>NW_027136063.1:0-300000 GCF_039906515.1 Pseudorca crassidens | reverse complement strand
TTAGATGTTTCAGGAAACAACATACACTTCTCCCGAGTGTCTGTTGGCAATTTACATCCCGCCCATCAGCATAACAAGGCTCCCAGTTCTCCATGGCCTGTCCTGCCTTTCTGGATTTTACACGTTTTTCATATGGCCCTTTTGACGGGGGGAAGTGAGACTTTATTGTAGTGCAGATTTCATTTGCAAGTTTGCTTGGTTGGCCAAAAAGGGCGTATGCGTTTTTTCCTGAATGTATTCAGGAAAAAACGCATACGCCCTTTTTGGCGAAGTGCATCATTGTGGACGTTCTGCCTCTTTTCCTATGCTTTCAATGCAATTCCAGTCTACCTCCTGAAATCAGTTTCCTGCAATTCTGCCCCGCTTTCAAGTCCTCTTGGCAGCCTTACTTCAGTATATTTTTGGACGATAGCTGTCATTTATAACTCTGCAGGTTTGTGAGTTACAGTGCCCCTGAGCTCCTTTCTTCAACTCGCTTTCTTGTGACCTGGCCGCAACACCGCAGGATGGCTTCAGGCCCTAATCTGGTTCCTGCACGGCACGCTGAGCCTTTGGTTAATTCCTCTTCCTGGTGGGAAATGAGAGTAAAATTTTCCCGTCCAGACACCTCCAGCTAGTCTCTCATTGGTTCTCGCTATTCCTGTTCATCTTCCGCAGAAATTGCAAACTGGGCCAAACAGGAGGTTAAAGGGACTGACTCTCCAAGTCGGGAGAGTGTTAGTAAAGTGTCTGGAATGTTGCACCCGAGTACCAGGGTATGAAAACTGAGACATATTTGAACACGTCTCCCGATCACATGGTTGATCATACTCTAGGTTCCACATGCATGTTTTAGCTGAAGGAAGAATACCTTAAACCTGGGTAGTTGAAACCCGTGGAATGGGTACCATGCAATATGACTTCAAAGGGTCTTCATTTGCTCACCGAACCTCTCCAATCCTATCACTGCTGCGTTTATGCCCCTGTACACATGCTTGATTCTCTTTCGGAGACATAGCAATCCATAGGTTTTAAGATACTTACTAGTCAGGTACATTCTTAGGCATTTAATATGGGGTGTTGAGTCCATTTCGTTGAGCAAGGAGTAGCTCTTGTCTATTCCATATTTGGCTTAAGGAACTTTATCTGTGCTCATTTCAATCTCTGGTTTTATGCAGCACCCCAACTCACCTTTCCCCTTAAGCAAGCATAAGTTGGTTTTCTAAATTTGAGACCCTGTTCTGTTCTGTAATTCAGTTCCTGTGTAGCCAAGTTTACATTCCGTGTATTACTGATATCTTATGATGTTTCTTTTTCTGTGTGACTTATTTCAGTTAGAATCATCATACCTGAATCCACTCATTGTGCTGCTAAGGGCCTGATGACATAGATTTCATTGCTGAGTGATATTGCTTTGTAAGTAAATACCACAACTTCTTTATCCATTTTTCACTTTCTGCGATGTTGAACTTGTACTGTAAACGAGGTTCTTGTAAACAGAGGCGTCCCAATGTTTGGGGTAGCTGTGTCTTTTTGATTTTAATTTCCCTAAGCTATAGGACCATAAGTGGAAGTGCCCTAGGCTCTGTTTCTTTGTTTTTTAGATGTTTCAGGAAACACCATACACTTCTCCCGAGTGTCTGTTGGCAATTTACATCCCGCCCATCAGCATAACAAGGCTCCCAGTTCTCCATGGCCTGTCCTGCCTTTCTGGATTTTACACTTTTTTCAGATGGCCCTTTTGACCGGGGGGAAGTGAGACTTCATTGTAGTGCAGATTTCCTTTGCAAGCTTGCTTGGTTGGCCAAAAAGGGCGTATGCGTTTTTTCCTGAATATATTCAGGAAAAAACGCATACGCCCTTTTTGGCCAAGTGCATCATTGTGGACGTTCTGCCTCTTTTCCTATGCTTTCAATGCAATTCCAGTCTACCTCCTGAAATCGGTTTCCTGCAATTCTGCCCCGCTTTCAAGTCCTCTTGGCAGCCTTACTTCAGTATATTTTTGGACGATAGCTGTCATTTATAACTCTGCAGGTTTGTGAATTACAGTGCCCCTGAGCTCCTTTCTTCAACTCGCTTTCTTTTGAGCTGGCCGCAACACCGCAGGATGGCTTCAGGCCCTAATCTGGTTCCGGCACGGCACGCTGAGCCTTTGGTTAATTCCTCTTCCTGGTGGGAAATGAGAGTTAAATTTGCCCGTCCAGACACCTCCAGCTAGTCTCTCATTGGTTCTCGCTATTCCTGTTCATCTTCCGCAGAAATTGCAAACTGGGCCAAACAGGAGGTTAAAGGGACTGACTCTCCAAGTCGGGAGGGTGTTAGTAAAGCGTCTGGAATGTTGCACCCGAGTACCAGGGTACGAAAACTGAGACATATTTGAACACGTCTCCCGATCACATGGTTGATCATACTCTAGGTTCCACATGCATGTTTTAGCTGAAGGAAGAATACCTTAAACCTGGGTAGTTGAAACCCGTGGAATGGGTACCATGCAATATGACTTCAAAGGGTCTTCATTTGCTCACCGAACCTCTCCAATCCTATCACTGCTGCGTTTATGCCCCTGTACACATGCTTGATTCTCTTTCGGAGACATAGCAATCCATAGGTTTTAAGATACTTACTAGTCAGGTACATTCTTAGGCGTTTAATATGCGGTGTTGAGTCCATTTCGTTGAGCAAGGAGTAGCTCTTGTCTATTCCATATTTGGCTTAAGGAACTTTGTCTGTGTTCATTTCAATCTCTGGTTTTATTCAGCACCCCAACTCACCTTTCCCCTTAAGCAAGCATAAGTTGGTTTTCTAAATTTGAGACCCTGTTCTGTTCTGTAATTCAGTTCCTGTGTAGCCAAGTTTACATTCCGTGTATTACTGATATCTTATGATGTTTCTTTTTCTGTGTGACTTATTTCAGTTAGAATCATCATACCTGAATCCACTCATTGTGCTGCTAAGGGCCTGATGACATAGATTTCATTGCTGAGTGATATTGCTTTGTAAGTAAATACCACAACTTCTTTATCCATTTTTCACTTTCTGCGATGTTGAACTTGTACTGTAAACGAGGTTCTTGTAAACAGAGGAGTCCCAATGTTTGGGGTGGCTGTGTCTTTTTGATTTTAATTTCCCTAAGCTATAGGACCATAAGTGGAAGTGCCCTAGGCTCTGTTGCTTTTTTTTTAGATGTTTCAGGAAACAACATACACTTCTCCCGAGTGTCTGTTGGCAATTTACATCCCGCCCATCAGCATAACAAGGCTCCCAGTTCTCCATGGCCTGTCCTGCCTTTCTGGATTTTACACGTTTTTCATATGGCCCTTTTGACGGGGGGAAGTGAGACTTTATTGTAGTGCAGATTTCATTTGCAAGTTTGCTTGGTTGGCCAAAAAGGGCGTATGCGTTTTTTCCTGAATGTATTCAGGAAAATACGCATACGCCCTTTTTGGCGAAGTGCATCATTGTGGACGTTCTGCCTCTTTTCCTATGCTTTCAATGCAATTCCAGTCTACCTCCTGAAATCAGTTTCCTGCAATTCTGCCCCGCTTTCAAGTCCTCTTGGCAGCCTTACTTCAGTATATTTTTGGACGATAGCTGTCATTTATAACTCTGCAGGTTTGTGAGTTACAGTGCCCCTGAGCTCCTTTCTTCAACTCGCTTTCTTGTGACCTGGCCGCAACACCGCAGGATGGCTTCAGGCCCTAATCTTGTTCCTGCACGGCACGCTGACCCTTTGGTTAATTCCTCTTCCTGGTGGGAAATGAGAGTAAAATTTTCCCGTCCAGACACCTCCAGCTAGTCTCTCATTGGTTCTCGCTATTCCTGTTCATCTTCCGCAGAAATTGCAAACTGGGCCAAACAGGAGGTTAAAGGGACTGACTCTCCAAGTCGGGAGAGTGTTAGTAAAGTGTCTGGAATGTTGCACCCGAGTACCAGGGTATGAAAACTGAGACATATTTGAACACGTCTCCCGATCACATGGTTGATCATACTCTAGGTTCCACATGCATGTTTTAGCTGAAGGAAGAATACCTTAAACCTGGGTAGTTGAAACCCGTGGAATGGGTACCATGCAATATGACTTCAAAGGGTCTTCATTTGCTCACCGAACCTCTCCAATCCTATCACTGCTGCGTTTATGCCCCTGTACACATGCTTGATTCTCTTTCGGAGACATAGCAATCCATAGGTTTTAAGATACTTACTAGTCAGGTACATTCTTAGGCATTTAATATGGGGTGTTGAGTCCATTTCGTTGAGCAAGGAGTAGCTCTTGTCTATTCCATATTTGGCTTAAGGAACTTTATCTGTGCTCATTTCAATCTCTGGTTTTATGCAGCACCCCAACTCACCTTTCCCCTTAAGCAAGCATAAGTTGGTTTTCTAAATTTGAGACCCTGTTCTGTTCTGTAATTCAGTTCCTGTGTAGCCAAGTTTACATTCCGTGTATTACTGATATCTTATGATGTTTCTTTTTCTGTGTGACTTATTTCAGTTAGAATCATCATACCTGAATCCACTCATTGTGCTGCTAAGGGCCTGATGACATAGATTTCATTGCTGAGTGATATTGCTTTGTAAGTAAATACCACAACTTCTTTATCCATTTTTCACTTTCTGCGATGTTGAACTTGTACTGTAAACGAGGTTCTTGTAAACAGAGGCGTCCCAATGTTTGGGGTAGCTGTGTCTTTTTGATTTTAATTTCCCTAAGCTATAGGACCATAAGTGGAAGTGCCCTAGGCTCTGTTGCTTTGTTTTTTAGATGTTTCAGGAAACACCATACACTTCTCCCGAGTGTCTGTTGGCAATTTACATCCCGCCCATCAGCATAACAAGGCTCCCAGTTCTCCATGGCCTGTCCTGCCTTTCTGGATTTTACACTTTTTTCAGATGGCCCTTTTGACCGGGGGGAAGTGAGACTTCATTGTAGTGCAGATTTCCTTTGCAAGCTTGCTTGGTTGGCCAAAAAGGGCGTATGCGTTTTTTCCTGAATATATTCAGGAAAAAACGCATACGCCCTTTTTGGCCAAGTGCATCATTGTGGACGTTCTGCCTCTTTTCCTATGCTTTCAATGCAATTCCAGTCTACCTCCTGAAATCGGTTTCCTGCAATTCTGCCCCGCTTTCAAGTCCTCTTGGCAGCCTTACTTCAGTATATTTTTGGACGATAGCTGTCATTTATAACTCTGCAGGTTTGTGAATTACAGTGCCCCTGAGCTCCTTTCTTCAACTCGCTTTCTTTTGAGCTGGCCGCAGCACCGCAGGATGGCTTCAGGCCCTAATCTGGTTCCGGCACGGCACGCTGAGCCTTTGGTTAATTCCTCTTCCTGGTGGGAAATGAGAGTTAAATTTGCCCGTCCAGACACCTCCAGCTAGTCTCTCATTGGTTCTCGCTATTCCTGTTCATCTTCCGCAGAAATTGCAAACTGGGCCAAACAGGAGGTTAAAGGGACTGACTCTCCAAGTCGGGAGGGTGTTAGTAAAGCGTCTGGAATGTTGCACCCGAGTACCAGGGTACGAAAACTGAGACATATTTGAACACGTCTCCCGATCACATGGTTGATCATACTCTAGGTTCCACATGCATGTTTTAGCTGAAGGAAGAATACCTTAAACCTGGGTAGTTGAAACCCGTGGAATGGGTACCATGCAATATGACTTCAAAGGGTCTTCATTTGCTCACCGAACCTCTCCAATCCTATCACTGCTGCGTTTATGCCCCTGTACACATGCTTGATTCTCTTTCGGAGACATAGCAATCCATAGGTTTTAAGATACTTACTAGTCAGGTACATTCTTAGGCATTTAATATGCGGTGTTGAGTCCATTTCGTTGAGCAAGGAGTAGCTCTTGTCTATTCCATATTTGGCTTAAGGAACTTTATCTGTGCTCATTTCAATCTCTGGTTTTATGCAGCACCCCAACTCACCTTTCCCCTTAAGCAAGCATAAGTTGGTTTTCTAAATTTGAGACCCTGTTCTGTTCTGTAATTCAGTTCCTGTGTAGCCAAGTTTACATTCCGTGTATTACTGATATCTTATGATGTTTCTTTTTCTGTGTGACTTATTTCAGTTAGAATCATCATACCTGAATCCACTCATTGTGCTGCTAAGGGCCTGATGACATAGATTTCATTGCTGAGTGATATTGCTTTGTAAGTAAATACCACAACTTCTTTATCCATTTTTCACTTTCTGCGATGTTGAACTTGTACTGTAAACGAGGTTCTTGTAAACAGAGGCGTCCCAAACTTTGGGGTGGCTGTGTCTTTTTGATTTTAATTTCCCTAAGCTATAGGACCATAAGTGGAAGTGCCCTAGGCTCTGTTGCTTTGTTTTTTAGATGTTTCAGGAAACACCATACACTTCTCCCGAGTGTCTGTTGGCAATTTACATCCCGCCCATCAGCATAACAAGGCTCCCAGTTCTCCATGGCCTGTCCTGCCTTTCTGGATTTTACACTTTTTTCAGATGGCCCTTTTGACCGGGGGGAAGTGAGACTTCATTGTAGTGCAGATTTCCTTTGCAAGCTTGCTTGGTTGGCCAAAAAGTGCGTATGCGTTTTTTCCTGAATATATTCAGGAAAAAACGCATACGCCCTTTTTGGCCAAGTGCATCATTGTGGACGTTCTGCCTCTTTTCCTATGCTTTCAATGCAATTCCAGTCTACCTCCTGAAATCGGTTTCCTGCAATTCTGCCCCGCTTTCAAGTCCTCTTGGCAGCCTTACTTCAGTATATTTTTGGACGATAGCTGTCATTTATAACTCTGCAGGTTTGTGAATTACAGTGCCCCTGAGCTCCTTTCTTCAACTCGCTTTCTTTTGAGCTGGCCGCAACACCGCAGGATGGCTTCAGGCCCTAATCTGGTTCCGGCACGGCACGCTGAGCCTTTGGTTAATTCCTCTTCCTGGTGGGAAATGAGAGTTAAATTTGCCCGTCCAGACACCTCCAGCTAGTCTCTCATTGGTTCTCGCTATTCCTGTTCATCTTCCGCAGAAATTGCAAACTGGGCCAAACAGGAGGTTAAAGGGACTGACTCTCCAAGTCGGGAGGGTGTTAGTAAAGCGTCTGGAATGTTGCACCCGAGTACCAGGGTACGAAAACTGAGACATATTTGAACACGTCTCCCGATCACATGGTTGATCATACTCTAGGTTCCACATGCATGTTTTAGCTGAAGGAAGAATACCTTAAACCTGGGTAGTTGAAACCCGTGGAATGGGTACCATGCAATATGACTTCAAAGGGTCTTCATTTGCTCACCGAACCTCTCCAATCCTATCACTGCTGCGTTTATGCCCCTGTACACATGCTTGATTCTCTTTCGGAGACATAGCAATCCATAGGTTTTAAGATACTTACTAGTCAGGTACATTCTTAGGCATTTAATATGCGGTGTTGAGTCCATTTCCTTGAGCAAGGAGTAGCTCTTGTCTATTCCATATTTGGCTTAAGGAACTTTATCTGTGCTCATTTCAATCTCTGGTTTTATGCAGCACCCCAACTCACCTTTACCCTTAAGCAAGCATAAGTTGGTTTTCTAAATTTGAGACCCTGTTCTGTTCTGTAATTCAGTTCCTGTGTAGCCAAGTTTACATTCCGTGTATTACTGATATCTTATGATGTTTCTTTTTCTGTGTGACTTATTTCAGTTAGAATCATCATACCTGAATCCACTCATTGTGCTGCTAAGGGCCTGATGACATAGATTTCATTGCTGAGTGATATTGCTTTGTAAGTAAATACCACAACTTCTTTATCCATTTTTCACTTTCTGCGATGTTGAACTTGTACTGTACACGAGGTTCTTGTAAACAGAGGCGTCCCAAACTTTGGGGTGGCTGTGTCTTTTTGATTTTAATTTCCCTAAGCTATAGGACCATAAGTGGAAGTGCCCTAGGCTCTGTTGCTTTGTTTTTTAGATGTTTCAGGAAACACCATACACTTCTCCCGAGTGTCTGTTGGCAATTTACATCCCGCCCATCAGCATAACAAGGCTCCCAGTTCTCCATGGCCTGTCCTGCCTTTCTGGATTTTACACTTTTTTCAGATGGCCCTTTTGACCGGGGGGAAGTGAGACTTCATTGTAGTGCAGATTTCCTTTGCAAGCTTGCTTGGTTGGCCAAAAAGTGCGTATGCGTTTTTTCCTGAATATATTCAGGAAAAAACGCATACGCCCTTTTTGGCCAAGTGCATCATTGTGGACGTTCTGCCTCTTTTCCTATGCTTTCAATGCAATTCCAGTCTACCTCCTGAAATCGGTTTCCTGCAATTCTGCCCCGCTTTCAAGTCCTCTTGGCAGCCTTACTTCAGTATATTTTTGGACGATAGCTGTCATTTATAACTCTGCAGGTTTGTGAATTACAGTGCCCCTGAGCTCCTTTCTTCAACTCGCTTTCTTTTGAGCTGGCCGCAACACCGCAGGATGGCTTCAGGCCCTAATCTGGTTCCGGCACGGCACGCTGAGCCTTTGGTTAATTCCTCTTCCTGGTGGGAAATGAGAGTTAAATTTGCCCGTCCAGACACCTCCAGCTAGTCTCTCATTGGTTCTCGCTATTCCTGTTCATCTTCCGCAGAAATTGCAAACTGGGCCAAACAGGAGGTTAAAGGGACTGACTCTCCAAGTCGGGAGGGTGTTAGTAAAGCGTCTGGAATATTGCACCCGAGTACCAGGGTACGAAAACTGAGACATATTTGAACACGTCTCCCGATCACATGGTTGATCATACTCTAGGTTCCACATGCATGTTTTAGCTGAAGGAAGAATACCTTAAACCTGGGTAGTTGAAACCCGTGGAATGGGTACCATGCAATATGACTTCAAAGGGTCTTCATTTGCTCACCGAACCTCTCCAATCCTATCACTGCTGCGTTTATGCCCCTGTACACATGCTTGATTCTCTTTCGGAGACATAGCAATCCATAGGTTTTAAGATACTTACTAGTCAGGTACATTCTTAGGCATTTAATATGCGGTGTTGAGTCCATTTCCTTGAGCAAGGAGTAGCTCTTGTCTATTCCATATTTGGCTTAAGGAACTTTATCTGTGCTCATTTCAATCTCTGGTTTTATGCAGCACCCCAACTCACCTTTACCCTTAAGCAAGCATAAGTTGGTTTTCTAAATTTGAGACCCTGTTCTGTTCTGTAATTCAGTTCCTGTGTAGCCAAGTTTACATTCCGTGTATTACTGATATCTTATGATGTTTCTTTTTCTGTGTGACTTATTTCAGTTAGAATCATCATACCTGAATCCACTCATTGTGCTGCTAAGGGCCTGATGACATAGATTTCATTGCTGAGTGATATTGCTTTGTAAGTAAATACCACAACTTCTTTATCCATTTTTCACTTTCTGCGATGTTGAACTTGTACTGTAAACGAGGTTCTTGTAAACAGAGGCGTCCCAAACTTTGGGGTGGCTGTGTCTTTTTGATTTTAATTTCCCTAAGCTATAGGACCATATGTGGAAGTGCCCTAGGCTCTGTTGCTTTGTTTTTTAGATGTTTCAGGAAACACCATACACTTCTCCCGAGTGTCTGTTGGCAATTTACATCCCGCCCATCAGCATAACAAGGCTCCCAGTTCTCCATGGCCTGTCCTGCCTTTCTGGATTTTACACTTTTTTCAGATGGCCCTTTTGACCGGGGGGAAGTGAGACTTCATTGTAGTGCAGATTTCCTTTGCAAGCTTGCTTGGTTGGCCAAAAAGGGCGTATGCGTTTTTTCCTGAATATATTCAGGAAAAAACGCATACGCCCTTTTTGGCCAAGTGCATCATTGTGGACGTTCTGCCTCTTTTCCTATGCTTTCAATGCAATTCCAGTCTACCTCCTGAAATCGGTTTCCTGCAATTCTGCCCCGCTTTCAAGTCCTCTTGGCAGCCTTACTTCAGTATATTTTTGGACGATAGCTGTCATTTATAACTCTGCAGGTTTGTGAATTACAGTGCCCCTGAGCTCCTTTCTTCAACTCGCTTTCTTTTGAGCTGGCCGCAACACCGCAGGATGGCTTCAGGCCCTAATCTGGTTCCGGCACGGCACGCTGAGCCTTTGGTTAATTCCTCTTCCTGGTGGGAAATGAGAGTTAAATTTGCCCGTCCAGACACCTCCAGCTAGTCTCTCATTGGTTCTCGCTATTCCTGTTCATCTTCCGCAGAAATTGCAAACTGGGCCAAACAGGAGGTTAAAGGGACTGACTCTCCAAGTCGGGAGGGTGTTAGTAAAGCGTCTGGAATATTGCACCCGAGTCCCAGGGTACAAAAACTGAGACATATTTGAACACGTCTCCCGATCACATGGTTGATCATACTCTAGGTTCCACATGCATGTTTTACCTGAAGGAAGAATACCTTAAACCTGGGTAGTTGAAACCCGTGGAATGGGTACCATGCAATATGACTTCAAAGGGTCTTCATTTGCTCACCGAACCTCTCCAATCCTATCACTGCTGCGTTTATGCCCCTGTACACATGCTTGATTCTCTTTCGGAGACATAGCAATCCATAGGTTTTAAGATACTTACTAGTCAGGTACATTCTTAGGCATTTAATATGCGGTGTTGAGTCCATTTCGTTGAGCAAGGAGTAGCTCTTGTCTATTCCATATTTGGCTTAAGGAACTTTATCTGTGCTCATTTCAATCTCTGGTTTTATGCAGCACCCCAACTCACCTTTACCCTTAAGAAAGCATAAGTTGGTTTTCTAAATTTGAGACCCTGTTCTGTTCTGTAATTCAGTTCCTGTGTAGCCAAGTTTACATTCCGTGTATTACTGATATCTTATGATGTTTCTTTTTCTGTGTGACTTATTTCAGTTAGAATCATCATACCTGAATCCACTCATTGTGCTGCTAAGGGCCTGATGACATAGATTTCATTGCTGAGTGATATTGCTTTGTAAGTAAATACCACAACTTCTTTATCCATTTTTCACTTTCTGCGATGTTGAACTTGTACTGTAAATGAGGTTCTTGTAAACAGAGGCGTCCCAAACTTTGGGGTGGCTGTGTCTTTTTGATTTTAATTTCCCTAAGCTATAGGACCATAAGTGGAAGTGCCCTAGGCTCTGTTGCTTTGTTTTTTAGATGTTTCAGGAAACACCATACACTTCTCCCGAGTGTCTGTTGGCAATTTACATCCCGCCCATCAGCATAACAAGGCTCCCAGTTCTCCATGGCCTGTCCTGCCTTTCTAGATTTTACACTTTTTTCAGATGGCCCTTTTGACCGGGGGGAAGTGAGACTTCATTGTAGTGCAGATTTCCTTTGCAAGCTTGCTTGGTTGGCCAAAAAGGGCGTATGCGTTTTTTCCTGAATATATTCAGGAAAAAACGCATACGCCCTTTTTGGCCAAGTGCATCATTGTGGACGTTCTGCCTCTTTTCCTATGCTTTCAATGCAATTCCAGTCTACCTCCTGAAATCGGTTTCCTGCAATTCTGCCCCGCTTTCAAGTCCTCTTGGCAGCCTTACTTCAGTATATTTTTGGACGATAGCTGTCATTTATAACTCTGCAGGTTTGTGAATTACAGTGCCCCTGAGCTCCTTTCTTCAACTCGCTTTCTTTTGAGCTGGCCGCAACACCGCAGGATGGCTTCAGGCCCTAATCTGGTTCCGGCACGGCACGCTGAGCCTTTGGTTAATTCCTCTTCCTGGTGGGAAATGAGAGTTAAATTTGCCCGTCCAGACACCTCCAGCTAGTCTCTCATTGGTTCTCGCTATTCCTGTCCATCTTCCGCAGAAATTGCAAACTGGGCCAAACAGGAGGTTAAAGGGACTGACTCTCCAAGTCGGGAGGGTGTTAGTAAAGCGTCTGGAATATTGCACCCGAGTACCAGGTTACGAAAACTGAGACATATTTGAACACGTCTCCCGATCACATGGTTGATCATACTCTAGGTTCCACATGCATGTTTTAGCTGAAGGAAGAATACCTTAAACCTGGGTAGTTGAAACCCGTGGAATGGGTACCATGCAATATGACTTCAAAGGGTCTTCATTTGCTCACCGAACCTCTCCAATCCTATCACTGCTGCGTTTATGCCCCTGTACACATGCTTGATTCTCTTTCGGAGACATAGCAATCCATAGGTTTTAAGATACTGACTAGTCAGGTACATTCTTAGGCATTTAATATGCGGTGTTGAGTCCATTTCGTTGAGCAAGGAGTAGCTCTTGTCTATTCCATATTTGGCTTAAGGAACTTTATCTGTGCTCATTTCAATCTCTGGTTTTATGCAGCACCCCAACTCACCTTTACCCTTAAGCAAGCATAAGTTGGTTTTCTAAATTTGAGACCCTGTTCTGTTCTGTAATTCAGTTCCTGTGTAGCCAAGTTTACATTCCGTGTATTACTGATATCTTATGATGTTTCTTTTTCTGTGTGACTTATTTCAGTTAGAATCATCATACCTGAATCCACTCATTGTGCTGCTAAGGTCCTGATGACATAGATTTCATTGCTGAGTGATATTGCTTTGTAAGTAAATACCACAACTTCTTTATCCATTTTTCACTTTCTGCTATGTTGAACTTGTACTGTAAACGAGGTTCTTGTAAACAGAGGCGTCCCAAACTTTGGGGTGGCTGTGTCTTTTTGATTTTAATTTCCCTAAGCTATAGGACCATAAGTGGAAGTGCCCTAGGCTCTGTTGCTTTGTTTTTTAGATGTTTCAGGAAACACCATACACTTCTCCCGAGTGTCTGTTGGCAATTTACATCCCGCCCATCAGCATAACAAGGCTCCCAGTTCTCCATGGCCTGTCCTGCCTTTCTGGATTTTACACTTTTTTCAGATGGCCCTTTTGACCGGGGGGAAGTGAGACTTCATTGTAGTGCAGATTTCCTTTGCAAGCTTGCTTGGTTGGCCAAAAAGGGCGTATGCGTTTTTTCCTGAATATATTCAGGAAAAAACGCATACGCCCTTTTTGGCCAAGTGCATCATTGTGGACGTTCTGCCTCTTTTCCTATGCTTTCAATGCAATTCCAGTCTACCTCCTGAAATCGGTTTCCTGCAATTCTGCCCCGCTTTCAAGTCCTCTTGGCAGCCTTACTTCAGTATATTTTTGGACGATAGCTGTCATTTATAACTCTGCAGGTTTGTGAATTACAGTGCCCCTGAGCTCCTTTCTTCAACTCGCTTTCTTTTGAGCTGGCCGCAACACCGCAGGATGGCTTCAGGCCCTAATCTGGTTCCGGCACGGCACGCTGAGCCTTTGGTTAATTCCTCTTCCTGGTGGGAAATGAGAGTTAAATTTGCCCGTCCAGACACCTCCAGCTAGTCTCTCATTGGTTCTCGCTATTCCTGTTCATCTTCCGCAGAAATTGCAAACTGGGCCAAACAGGAGGTTAAAGGGACTGACTCTCCAAGTCGGGAGGGTGTTAGTAAAGCGTCTGGAATGTTGCACCCGAGTACCAGGTACGAAAACTGAGACATATTTGAACACGTCTCCCGATCACATGGTTGATCATACTCTAGGTTCCACATGCATGTTTTAGCTGAAGGAAGAATACCTTAAACCTGGGTAGTTGAAACCCGTGGAATGGGTACCATGCAATATGACTTCAAAGGGTCTTCATTTGCTCACCGAACCTCTCCAATCCTATCACTGCTGCGTTTATGCCCCTGTACACATGCTTGATTCTCTTTCGGAGACATAGCAATCCATAGGTTTTAAGATACTTACTAGTCAGGTACATTCTTAGGCATTTAATATGCGGTGTTGAGTCCATTTCGTTGAGCAAGAGGTAGATCTTGTCTATTCCATATTTGGCTTAAGGAACTTTATCTGTGCTCATTTCAATCTCTGGTTTTATGCAGCACCCCAACTCACCTTTACCCTTAAGAAAGCATAAGTTGGTTTTCTAAATTTGAGACCCTGTTCTGTTCTGTAATTCAGTTCCTGTGTAGCCAAGTTTACATTCCGTGTATTACTGATATCTTATGATGTTTCTTTTTCTGTGTGACTTATTTCAGTTAGAATCATCATACCTGAATCCACTCATTGTGCTGCTAAGGGCCTGATGACATAGATTTCATTGCTGAGTGATATTGCTTTGTAAGTAAATACCACAACTTCTTTATCCATTTTTCACTTTCTGCGATGTTGAACTTGTACTGTAAACGAGGTTCTTGTAAACAGAGGTGTCCCAAACTTTGGGGTGGCTGTGTCTTTTTGATTTTAATTTCCCTAAGCTATAGGACCATAAGTGGAAGTGCCCTAGGCTCTGTTGCTTTGTTTTTTAGATGTTTCAGGAAACACCATACACTTCTCCCGAGTGTCTGTTGGCAATTTACATCCCGCCCATCAGCATAACAAGGCTCCCAGTTCTCCATGGCCTGTCCTGTCTTTCTGGATTTTACACTTTTTTCAGATGGCCCTTTTGACCGGGGGGAAGTGAGACTTCATTGTAGTGCAGATTTCCTTTGCAAGCTTGCTTGGTTGGCCAAAAAGGGCGTATGCGTTTTTTCCTGAATATATTCAGGAAAAAACGCATACGCCCTTTTTGGCCAAGTGCATCATTGTGGACGTTCTGCCTCTTTTCTTATGCTTTCAATGCAATTCCAGTCTACCTCCTGAAATCGGTTTCCTGCAATTCTGCCCCGCTTTCAAGTCCTCTTGGCAGCCTTACTTCAGTATATTTTTGGACGATAGCTGTCATTTATAACTCTGCAGGTTTGTGAATTATAGTGCCCCTGAGCTCCTTTCTTCAACTCGCTTTCTTTTGAGCTGGCCGCAACACCGCAGGATGGCTTCAGGCCCTAATCTGCTTCCGGCACGGCATGCTGAGCCTTTGGTTAATTCCTCTTCCTGGTGGGAAATGAGAGTTAAATTTGCCCGTCCAGACACCTCCAGCTAGTCTCTCATTGGTTCTCGCTATTCCTGTTCATCTTCCGCAGAAATTGCAAACTGGGCCAAACAGGAGGTTAAAGGGACTGACTCTCCAAGTCGGGAGGGTGTTAGTAAAGCGTCTGGAATGTTGCACCCGAGTACCAGGGTACGAAAACTGAGACATATTTGAACAGGTCTCCCGATCACATGGTTGATCATACTCTAGGTTCCACATGCATGTTTTAGCTGAAGGAAGAATACCTTAAACCTGGGTAGTTGAAACCCGTGGAATGCGTACCATGCAATATGACTTCAAAGGGTCTTCATTTGCTCACCGAACCTCTCCAATCCTATCACTGCTGCGTTTATGCCCCTGTACACATGCTTGATTCTCTTTCGGAGACATAGCAATCCATAGGTTTTAAGATACTTACTAGTCAGGTACATTCTTAGGCATTTAATATGCGGTGTTGAGTCCATTTCGTTGAGCAAGGAGTAGCTCTTGTCTATTCCATATTTGGCTTAAGGAACTTTATCTGTGCTCATTTCAATCTCTGGTTTTATGCAGCACCCCAACTCACCTTTCCCCTTAAGCAAGCATAAGTTGGTTTTCTAAATTTGAGACCCTGTTCTGTTCTGTAATTCAGTTCCTGTGTAGCCAAGTTTACATTCCGTGTATTACTGATATCTTATGATGTTTCTTTTTCTGTGTGACTTATTTCAGTTAGAATCATCATACCTGAATCCACTCATTGTGCTGCTAAGGGCCTGATGACATAGATTTCATTGCTGAGTGATATTGCTTTGTAAGTAAATACCACAACTTCTTTATCCATTTTTCACTTTCTGCGATGTTGAACTTGTACTGTAAACGAGGTTCTTGTAAACAGAGGCGTCCCAAACTTTGGGGTGGCTGTGTCTTTTTGATTTTAATTTCCCTAAGCTATAGGACCATAAGTGGAAGTGCCCTAGGCTCTGTTGCTTTGTTTTTTAGATGTTTCAGGAAACACCATACACTTCTCCCGAGTGTCTGTTGGCAATTTACATCCCGCCCATCAGCATAACAAGGCTCCCAGTTCTCCATGGCCTGTCCTGCCTTTCTGGATTTTACACTTTTTTCAGATGGCCCTTTTGACCGGGGGGAAGTGAGACTTCATTGTAGTGCAGATTTCCTTTGCAAGCTTGCTTGGTTGGCCAAAAAGTGCGTATGCGTTTTTTCCTGAATATATTCAGGAAAAAACGCATACGCCCTTTTTGGCCAAGTGCATCATTGTGGACGTTCTGCCTCTTTTCCTATGCTTTCAATGCAATTCCAGTCTACCTCCTGAAATCGGTTTCCTGCAATTCTGCCCCGCTTTCAAGTCCTCTTGGCAGCCTTACTTCAGTATATTTTTGGACGATAGCTGTCATTTATAACTCTGCAGGTTTGTGAATTACAGTGCCCCTGAGCTCCTTTCTTCAACTCGCTTTCTTTTGAGCTGGCCGCAACACCGCAGGATGGCTTCAGGCCCTAATCTGGTTCCGGCACGGCACGCTGAGCCTTTGGTTAATTCCTCTTCCTGGTGGGAAATGAGAGTTAAATTTGCCCGTCCAGACACCTCCAGCTAGTCTCTCATTGGTTCTCGCTATTCCTGTTCATCTTCCGCAGAAATTGCAAACTGGGCCAAACAGGAGGTTAAAGGGACTGACTCTCCAAGTCGGGAGGGTGTTAGTAAAGCGTCTGGAATGTTGCACCCGAGTACCAGGGTACGAAAACTGAGACATATTTGAACACGTCTCCCGATCACATGGTTGATCATACTCTAGGTTCCACATGCATGTTTTAGCTGAAGGAAGAATACCTTAAACCTGGGTAGTTGAAACCCGTGGAATGGGTACCATGCAATATGACTTCAAAGGGTCTTCATTTGCTCACCGAACCTCTCCAATCCTATCACTGCTGCGTTTATGCCCCTGTACACATGCTTGATTCTCTTTCGGAGACATAGCAATCCATAGGTTTTAAGATACTTACTAGTCAGGTACATTCTTAGGCATTTAATATGCGGTGTTGAGTCCATTTCCTTGAGCAAGGAGTAGCTCTTGTCTATTCCATATTTGGCTTAAGGAACTTTATCTGTGCTCATTTCAATGTCTGGTTTTATGCAGCACCCCAACTCACCTTTCCCCTTAAGCAAGCATAAGTTGGTTTTCTAAATTTGAGACCCTGTTCTGTTCTGTAATTCAGTTCCTGTGTAGCCAAGTTTACATTCCGTGTATTACTGATATCTTATGATGTTTCTTTTTCTGTGTGACTTATTTCAGTTAGAATCATCATACCTGAATCCACTCATTGTGCTGCTAAGGGCCTGATGACATAGATTTCATTGCTGAGTGATATTGCTTTGTAAGTAAATACCACAACTTCTTTATCCATTTTTCACTTTCTGCGATGTTGAACTTGTACTGTACACGAGGTTCTTGTAAACAGAGGCGTCCCAAACTTTGGGGTGGCTGTGTCTTTTTGATTTTAATTTCCCTAAGCTATAGGACCATAAGTGGAAGTGCCCTAGGCTCTGTTGCTTTGTTTTTTAGATGTTTCAGGAAACACCATACACTTCTCCCGAGTGTCTGTTGGCAATTTACATCCCGCCCATCAGCATAACAAGGCTCCCAGTTCTCCATGGCCTGTCCTGCCTTTCTGGATTTTACACTTTTTTCAGATGGCCCTTTTGACCGGGGGGAAGTGAGACTTCATTGTAGTGCAGATTTCCTTTGCAAGCTTGCTTGGTTGGCCAAAAAGTGCGTATGCGTTTTTTCCTGAATATATTCAGGAAAAAACGCATACGCCCTTTTTGGCCAAGTGCATCATTGTGGACGTTCTGCCTCTTTTCCTATGCTTTCAATGCAATTCCAGTCTACCTCCTGAAATCGGTTTCCTGCAATTCTGCCCCGCTTTCAAGTCCTCTTGGCAGCCTTACTTCAGTATATTTTTGGACGATAGCTGTCATTTATAACTCTGCAGGTTTGTGAATTACAGTGCCCCTGAGCTCCTTTCTTCAACTCGCTTTCTTTTGAGCTGGCCGCAACACCGCAGGATGGCTTCAGGCCCTAATCTGGTTCCGGCACGGCACGCTGAGCCTTTGGTTAATTCCTCTTCCTGGTGGGAAATGAGAGTTAAATTTGCCCGTCCAGACACCTCCAGCTAGTCTCTCATTGGTTCTCGCTATTCCTGTTCATCTTCCGCAGAAATTGCAAACTGGGCCAAACAGGAGGTTAAAGGGACTGACTCTCCAAGTCGGGAGGGTGTTAGTAAAGCGTCTGGAATGTTGCACCCGAGTACCAGGGTACGAAAACTGAGACATATTTGAACACGTCTCCCGATCACATGGTTGATCATACTCTAGGTTCCACATGCATGTTTTAGCTGAAGGAAGAATACCTTAAACCTGGGTAGTTGAAACCCGTGGAATGGGTACCATGCAATATGACTTCAAAGGGTCTTCATTTGCTCACCGAACCTCTCCAATCCTATCACTGCTGCGTTTATGCCCCTGTACACATGCTTGATTCTCTTTCGGAGACATAGCAATCCATAGGTTTTAAGATACTTACTAGTCAGGTACATTCTTAGGCATTTAATATGCGGTGTTGAGTCCATTTCCTTGAGCAAGGAGTAGCTCTTGTCTATTCCATATTTGGCTTAAGGAACTTTATCTGTGCTCATTTCAATCTCTGGTTTTATGCAGCACCCCAACTCACCTTTACCCTTAAGCAAGCATAAGTTGGTTTTCTAAATTTGAGACCCTGTTCTGTTCTGTAATTCAGTTCCTGTGTAGCCAAGTTTACATTCCGTGTATTACTGATATCTTATGATGTTTCTTTTTCTGTGTGACTTATTTCAGTTAGAATCATCATACCTGAATCCACTCATTGTGCTGCTAAGGGCCTGATGACATAGATTTCATTGCTGAGTGATATTGCTTTGTAAGTAAATACCACAACTTCTTTATCCATTTTTCACTTTCTGCGATGTTGAACTTGTACTGTACACGAGGTTCTTGTAAACAGAGGCGTCCCAAACTTTGGGGTGGCTGTGTCTTTTTGATTTTAATTTCCCTAAGCTATAGGACCATAAGTGGAAGTGCCCTAGGCTCTGTTGCTTTGTTTTTTAGATGTTTCAGGAAACACCATACACTTCTCCCGAGTGTCTGTTGGCAATTTACATCCCGCCCATCAGCATAACAAGGCTACCAGTTCTCCATGGCCTGTCCTGCCTTTCTGGATTTTACACTTTTTTCAGATGGCCCTTTTGACCGGGGGGAAGTGAGACTTCATTGTAGTGCAGATTTCCTTTGCAAGCTTGCTTGGTTGGCCAAAAAGGGCGTATGCGTTTTTTCCTGAATATATTCAGGAAAAAACGCATACGCCCTTTTTGGCCAAGTGCATCATTGTGGACGTTCTGCCTCTTTTCCTATGCTTTCAATGCAATTCCAGTCTACCTCCTGAAATCGGTTTCCTGCAATTCTGCCCCGCTTTCAAGTCCTCTTGGCAGCCTTACTTCAGTAAATTTTTGGACGATAGCTGTCATTTATAAGTCTGCAGGTTTGTGAATTACAGTGCCCCTGAGCTCCTTTCTTCAACTCGCTTTCTTTTGAGCTGGCCGCAACACCGCAGGATGGCTTCAG
This sequence comes from Pseudorca crassidens, assembly GCF_039906515.1. Lineage (NCBI taxonomy): Eukaryota > Metazoa > Chordata > Mammalia > Artiodactyla > Delphinidae > Pseudorca > Pseudorca crassidens. The sequence goes on along the minus strand of NW_027136063.1, from coordinate 280,527 downwards.
GCCCTAATCTGGTTCCGGCACGGCACGCTGAGCCTTTGGTTAATTCCTCTTCCTGGTGGGAAATGAGAGTTAAATTTGCCCGTCCAGACACCTCCAGCTAGTCTCTCATTGGTTCTCGCTATTCCTGTTCATCTTCCGCAGAAATTGCAAACTGGGCCAAACAGGAGGTTAAAGGGACTGACTCTCCAAGTTGGGAGGGTGTTAGTAAAGCATCTGGAATGTTGCACCCGAGTACCAGGGTACGAAAACTGAGACATATTTGAACACGTCTCCCGATCACATGGTTGATCATACTCTAGGTTCCACATGCATGTTTTAGCTGAAGGAAGAATACCTTAAACCTGGGTAGTTGAAACCCGTGGAATGGGTACCATGCAATATGACTTCAAAGGGTCTTCATTTGCTCACCGAACCTCTCCAATCCTATCACTGCTGCGTTTATGCCCCTGTACACATGCTTGATTCTCTTTCGGAGACATAGCAATCCATAGGTTTTAAGATACTTACTAGTCAGGTACATTCTTAGGCATTTAATATGCGGTGTTGAGTCCATTTCGTTGAGCAAGGAGTAGCTCTTGTCTATTCCATATTTGGCTTAAGGAACTTTATCTGTGCTCATTTCAATCTCTGGTTTTATGCAGCACCCCAACTCACCTTTCCCCTTAAGCAAGCATAAGTTGGTTTTCTAAATTTGAGACCCTGTTCTGTTCTGTAATTCAGTTCCTGTGTAGCCAAGTTTACATTCCGTGTATTACTGATATCTTATGATGTTTCTTTTTCTGTGTGACTTATTTCAGTTAGAATCATCATACCTGAATCCACTCATTGTGCTGCTAAGGGCCTGATGACATAGATTTCATTGCTGAGTGATATTGCTTTGTAAGTAAATACCACAACTTCTTTATCCATTTTTCACTTTCTGCGATGTTGAACTTGTACTGTAAACGAGGTTCTTGTAAACAGAGGCGTCCCAAACTTTGGGGTGGCTGTGTCTTTTTGATTTTAATTTCCCTAAGCTATAGGACCATAAGTGGAAGTGCCCTAGGCTCTGTTGCTTTGTTTTTTAGATGTTTCAGGAAACACCATACACTTCTCCCGAGTGTCTGTTGGCAATTTACATCCCGCCCATCAGCATAACAAGGCTCCCAGTTCTCCATGGCCTGTCCTGCCTTTCTAGATTTTACACTTTTTTCAGATGGCCCTTTTGACCGGGGGGAAGTGAGACTTCATTGTAGTGCAGATTTCCTTTGCAAGCTTGCTTGGTTGGCCAAAAAGGGCGTATGCGTTTTTTCCTGAATATATTCAGGAAAAAACGCATACGCCCTTTTTGGCCAAGTGCATCATTGTGGACGTTCTGCCTCTTTTCCTATGCTTTCAATGCAATTCCAGTCTACCTCCTGAAATCGGTTTCCTGCAATTCTGCCCCGCTTTCAAGTCCTCTTGGCAGCCTTACTTCAGTATATTTTTGGACGATAGCTGTCATTTATAACTCTGCAGGTTTGTGAATTACAGTGCCCCTGAGCTCCTTTCTTCAACTCGCTTTCTTTTGAGCTGGCCGCAACACCGCAGGATGGCTTCAGGCCCTAATCTGGTTCCGGCACGGCACGCTGAGCCTTTGGTTAATTCCTCTTCCTGGTGGGAAATGAGAGTTAAATTTGCCCGTCCAGACACCTCCAGCTAGTCTCTCATTGGTTCTCGCTATTCCTGTCCATCTTCCGCAGAAATTGCAAACTGGGCCAAACAGGAGGTTAAAGGGACTGACTCTCCAAGTCGGGAGGGTGTTAGTAAAGCGTCTGGAATATTGCACCCGAGTACCAGGGTACGAAAACTGAGACATATTTGAACACGTCTCCCGATCACATGGTTGATCATACTCTAGGTTCCACATGCATGTTTTAGCTGAAGGAAGAATACCTTAAACCTGGGTAGTTGAAACCCGTGGAATGGGTACCATGCAATATGACTTCAAAGGGTCTTCATTTGCTCACCGAACCTCTCCAATCCTATCACTGCTGCGTTTATGCCCCTGTACACATGCTTGATTCTCTTTCGGAGACATAGCAATCCATAGGTTTTAAGATACTGACTAGTCAGGTACATTCTTAGGCGTTTAATATGCGGTGTTGAGTCCATTTCGTTGAGCAAGGAGTAGCTCTTGTCTATTCCATATTTGGCTTAAGGAACTTTATCTGTGCTCATTTCAATCTCTGGTTTTATGCAGCACCCCAACTCACCTTTACCCTTAAGCAAGCATAAGTTGGTTTTCTAAATTTGAGACCCTGTTCTGTTCTGTAATTCAGTTCCTGTGTAGCCAAGTTTACATTCCGTGTATTACTGATATCTTATGATGTTTCTTTTTCTGTGTGACTTATTTCAGTTAGAATCATCATACCTGAATCCACTCATTGTGCTGCTAAGGTCCTGATGACATAGATTTCATTGCTGAGTGATATTGCTTTGTAAGTAAATACCACAACTTCTTTATCCATTTTTCACTTTCTGCTATGTTGAACTTGTACTGTAAACGAGGTTCTTGTAAACAGAGGCGTCCCAAACTTTGGGGTGGCTGTGTCTTTTTGATTTTAATTTCCCTAAGCTATAGGACCATAAGTGGAAGTGCCCTAGGCTCTGTTGCTTTGTTTTTTAGATGTTTCAGGAAACACCATACACTTCTCCCGAGTGTCTGTTGGCAATTTACATCCTGCCCATCAGCATAACAAGGCTCACAGTTCTCCATGGCCTGTCCTGTCTTTCTGGATTTTACAGTTTTTTCAGATGGCCCTTTTGACCGGGGGGAAGTGAGACTTCATTGTAGTGCAGATTTCCTTTGCAAGCTTGCTTGGTTGGCCAAAAAGGGCGTATGCGTTTTTTCCTGAATATATTCAGGAAAAAACGCATACGCCCTTTTTGGCCAAGTGCATCATTGTGGACGTTCTGCCTCTTTTCCTATGCTTTCAATGCAATTCCAGTCTACCTCCTGAAATCGGTTTCCTGCAATTCTGCCCCGCTTTCAAGTCCTCTTGGCAGCCTTACTTCAGTATATTTTTGGACGATAGCTGTCATTTATAACTCTGCAGGTTTGTGAATTATAGTGCCCCTGAGCTCCTTTCTTCAACTCGCTTTCTTTTGAGCTGGCCGCAACACCGCAGGATGGCTTCAGGCCCTAATCTGCTTCCGGCACGGCATGCTGAGCCTTTGGTTAATTCCTCTTCCTGGTGGGAAATGAGAGTTAAATTTGCCCGTCCAGACACCTCCAGCTAGTCTCTCATTGGTTCTCGCTATTCCTGTTCATCTTCCGCAGAAATTGCAAACTGGGCCAAACAGGAGGTTAAAGGGACTGACTCTCCAAGTCGGGAGGGTGTTAGTAAAGCGTCTGGAATGTTGCACCCGAGTACCAGGGTACGAAAACTGAGACATATTTGAACAGGTCTCCCGATCACATGGTTGATCATACTCTAGGTTCCACATGCATGTTTTAGCTGAAGGAAGAATACCTTAAACCTGGGTAGTTGAAACCCGTGGAATGCGTACCATGCAATATGACTTCAAAGGGTCTTCATTTGCTCACCGAACCTCTCCAATCCTATCACTGCTGCGTTTATGCCCCTGTACACATGCTTGATTCTCTTTCGGAGACATAGCAATCCATAGGTTTTAAGATACTTACTAGTCAGGTACATTCTTAGGCATTTAATATGCGGTGTTGAGTCCATTTCGTTGAGCAAGAGGTAGATCTTGTCTATTCCATATTTGGCTTAAGGAACTTTATCTGTGCTCATTTCAATCTCTGGTTTTATGCAGCACCCCAACTCACCTTTACCCTTAAGAAAGCATAAGTTGGTTTTCTAAATTTGAGACCCTGTTCTGTTCTGTAATTCAGTTCCTGTGTAGCCAAGTTTACATTCCGTGTATTACTGATATCTTATGATGTTTCTTTTTCTGTGTGACTTATTTCAGTTAGAATCATCATACCTGAATCCACTCATTGTGCTGCTAAGGGCCTGATGACATAGATTTCATTGCTGAGTGATATTGCTTTGTAAGTAAATACCACAACTTCTTTATCCATTTTTCACTTTCTGCGATGTTGAACTTGTACTGTAAACGAGGTTCTTGTAAACAGAGGTGTCCCAAACTTTGGGGTGGCTGTGTCTTTTTGATTTTAATTTCCCTAAGCTATAGGACCATAAGTGGAAGTGCCCTAGGCTCTGTTGCTTTGTTTTTTAGATGTTTCAGGAAACACCATACACTTCTCCCGAGTGTCTGTTGGCAATTTACATCCCGCCCATCAGCATAACAAGGCTCCCAGTTCTCCATGGCCTGTCCTGTCTTTCTGGATTTTACACTTTTTTCAGATGGCCCTTTTGACCGGGGGGAAGTGAGACTTCATTGTAGTGCAGATTTCCTTTGCAAGCTTGCTTGGTTGGCCAAAAAGGGCGTATGCGTTTTTTCCTGAATATATTCAGGAAAAAACGCATACGCCCTTTTTGGCCAAGTGCATCATTGTGGACGTTCTGCCTCTTTTCCTATGCTTTCAATGCAATTCCAGTCTACCTCCTGAAATCGGTTTCCTGCAATTCTGCCCCGCTTTCAAGTCCTCTTGGCAGCCTTACTTCAGTATATTTTTGGACAATAGCTGTCATTTATAACTCTGCAGGTTTGTGAATTATAGTGCCCCTGAGCTCCTTTCTTCAACTCGCTTTCTTTTGAGCTGGCCGCAACACCGCAGGATGGCTTCAGGCCCTAATCTGCTTCCGGCACGGCATGCTGAGCCTTTGGTTAATTCCTCTTCCTGGTGGGAAATGAGAGTTAAATTTGCCCGTCCAGACACCTCCAGCTAGTCTCTCATTGGTTCTCGCTATTCCTGTTCATCTTCCGCAGAAATTGCAAACTGGGCCAAACAGGAGGTTAAAGGGACTGACTCTCCAAGTCGGGAGGGTGTTAGTAAAGCGTCTGGAATGTTGCACCCGAGTACCAGGGTACGAAAACTGAGACATATTTGAACAGGTCTCCCGATCACATGGTTGATCATACTCTAGGTTCCACATGCATGTTTTAGCTGAAGGAAGAATACCTTAAACCTGGGTAGTTGAAACCCGTGGAATGCGTACCATGCAATATGACTTCAAAGGGTCTTCATTTGCTCACCGAACCTCTCCAATCCTATCACTGCTGCGTTTATGCCCCTGTACACATGCTTGATTCTCTTTCGGAGACATAGCAATCCATAGGTTTTAAGATACTTACTAGTCAGGTACATTCTTAGGCATTTAATATGCGGTGTTGAGTCCATTTCGTTGAGCAAGGAGTAGCTCTTGTCTATTCCATATTTGGCTTAAGGAACTTTATCTGTGCTCATTTCAATCTCTGGTTTTATGCAGCACCCCAACTCACCTTTACCCTTAAGAAAGCATAAGTTGGTTTTCTAAATTTGAGACCCTGTTCTGTTCTGTAATTCAGTTCCTGTGTAGCCAAGTTTACATTCCGTGTATTACTGATATCTTATGATGTTTCTTTTTCTGTGTGACTTATTTCAGTTAGAATCATCATACCTGAATCCACTCATTGTGCTGCTAAGGGCCTGATGACATAGATTTCATTGCTGAGTGATATTGCTTTGTAAGTAAATACCACAACTTCTTTATCCATTTTTCACTTTCTGCGATGTTGAACTTGTACTGTAAACGAGGTTCTTGTAAACAGAGGTGTCCCAAACTTTGGGGTGGCTGTGTCTTTTTGATTTTAATTTCCCTAAGCTATAGGACCATAAGTGGAAGTGCCCTAGGCTCTGTTGCTTTGTTTTTTAGATGTTTCAGGAAACACCATACACTTCTCCCGAGTGTCTGTTGGCAATTTACATCCCGCCCATCAGCATAACAAGGCTCCCAGTTCTCCATGGCCTGTCCTGTCTTTCTGGATTTTACACTTTTTTCAGATGGCCCTTTTGACCGGGGGGAAGTGAGACTTCATTGTAGTGCAGATTTCCTTTGCAAGCTTGCTTGGTTGGCCAAAAAGGGCGTATGCGTTTTTTCCTGAATATATTCAGGAAAAAACGCATACGCCCTTTTTGGCCAAGTGCATCATTGTGGACGTTCTGCCTCTTTTCCTATGCTTTCAATGCAATTCCAGTCTACCTCCTGAAATCGGTTTCCTGCAATTCTGCCCCGCTTTCAAGTCCTCTTGGCAGCCTTACTTCAGTATATTTTTGGACGATAGCTGTCATTTATAACTCTGCAGGTTTGTGAATTATAGTGCCCCTGAGCTCCTTTCTTCAACTCGCTTTCTTTTGAGCTGGCCGCAACACCGCAGGATGGCTTCAGGCCCTAATCTGCTTCCGGCACGGCATGCTGAGCCTTTGGTTAATTCCTCTTCCTGGTGGGAAATGAGAGTTAAATTTGCCCGTCCAGACACCTCCAGCTAGTCTCTCATTGGTTCTCGCTATTCCTGTTCATCTTCCGCAGAAATTGCAAACTGGGCCAAACAGGAGGTTAAAGGGACTGACTCTCCAAGTCGGGAGGGTGTTAGTAAAGCGTCTGGAATGTTGCACCCGAGTACCAGGGTACGAAAACTGAGACATATTTGAACAGGTCTCCCGATCACATGGTTGATCATACTCTAGGTTCCACATGCATGTTTTAGCTGAAGGAAGAATACCTTAAACCTGGGTAGTTGAAACCCGTGGAATGCGTACCATGCAATATGACTTCAAAGGGTCTTCATTTGCTCACCGAACCTCTCCAATCCTATCACTGCTGCGTTTATGCCCCTGTACACATGCTTGATTCTCTTTCGGAGACATAGCAATCCATAGGTTTTAAGATACTTACTAGTCAGGTACATTCTTAGGCATTTAATATGCGGTGTTGAGTCCATTTCGTTGAGCAAGGAGTAGCTCTTGTCTATTCCATATTTGGCTTAAGGAACTTTATCTGTGCTCATTTCAATCTCTGGTTTTATGCAGCACCCCAACTCACCTTTACCCTTAAGCAAGCATAAGTTGGTTTTCTAAATTTGAGACCCTGTTCTGTTCTGTAATTCAGTTCCTGTGTAGCCAAGTTTACATTCCGTGTATTACTGATATCTTATGATGTTTCTTTTTCTGTGTGACTTATTTCAGTTAGAATCATCATACCTGAATCCACTCATTGTGCTGCTACGGGCCTGATGACATAGATTTCATTGCTGAGTGATATTGCTTTGTAAGTAAATACCACAACTTCTTTATCCATTTTTCACTTTCTGCGATGTTGAAATTGTACTGTACACGAGGTTCTGGTAAACAGAGGCCTCCCAAACATTGGGGTGGCTGTGTCTTTTTGATTTTAATTTCCCTAAGCTATAGGACCATAAGTGGAAGTGCCCTAGGCTCTGTTGCTTTGTTTTTTAGATGTTTCAGGAAACACCATACACTTCTCCCGAGTGTCTGTTGGCAATTTACATCCCGCCCATCAGCATAACAAGGCTCCCAGTTCTCCATGGCCTGTCCTGCCTTTCTGGATTTTACACTTTTTTCAGATGGCCCTTTTGACCGGGGGGAAGTGAGACTTCATTGTAGTGCAGATTTCCTTTGCAAGCTTGCTTGGTTGGCCAAAAAGGGCGTATGCGTTTTTTCCTGAATATATTCAGGAAAAAACGTATACGCCCTTTTTGGCCAAGTGCATCATGGTGGACGTTCTGCCTCTTTTCCTATGCTTTCAATGCAATTCCAGTCTACCTCCTGAAATCGGTTTCCTGCAATTCTGCCCCGCTTTCAAGTCCTCTTGGCAGCCTTACTTCAGTATATTTTTGGACGATAGCTGTCATTTATAACTCTGCAGGTTTGTGAATTACAGTGCCCCTGAGCTCCTTTCTTCAACTCGCTTTCTTTTGAGCTGGCCGCAACACCGCAGGATGGCTTCAGGCCCTAATCTGGTTCCGGCACGGCACGCTGAGCCTTTGGTTAATTCCTCTTCCTGGTGGGAAATGAGAGTTAAATTTGCCCGTCCAGACACCTCCAGCTAGTCTCTCATTGGTTCTCGCTATTCCTGTTCATCTTCCGCAGAAATTGCAAACTGGGCCAAACAGGAGGTTAAAGGGACTGACTCTCCAAGTCGGGAGGGTGTTAGTAAAGCGTCTGGAATGTTGCACCCGAGTACCAGGGTACGAAAACTGAGACATATTTGAACAGGTCTCCCGATCACATGGTTGATCATACTCTAGGTTCCACATGCATGTTTTAGCTGAAGGAAGAATACCTTAAACCTGGGTAGTTGAAACCCGTGGAATGCGTACCATGCAATATGACTTCAAAGGGTCTTCATTTGCTCACCGAACCTCTCCAATCCTATCACTGCTGCGTTTATGCCCCTGTACACATGCTTGATTCTCTTTCGGAGACATAGCAATCCATAGGTTTTAAGATACTTACTAGTCAGGTACATTCTTAGGCATTTAATATGCGGTGTTGAGTCCATTTCGTTGAGCAAGGAGTAGCTCTTGTCTATTCCATATTTGGCTTAAGGAACTTTATCTGTGCTCATTTCAATCTCTGGTTTTATGCAGCACCCCAACTCACCTTTACCCTTAAGCAAGCATAAGTTGGTTTTCTAAATTTGAGACCCTGTTCTGTTCTGTAATTCAGTTCCTGTGTAGCCAAGTTTACATTCCGTGTATTACTGATATCTTATGATGTTTCTTTTTCTGTGTGACTTATTTCAGTTAGAATCATCATACCTGAATCCACTCATTGTGCTGCTACGGGCCTGATGACATAGATTTCATTGCTGAGTGATATTGCTTTGTAAGTAAATACCACAACTTCTTTATCCATTTTTCACTTTCTGCGATGTTGAAATTGTACTGTACACGAGGTTCTGGTAAACAGAGGCGTCCCAAACATTGGGGTGGCTGTGTCTTTTTGATTTTAATTTCCCTAAGCTATAGGACCATAAGTGGAAGTGCCCTAGGCTCTGTTGCTTTGTTTTTTAGATGTTTCAGGAAACACCATACACTTCTCCCGAGTGTCTGTTGGCAATTTACATCCCGCCCATCAGCATAACAAGGCTCCCAGTTCTCCATGGCCTGTCCTGCCTTTCTGGATTTTACACTTTTTTCAGATGGCCCTTTTGACCGGGGGGAAGTGAGACTTCATTGTAGTGCAGATTTCCTTTGCAAGCTTGCTTGGTTGGCCAAAAAGGGCGTATGCGTTTTTTCCTGAATATATTCAGGAAAAAACGTATACGCCCTTTTTGGCCAAGTGCATCATGGTGGACGTTCTGCCTCTTTTCCTATGCTTTCAATGCAATTCCAGTCTACCTCCTGAAATCGGTTTCCTGCAATTCTGCCCCGCTTTCAAGTCCTCTTGGCAGCCTTACTTCAGTATATTTTTGGACGATAGCTGTCATTTATAACTCTGCAGGTTTGTGAATTACAGTGCCCCTGAGCTCCTTTCTTCAACTCGCTTTCTTTTGAGCTGGCCGCAACACCGCAGGATGGCTTCAGGCCCTAATCTGGTTCCGGCACGGCACGCTGAGCCTTTGGTTAATTCCTCTTCCTGGTGGGAAATGAGAGTTAAATTTGCCCGTCCAGACACCTCCAGCTAGTCTCTCATTGGTTCTCGCTATTCCTGTTCATCTTCCGCAGAAATTGCAAACTGGGCCAAACAGGAGGTTAAAGGGACTGACTCTCCAAGTCGGGAGGGTGTTAGTAAAGCGTCTGGAATGTTGCACCCGAGTACCAGGGTACGAAAACTGAGACATATTTGAACACGTCTCCCGATCACATGGTTGATCATACTCTAGGTTCCACATGCATGTTTTAGCTGAAGGAAGAATACCTTAAACCTGGGTAGTTGAAACCCGTGGAATGGGTACCATGCAATATGACTTCAGAGGGTCTTCATTTGCTCACCGAACCTCTCCAATCCTATCACTGCTGCGTTTATGCCCCTGTACACATGCTTGATTCTCTTTCGGAGACATAGCAATCCATAGGTTTTAAGATACTTACTAGTCAGGTACATTCTTAGGCATTTAATATGCGGGGTTGAGTCCATTTCGTTGAGCAAGAGGTAGCTCTTGTCTATTCCATATTTGGCTTAAGGAACTTTATCTGTGCTCATTTCAATCTCTGGTTTTATGCAGCACCCCAACTCACCTTTACCCTTAAGAAAGCATAAGTTGGTTTTCTAAATTTGAGACCCTGTTCTGTTCTGTAATTCAGTTCCTGTGTAGCCAAGTTTACATTCCGTGTATTACTGATATCTTATGATGTTTCTTTTTCTGTGTGACTTATTTCAGTTAGAATCATCATACCTGAATCCACTCATTGTGCTGCTAAGGGCCTGATGACATAGATTTCATTGCTGAGTGATATTGCTTTGTAAGTAAATACCACAACTTCTTTATCCATTTTTCACTTTCTGCGATGTTGAACTTGTACTGTAAACGAGGTTCTTGTAAACAGAGGCGTCCCAAACTTTGGGGTGGCTGTGTCTTTTTGATTTTAATTTCCCTAAGCTATAGGACCATAAGTGGAAGTGCCCTAGGCTCTGTTGCTTTGTTTTTTAGATGTTTCAGGAAACACCATACACTTCTCCCGAGTGTCTGTTGGCAATTTACATCCCGCCCATCAGCATAACAAGGCTCCCAGTTCTCCATGGCCTGTCCTGCCTTTCTGGATTTTACACTTTTTTCAGATGGCCCTTTTGACCGGGGGGAAGTGAGACTTCATTGTAATGCAGATTTCCTTTGCAAGCTTGCTTGGTTGGCCAAAAAGGGCGTATGCGTTTTTTCCTGAATATATTCAGGAAAAAACGCATACGCCCTTTTTGGCCAAGTGCATCATTGTGGACGTTCTGCCTCTTTTCCTATGCTTTCAATGCAATTCCAGTCTGCCTCCTGAAATCGGTTTCCTGCAATTCTGCCCCGCTTTCAAGTCCTCTTGGCAGCCTTACTTCAGTATATTTTTGGACGATAGCTGTCATTTATAACTCTGCAGGTTTGTGAATTACAGTGCCCCTGAGCTCCTTTCTTCAACTCGCTTTCTTTTGAGCTGGCCGCAACACCGCAGGATGGCTTCAGGCCCTAATCTGGTTCCGGCACGGCACGCTGAGCCTTTGGTTAATTCCTCTTCCTGGTGGGAAATGAGAGTTAAATTTGCCCGTCCAGACACCTCCAGCTAGTCTCTCATTGGTTCTCGCTATTCCTGTTCATCTTCCGCAGAAATTGCAAACTGGGCCAAACAGGAGGTTAAAGGGACTGCCTCTCCAAGTTGGGAGGGTGTTAGTAAAGCGTCTGGAATGTTGCACCCGAGTACCAGGGTACGAAAACTGAGACATATTTGAACACGTCTCCCGATCACATGGTTGATCATACTCTAGGTTCCACATGCATGTTTTAGCTGAAGGAAGAATACCTTAAACCTGGGTAGTTGAAACCCGTGGAATGGGTACCATGCAATATGACTTCAAAGGGTCTTCATTTGCTCACCGAACCTCTCCAATCCTATCACTGCTGCGTTTATGCCCCTGTACACATGCTTGATTCTCTTTCGGAGACATAGCAATCCATAGGTTTTAAGATACTTACTAGTCAGGTACATTCTTAGGCATTTAATATGCGGTGTTGAGTCCATTTCGTTGAGCAAGGAGTAGCTCTTGTCTATTCCATATTTGGCTTAAGGAACTTTATCTGTGCTCATTTCAATCTCTGGTTTTATGCAGCACCCCAACTCACCTTTCCCCTTAAGCAAGCATAAGTTGGTTTTCTAAATTTGAAACCCTGTTCTGTTCTGTAATTCAGTTCCTGTGTAGCCAAGTTTACATTCCGTGTATTACTGATATCTTATGATGTTTCTTTTTCTGTGTGACTTATTTCAGTTAGAATCATCATACCTGAATCCACTCATTGTGCTGCTAAGGGCCTGATGACATAGATTTCATTGCTGAGTGATATTGCTTTGTAAGTAAATACCACAACTTCTTTATCCATTTTTCACTTTCTGCGATGTTGAACTTGTACTGTAAACGAGGTTCTTGTAAACAGAGGCATCCCAAACTTTGGGGTGGCTGTGTCTTTTTGATTTTAATTTCCCTAAACTATAGGACCATAAGTGGAAGTGCCCTAGGCTCTGTTGCTTTGTTTTTTAGATGTTTCAGGAAACACCATACACTTCTCCCGAGTGTCTGTTGGCAATTTACATCCCGCCCATCAGCATAACAAGGCTCCCAGTTCTCCATGGCCTGTCCTGCCTTTCTGGATTTTACACTTTTTTCAGATGGCCCTTTTGACCGGGGGGAAGTGAGACTTCATTGTAGTGCAGATTTCCTTTGCAAGCTTGCTTGGTTGGCCAAAAAGGGCGTATGCGTTTTTTCCTGAATATATTCAGGAAAAAACGCATACGCCCTTTTTGGCCAAGTGCATCATTGTGGACGTTCTGCCTCTTTTCCTATGCTTTCAATGCAATTCCAGTCTACCTCCTGAAATCGGTTTCCTGCAATTCTGCCCCGCTTTCAAGTCCTCTTGGCAGCCTTACTTCAGTATATTTTTGGACGATAGCTGTCATTTATAACTCTGCAGGTTTGTGAATTACAGTGCCCCTGAGCTCCTTTCTTCAACTCGCTTTCTTTTGAGCTGGCCGCAACACCGCAGGATGGCTTCAGGCCCTAATCTGGTTCCGGCACGGCACGCTGAGCCTTTGGTTAATTCCTCTTCCTGGTGGGAAATGAGAGTTAACTTTGCCCGTCCAGACACCTCCAGCTAGTCTCTCATTGGTTCTCGCTATTCCTGTTCATCTTCCGCAGAAATTGCAAACTGGGCCAAACAGGAGGTTAAAGGGACTGACTCTCCAAGTCGGGAGGGTGTTAGTAAAGCGTCTGGAATGTTGCACCCGAGTACCAGGGTACGAAAACAGACATATTTGAACACGTCTCCCGATCACATGGTTGATCATACTCTAGGTTCCACATGCATGTTTTAGCTGAAGGAAGAATACCTTAAACCTGGGTAGTTGAAACCCGTGGAATGGGTACCATGCAATATGACTTCAGAGGGTCTTCATTTGCTCACCGAACCTCTCCAATCCTATCACTGCTGCGTTTATGCCCCTGTACACATGCTTGATTCTCTTTCGGAGACATAGCAATCCATAGGTTTTAAGATACTTACTAGTCAGGTACATTCTTAGGCATTTAATATGCGGTGTTGAGTCCATTTCGTTGAGCAAGAGGTAGCTCTTGTCTATTCCATATTTGGCTTAAGGAACTTTATCTGTGCTCATTTCAATCTCTGGTTTTATGCAGCACCCCAACTCACCTTTCCCCTTAAGCAAGCATAAGTTGGTTTTCTAAATTTGAGACCCTGTTCTGTTCTGTAATTCAGTTCCTGTGTAGCCAAGTTTACATTCCGTGTATTACTGATATCTTATGATGTTTCTTTTTCTGTGTGACTTATTTCAGTTAGAATCATCATACCTGAATCCACTCATTGTGCTGCTAAGGGCCTGATGACATAGATTTCATTGCTGAGTGATATTGCTTTGTAAGTAAATACCACAACTTCTTTATCCATTTTTCACTTTCTGCGATGTTGAACTTGTACTGTAAACGAGGTTCTTGTAAACAGAGGCATCCCAAACTTTGGGGTGGCTGTGTCTTTTTGATTTTAATTTCCCTAAGCTATAGGACCATAAGTGGAAGTGCCCTAGGCTCTGTTGCTTTGTTTTTTAGATGTTTCAGGAAACACCATACACTTCTCCCGAGTGTCTGTTGGCAATTTACATCCCGCCCATCAGCATAACAAGGCTCCCAGTTCTCCATGGCCTGTCCTGCCTTTCTGGATTTTACACTTTTTTCAGATGGCCCTTTTGACCGGGGGGAAGTGAGACTTCATTGTAGTGCAGATTTCCTTTGCAAGCTTGCTTGGTTGGCCAAAAAGGGCGTATGCGTTTTTTCCTGAATATATTCAGGAAAAAACGCATACGCCCTTTTTGGCCAAGTGCATCATTGTGGACGTTCTGCCTCTTTTCCTATGCTTTCAATGCAATTCCAGTCTACCTCCTGAAATCGGTTTCCTGCAATTCTGCCCCGCTTTCAAGTCCTCTTGGCAGCCTTACTTCAGTATATTTTTGGACGATAGCTGTCATTTATAACTCTGCAGGTTTGTGAATTACAGTGCCCCTGAGCTCCTTTCTTCAACTCGCTTTCTTTTGAGCTGGCCGCAACACCGCAGGATGGCTTCAGGCCCTAATCTGGTTCCGGCACGGCACGCTGAGCCTTTGGTTAATTCCTCTTCCTGGTGGGAAATGAGAGTTAAATTTGCCCGTCCAGACACCTCCAGCTAGTCTCTCATTGGTTCTCGCTATTCCTGTTCATCTTCCGCAGAAATTGCAAACTGGGCCAAACAGGAGGTTAAAGGGACTGACTCTCCAAGTCGGGAGGGTGTTAGTAAAGCGTCTGGAATGTTGCACCCGAGTACCAGGGTACGAAAACAGACATATTTGAACACGTCTCCCGATCACATGGTTGATCATACTCTAGGTTCCACATGCATGTTTTAGCTGAAGGAAGAATACCTTAAACCTGGGTAGTTGAAACCCGTGGAATGGGTACCATGCAATATGACTTCAGAGGGTCTTCATTTGCTCACCGAACCTCTCCAATCCTATCACTGCTGCGTTTATGCCCCTGTACACATGCTTGATTCTCTTTCGGAGACATAGCAATCCATAGGTTTTAAGATACTTACTAGTCAGGTACATTCTTAGGCATTTAATATGCGGTGTTGAGTCCATTTCGTTGAGCAAGAGGTAGCTCTTGTCTATTCCATATTTGGCTTAAGGAACTTTATCTGTGCTCATTTCAATCTCTGGTTTTATGCAGCACCCCAACTCACCTTTCCCCTTAAGCAAGCATAAGTTGGTTTTCTAAATTTGAGACCCTGTTCTGTTCTGTAATTCAGTTCCTGTGTAGCCAAGTTTACATTCCGTGTATTACTGATATCTTATGATGTTTCTTTTTCTGTGTGACTTATTTCAGTTAGAATCATCATACCTGAATCCACTCATTGTGCTGCTAAGGGCCTGATGACATAGATTTCATTGCTGAGTGATATTGCTTTGTAAGTAAATACCACAACTTCTTTATCCATTTTTCACTTTCTGCGATGTTGAACTTGTACTGTAAACGAGGTTCTTGTAAACAGAGGCATCCCAAACTTTGGGGTGGCTGTGTCTTTTTGATTTTAATTTCCCTAAGCTATAGGACCATAAGTGGAAGTGCCCTAGGCTCTGTTGCTTTGTTTTTTAGATGTTTCAGGAAACACCATACACTTCTCCCGAGTGTCTGTTGGCAATTTACATCCCGCCCATCAGCATAACAAGGCTCCCAGTTCTCCATGGCCTGTCCTGCCTTTCTGGATTTTACACTTTTTTCAGATGGCCCTTTTGACCGGGGGGAAGTGAGACTTCATTGTAGTGCAGATTTCCTTTGCAAGCTTGCTTGGTTGGCCAAAAAGGGCGTATGCGTTTTTTCCTGAATATATTCAGGAAAAAACGCATACGCCCTTTTTGGCCAAGTGCATCATTGTGGACGTTCTGCCTCTTTTCCTATGCTTTCAATGCAATTCCAGTCTACCTCCTGAAATCGGTTTCCTGCAATTCTGCCCCGCTTTCAAGTCCTCTTGGCAGCCTTACTTCAGTATATTTTTGGACGATAGCTGTCATTTATAACTCTGCAGGTTTGTGAATTACAGTGCCCCTGAGCTCCTTTCTTCAACTCGCTTTCTTTTGAGCTGGCCGCAACACCGCAGGATGGCTTCAGGCCCTAATCTGGTTCCGGCACGGCACGCTGAGCCTTTGGTTAATTCCTCTTCCTGGTGGGAAATGAGAGTTAAATTTGCCCGTCCAGACACCTCCAGCTAGTCTCTCATTGGTTCTCGCTATTCCTGTTCATCTTCCGCAGAAATTGCAAACTGGGCCAAACAGGAGGTTAAAGGGACTGACTCTCCAAGTCGGGAGGGTGTTAGTAAAGCGTCTGGAATGTTGCACCCGAGTACCAGGGTACGAAAACTGAGACATATTTGAACACGTCTCCCGATCACATGGTTGATCATACTCTAGGTTCCACATGCATGTTTTAGCTGAAGGAAGAATACCTTAAACCTGGGTAGTTGAAACCCGTGGAATGGGTACCATGCAATATGACTTCAAAGGGTCTTCATTTGCTCACCGAACCTCTCCAATCCTATCACTGCTGCGTTTATGCCCCTGTACACATGCTTGATTCTCTTTCGGAGACATAGCAACCCATAGGTTTTAAGATACTTACTAGTCAGGTACATTCTTAGGCATTTAATATGCGGTGTTGAGTCCATTTCCTTGAGCAAGGAGTAGCTCTTGTCTATTCCATATTTGGCTTAAGGAACTTTATCTGTGCTCATTTCAATCTCTGGTTTTATGCAGCACCCCAACTCACCTTTACCCTTAAGCAAGCATAAGTTGGTTTTCTAAATTTGAGACCCTGTTCTGTTCTGTAATTCAGTTCCTGTGTAGCCAAGTTTACATTCCGTGTATTACTGATATCTTATGATGTTTCTTTTTCTGTGTGACTTATTTCAGTTAGAATCATCATACCTGAATCCACTCATTGTGCTGCTAAGGGCCTGATGACATAGATTTCATTGCTGAGTGATATTGCTTTGTAAGTAAATACCACAACTTCTTTATCCATTTTTCACTTTCTGCGATGTTGAACTTGTACTGTAAACGAGGTTCTTGTAAACAGAGGCGTCCCAAACTTTGGGGTGGCTGTGTCTTTTTGATTTTAATTTCCCTAAGCTATAGGACCATAAGTGGAAGTGCCCTAGGCTCTGTTGCTTTGTTTTTTAGATGTTTCAGGAAACACCATACACTTCTCCCGAGTGTCTGTTGGCAATTTACATCCCGCCCATCAGCATAACAAGGCTCCCAGTTCTCCATGGCCTGTCCTGCCTTTCTGGATTTTACACTTTTTTCAGATGGCCCTTTTGACCGGGGGGAAGTGAGACTTCATTGTAGTGCAGATTTCCTTTGCAAGCTTGCTTGGTTGGCCAAAAAGGGCGTATGCATTTTTTCCTGAATATATTCAGGAAAAAACGCATACGCCCTTTTTGGCCAAGTGCATCATTGTGGACGTTCTGCCTCTTTTCCTATGCTTTCAATGCAATTCCAGTCTACCTCCTGAAATCTGTTTCCTGCAATTCTGCCCCACTTTCAAGTCCTCTTGGCAGCCTTACTTCAGTATATTTTTGGACGATAGCTGTCATTTATAACTCTGCAGGTTTGTGAATTACAGTGCCCCTGAGCTCCTTTCTTCAACTCGCTTTCTTTTGAGCTGGCCGCAACACCGCAGGATGGCTTCAGGCCCTAATCTAGTTCCGTCACGGCATGCTGAGCCTTTGGTTATTTCCTCTTCCTGGTGGGAAATGAGAGTTAAATTTGCCCGTCCAGACACCTCCAGCTAGTCTCTCATTGGTTCTCCCTATTTCTGTTCATCTTCCGCAGAAATTGCAAACTGGGCCAAACAGGAGCTTAAAGGTGCTGACTCTCCAAGTGCGGAGAGTGTTAGTAAAGCGTCTGGAATGTTGCACCCGAGTACCAGGGGAGGAAAACTGAGACATATTTGAACATGTCTCCCGTTCACACGGTTGATCATACTCTGGGTTCCACATGCATGTTTTAGCTGAAGGAAGAATACCTTAAACCTGGAGAGTTGAGACCCGTGGAATGGGTACCATGCAATATGACTTCAAAGGGTCTTCATTTGCTCACTGAACCTCTCCAATCCTATCACTGCTGCGTTTATGCCCCTGTACACATGCTTGATTCTCTTTTGGAGACATAGCAATCCATAGGTTTTAAGATACTTACTAGTCAGGTACATTCTTAGGCGTTTAATATGGGGTGTTGAGTCCATTTCATTGAGCAAGGAGTAGCTCTTGCTATTCCATATTTGGCTTAAGGAACTTTATCTGTGCTCATTTCAATGTCTGGTTTTATGCAGCACCCCAACTCACCTTTCCCCTTAAGCAAGCATAAGTTGGTTTTCTAAATTTGAGACCCTGTTCTGTTTTGGAATTCAGTTCCTGTGTAGCCAAGTTTACATTCCGTGTATTAGTGATATCTTATGATGTTTCTTTTTCTGTGTGACTTATTTCAGTTAGAATCATCGTACCTGAATCCACTCATTATGCTGCTACGGGCCTGATGACATAGATTTCATTGTTGAGAGATACTGCATTGTACGTAAGTACCACAAGTTCTTTATCCATTTTTCACTTTCTGTGATATTGAACTTGTACTGTAAACGAGGTTCTTGTAAACAGAGGCGTCCCAATGTTTGGGGTGGCTGTGTCTTTTTGATTTTAATTTCCCTAAGCTATAGGACCATAAGTGGAAGTGCCCTAGGCTCTGTTGCTTTGTTTTTTAGATGTTTCAGGAAACACCATACACTTCTCCCGAGTGTCTGTTGGCAATTTACATCCCGCCCATCAGCATAACAAGGCTCCCAGTTCTCCATGGCCTGTCCTGCCTTTCTGGATTTTACACTTTTTTCAGATGGCCCTTTTGACCGGGGGGAAGTGAGACTTCATTGTAGTGCAGATTTCCTTTGCAAGCTTGCTTGGTTGGCCAAAAAGGGCGTATGCGTTTTTTCCTGAATATATTCAGGAAAAAACGCATACGCCCTTTTTGGCCAAGTGCATCATTGTGGACGTTCTGCCTCTTTTCCTATGCTTTCAATGCAATTCCAGTCTGCCTCCTGAAATCGGTTTCCTGCAATTCTGCCCCGCTTTCAAGTCCTCTTGGCAGCCTTACTTCAGTATATTTTTGGACGATAGCTGTCATTTATAACTCTGCAGGTTTGTGAATTACAGTGCCCCTGAGCTCCTTTCTTCAACTCGCTTTCTTTTGAGCTGGCCGCAACACCGCAGGATGGCTTCAGGCCCTAATCTAGTTCCGGCACGGCATGCTGAGCCTTTGGTTATTTCCTCTTCCTGGTGGGAAATGAGAGTTAAATTTGCCCGTCCAGACACCTCCAGCTAGTCTCTCATTGGTTCTCCCTATTTCTGTTCATCTTCCGCAGAAATTGCAAACTGGGCCAAACAGGAGCTTAAAGGTGCTGACTCTCCAAGTGCGGAGAGTGTTAGTAAAGCGTCTGGAATGTTGCACCCGAGTACCAGGGGAGGAAAACTGAGACATATTTGAACATGTCTCCCGTTCACACGGTTGATCATACTCTGGGTTCCACATGCATGTTTTAGCTGAAGGAAGAATACCTTAAACCTGGAGAGTTGAGACCCGTGGAATGGGTACCATGCAATATGACTTCAAAGGGTCTTCATTTGCTCACTGAACCTCTCCAATCCTATCACTGCTGCGTTTATGCCCCTGTACACATGCTTGATTCTCTTTTGGAGACATAGCAATCCATAGGTTTTAAGATACTTACTAGTCAGGTACATTCTTAGGCGTTTAATATGGGGTGTTGAGTCCATTTCATTGAGCAAGGAGTAGCTCTTGCTATTCCATATTTGGCTTAAGGAACTTTATCTGTGCTCATTTCAATGTCTGGTTTTATGCAGCACCCCAACTCACCTTTCCCCTTAAGCAAGCATAAGTTGGTTTTCTAAATTTGAGACCCTGTTCTGTTTTGGAATTCAGTTCCTGTGTAGCCAAGTTTACATTCCGTGTATTAGTGATATCTTATGATGTTTCTTTTTCTGTGTGACTTATTTCAGTTAGAATCATCGTACCTGAATCCACTCATTATGCTGCTACGGGCCTGATGACATAGATTTCATTGTTGAGAGATACTGCATTGTACGTAAGTACCACAAGTTCTTTATCCATTTTTCACTTTCTGTGATATTGAACTTGTACTGTAAACGAGGTTCTTGTAAACAGAGGCGTCCCAATGTTTGGGGTGGCTGTGTCTTTTTGATTTTAATTTCCCTAAGCTATAGGACCATAAGTGGAAGTGCCCTAGGCTCTGTTGCTTTGTTTTTTAGATGTTTCAGGAAACACCATACACTTCTCCCGAGTGTCTGCTGGCAATTTTCATCCCGCCCATCAGCATAACAAGGCTCCCAGTTCTCCATGGCCTGTCCTGTCTTTCTGGATTTTACACTTTTTTCAGATGGCCCTTTTGACCGGGGGGAAGTGAGACTTCATTGTAGTGCAGATTTCCTTTGCAAGCTTGCTTGGTTGGCCAAAAAGGGCGTATGCGTTTTTTCCTGAATATATTCAGGAAAAAACGCATACGCCCTTTTTGGCCAAGTGCATCATTGTGGACGTTCTGCCTCTTTTCCTATGCTTTCAATGCAATTCCAGTCTGCCTCCTGAAATCGGTTTCCTGCAATTCTGCCCCGCTTTCAAGTCCTCTTGGCAGCCTTACTTCAGTATATTTTTGGACGATAGCTGTCATTTATAACTCTGCAGCTTTGTGAATTACAGTGCCCCTGAGCTCCTTTCTTCAACTCGCTTTCTTTTGAGCTGGCCGCAACACCGCAGGATGGCTTCAGGCCCTAATCTGGTTCCGGCACGACACGCTGAGCCTTTGGTTAATTCCTCTTCCTGGTGGGAAATGAGAGTTAAATTTGCCCATCCAGACACCTCCAGCTAGTCTCTCATTGGTTCTCGCTATTCCTGTTCATCTTCCGCAGAAATTGCAAACTGGGCCAAACAGGAGGTTAAAGGGACTGACTCTCCAAGTCGGGAGGATGTTAGTAAAGCGTCTGGAATATTGCACCCGAGTCCCAGGGTACAAAAACTGAGACATATTTGAACACGTCTCCCGATCACATGGTTGATCAGACTCTAGGTTCCACATGCATGTTTTACCTGAAGGAAGAATACCTTAAAACTGGGTAGTTGAAACCCGTGGAATGGGTACCATGCAATATGACTTCAAAGGGTCTTCATTTGCTCACCGAACCTCTCCAATCCTATCACTGCTGCGTTTATGCCCCTGTACACATGCTTGATTCTCTTTCGGAGACATAGCAATCCATAGGTTTTAAGATACTTACTAGTCAGGTACATTCTTAGGCATTTAATATGCGGTGTTGAGTCCATTTCGTTGAGCAAGGAGTAGCTCTTGTCTATTCCATATTTGGCTTAAGGAACTTTATCTGTGCTCATTTCAATCTCTGGTTTTATGCAGCACCCCAACTCACCTTTACCCTTAAGAAAGCATAAGTTGGTTTTCTAAATTTGAGACCCTGTTCTGTTCTGTAATTCAGTTCCTGTGTAGCCAAGTTTACATTCCGTGTATTACTGATATCTTATGATGTTTCTTTTTCTGTGTGACTTATTTCAGTTAGAATCATCATACCTGAATCCACTCATTGTGCTGCTAAGGGCCTGATGACATAGATTTCATTGCTGAGTGATATTGCTTTGTAAGTAAATACCACAACTTCTTTATCCATTTTTCACTTTCTGCGATGTTGAACTTGTACTGTAAACGAGGTTCTTGTAAACAGAGGCGTCCCAAACTTTGGGGTGGCTGTGTCTTTTTGATTTTAATTTCCCTAAGCTATAGGACCATAAGTGGAAGTGCCCTAGGCTCTGTTGCTTTGTTTTTTAGATGTTTCAGGAAACACCATACACTTCTCCCGAGTGTCTGTTGGCAATTTACATCCCGCCCATCAGCATAACAAGGCTCCCAGTTCTCCATGGCCTGTCCTGCCTTTCTGGATTTTACACTTTTTTCAGATGGCCCTTTTGACCGGGGGGAAGTGAGACTTCATTGTAGTGCAGATTTCCTTTGCAAGCTTGCTTGGTTGGCCAAAAAGTGCGTATGCGTTTTTTCCTGAATATATTCAGGAAAAAACGCATACGCCCTTTTTGGCCAAGTGCATCATTGTGGACGTTCTGCCTCTTTTCCTATGCTTTCAATGCAATTCCAGTCTACCTCCTGAAATCGGTTTCCTGCAATTCTGCCCCGCTTTCAAGTCCTCTTGGCAGCCTTACTTCAGTATATTTTTGGACGATAGCTGTCATTTATAAGTCTGCAGGTTTGTGAATTACAGTGCCCCTGAGCTCCTTTCTTCAACTCGCTTTCTTTTGAGCTGGCCGCAACACCGCAGGATGGCTTCAGGCCCTAATCTGGTTCCGGCACGGCACGCTGAGCCTTTGGTTAATTCCTCTTCCTGGTGGGAAATGAGAGTTAAATTTGCCCGTCCAGACACCTCCAGCTAGTCTCTCATTGGTTCTCGCTATTCCTGTTCATCTTCCGCAGAAATTGCAAACTGGGCCAAACAGGAGGTTAAAGGGACTGACTCTCCAAGTCAGGAGGGTGTTAGTAAAGCGTCTGGAATGTTGCACCCGAGTACCAGGGTACGAAAACTGAGACATATTTGAACACGTCTCCCGATCACATGGTTGATCATACTCTAGGTTCCACATGCATGTTTTAGCTGAAGGAAGAATACCTTAAACCTGGGTAGTTGAAACCCGTGGAATGGGTACCATGCAATATGACTTCAAAGGGTCTTCATTTGCTCACCGAACCTCTCCAATCCTATCACTGCTACGTTTATGCCCCTGTACACATGCTTGATTCTCTTTCGGAGACATAGCAATCCATAGGTTTTAAGATACTTACTAGTCAGGTACATTCTTAGGCATTTAATATGCGGTGTTGAGTCCATTTCGTTGAGCAAGGAGTAGCTCTTGTCTATTCCATATTTGGCTTAAGGAACTTTATCTGTGCTCATTTCAATCTCTGGTTTTATGCAGCACCCCAACTCACCTTTCCCCTTAAGCAAGCATAAGTTGGTTTTCTAAATTTGAGACCCTGTTCTGTTCTGTAATTCAGTTCCTGTGTAGCCAAGTTTACATTCCGTGTATTACTGATATCTTATGATGTTTCTTTTTCTGTGTGACTTATTTCAGTTAGAATCATCATACCTGAATCCACTCATTGTGCTGCTAAGGGCCTGATGACATAGATTTCATTGCTGAGTGATATTGCTTTGTAAGTAAATACCACAACTTCTTTATCCATTTTTCACTTTCTGCGATGTTGAACTTGTACTGTAAACGAGGTTCTTGTAAACAGAGGCGTCCCAAACTTTGGGGTGGCTGTGTCTTTTTGATTTTAATTTCCCTAAGCTATAGGACCATAAGTGGAAGGGCCCTAGGCTCTGTTGCTTTGTTTTTTAGATGTTTCAGGAAACACCATACACTTCTCCCGAGTGTCTGTTGGCAATTTACATCCCGCCCATCAGCATAACAAGGCTCCCAGTTCTCCATGGCCTGTCCTGCCTTTCTGGATTTTACACTTTTTTCAGATGGCCCTTTTGACCGGGGGGAAGTGAGACTTCATTGTAGTGCAGATTTCCTTTGCAAGCTTGCTTGGTTGGCCAAAAAGGGCGTATGCGTTTTTTCCTGAATATATTCAGGAAAAAACGCATACGCCCTTTTTGGCCAAGTGCATCATTGTGGACGTTCTGCCTCCTTTTTTATGATTTCAATGCAATTCCAGTCTACCTCCTGAAATTGGTTTCCTGCAATTCTGCCCCGCTTTCAAGTCCTCTTGGCAGCCTTACTTCAGTATATTTTTGGACGATAGCTGTCATTTATAACTCTGCAGGTTTGTGAATTACAGTGCCCCTGAGCTCCTTTCTTCAACTCGCTTTCTTTTGAGCTGGCCGCAACACCGCAGGATGGCTTCAGGCCCTAATCTGGTTCCGGCACGGCACGCTGAGCCTTTGGTTAATTCCTCTTCCTGGTGGGAAATGAGAGTTAAATTTGCCCGTCCAGACACCTCCAGCTAGTCTCTCATTGGTTCTCGCTATTCCTGTTCATCTTCCGCAGAAATTGCAAACTGGGCCAAACAGGAGGTTAAAGGGACTGACTCTCCAAGTCGGGAGGGTGTTAGTAAAGCGTCTGGAATGTTGCACCCGAGTACCAGGGTACGAAAACTGAGACATATTTGAACACGTCTCCCGATCACATGGTTGATCATACTCTAGGTTCCACATGCATGTTTTAGCTGAAGGAAGAATCCCTGAAACCTGGAGAGTTGAGACCCGTGGAATGGGTACCATGCAATATGACTTCAAAGGGTCTTTGTTTGCTCACCGAACCTCTCCAATCCTATCACTGCTGCGTTTATGCCCCTGGACACACGCTTGATTCTCTTTTGGAGATATAGCAATCCATAGGTTTTAAGATACTTACTAGTGAGGTACATTATTAGGCGCTTAATATGGGGTGTTGAGTCCATTTCATTGAGCAAGGAGTAGCTCTTGTCTATTCCATATTTGGCTTAAGGAACTTTATCTGTGCTCATTTCAATCTCTGGTTTTATGCAGCACCCCAACTCACCTTTACCCTTAAGCAAGCATAAGTTGGTTTTCTACATTTGAGACCCTGTTCTGTTCTGTAATTCAGTTCCTGTGTAGCCAAGTTTACATTCCATGTATTACTGATATCTTATGATGTTTCTTTTTCTGTGTGACTTATTTCAGTTAGAATCATCATACCTGAATCCACTCATTGTGCTGCTAAGGGCCTGATGACATAGATTTCATTGCTGAGTGATATTGCTTTGTAAGTAAATACCACAACTTCTTTATCCATTTTTCACTTTCTGTGATGTTGAACTTGTACTGTAAACGAGGTTCTTGTAAACAGAGGCGTCCCAAACTTTGGGGTGGCTGTGTCTTTTTGATTTTAATTTCCCTAAGCTATAGGACCATAAGTGGAAGTGCCCTAGGCTCTGTTGCTTTGTTTTTTAGATGTTTCAGGAAACACCATACACTTCTCCCGAGTGTCTGTTGGCAATTTACATCCCGCCCATCAGCATAACAAGGCTCCCAGTTCTCCATGGCCTGTCCTGCCTTTCTGGATTTTACACTTTTTTCAGATGGCCCTTTTGACCGGGGGGAAGTGAGACTTCATTGTAGTGCAGATTTCCTTTGCAAGCTTGCTTGGTTGGCCAAAAAGGGCGTATGCGTTTTTTCCTGAATATATTCAGGAAAAAACGCATACGCCCTTTTTGGCCAAGTGCATCATTGTGGACGTTCTGCCTCTTTTCCTATGCTTTCAATGCAATTCCAGTCTACCTCCTGAAATCGGTTTCCTGCAATTCTGCCCCGCTTTCAAGTCCTCTTGGCAGCCTTACTTCAGTATATTTTTGGACGATAGCTGTCATTTATAACTCTGCAGGTTTGTGAATTACAGTGCCCCTGAGCTCCTTTCTTCAACTCGCTTTCTTTTGAGCTGGCCGCAACACCGCAGGATGGCTTCAGGCCCTAATCTGGTTCCGGCACGGCACGCTGAGCCTTTGGTTAATTCCTCTTCCTGGTGGGAAATGAGAGTTAAATTTGCCCGTCCAGACACCTCCAGCTAGTCTCTCATTGGTTCTCGCTATTCCTGTTCATCTTCCGCAGAAATTGCAAACTGGGCCAAACAGGAGGTTAAAGGGACTGACTCTCCAAGTCGGGAGGGTGTTAGTAAAGCATCTCGAATGTTGCACCCGAGTACCAGGGTACGAAAACTGAGACATATTTGAACACGTCTCCCGATCACATGGTTGATCAT
Source organism: Pseudorca crassidens (assembly GCF_039906515.1). Classification (NCBI taxonomy): domain Eukaryota; kingdom Metazoa; phylum Chordata; class Mammalia; order Artiodactyla; family Delphinidae; genus Pseudorca; species Pseudorca crassidens. Next base: position 254,961 of record NW_027136063.1, on the reverse strand, counting down.
ACTCTAGGTTCCACATGCATGTTTTAGCTGAAGGAAGAATACCTTAAACCTGGGTAGTTGAAACCCGTGGAATGGGTACCATGCAATATGACTTCAAAGGGTCTTCATTTGCTCACCGAACCTCTCCAATCCTATCACTGCTGCGTTTATGCCCCTGTACACATGCTTGATTCTCTTTCGGAGACATAGCAATCCATAGGTTTTAAGATACTGACTAGTCAGGTTCATTCTTAGGCATTTAATATGCGGTGTTGAGTACATTTCGTTGAGCAAGGAGTAGCTCTTGTCTATTCCATATTTGGCTTAAGGAACTTTATCTGTGCTCATTTCAATCTCTGGTTTTATGCAGCACCCCAACTCACCTTTCCCCTTAAGCAAGCATAAGTTGGTTTTCTAAATGTGAGACCCTGTTCTGTTCTGTAATTCAGTTCCTGTGTAGCCAAGTTTACATTCCGTGTATTACTGATATCTTATGATGTTTCTTTTTCTGTGTGACTTATTTCAGTTAGAATCATCATACCTGAATCCACTCATTGTGCTGCTAAGGGCCTGATGACATAGATTTCATTGCTGAGTGATATTGCTTTGTAAGTAAATACCACAACTTCTTTATCCATTTTTCACTTTCTGCGATGTTGAACTTGTACTGTAAACGAGGTTCTTGTAAACAGAGGCGTCCCAATGTTTGGGGTGGCTGTGTCTTTTTGATTTTAATTTCCCTAAGCTATAGGACCATAAGTGGAAGTGCCCTAGGCTCTGTTGCTTTGTTTTTTAGATGTTTCAGGAAACACCATACACTTCTCCCGAGTGTCTGTTGGCAATTTACATCCCGCCCATCAGCATAACAAGGCTCCCAGTTCTCCATGGCCTGTCCTGCCTTTCTGGATTTTACACTTTTTTCAAATGGCCCTTTTGACCGGGGGGAAGTGAGACTTCATTGTAGTGCAGATTTCCTTTGCAAGCTTGCTTGGTTGGCCAAAAAGTGCGTATGCGTTTTTTCCTGAATATATTCAGGAAAAAACGCATACGCCCTTTTTGGCCAAGTGCATCATTGTGGACGTTCTGCCTCTTTTCCTATGCTTTCAATGCAATTCCAGTCTACCTCCTGAAATCGGTTTCCTGCAATTCTGCCCCGCTTTCAAGTCCTCTTGGCAGCCTTACTTCAGTATATTTTTGGACGATAGCTGTCATTTATAACTCTGCAGGTTTGTGAATTACAGTGCCCCTGAGCTCCTTTCTTCAACTCGCTTTCTTTTGAGCTGGCCGCAACACCGCAGGATGGCTTCAGGCCCTAATCTGGTTCCGGCACGGCACGCTGAGCCTTTGGTTAATTCCTCTTCCTGGTGGGAAATGAGAGTTAAATTTGCCCGTCCAGACACCTCCAGCTAGTCTCTCATTGGTTCTCGCTATTCCTGTTCATCTTCCGCAGAAATTGCAAACTGGGCCAAACAGGAGGTTAAAGGGACTGACTCTCCAAGTCAGGAGGGTGTTAGTAAAGCGTCTGGAATGTTGCACCCGAGTACCAGGGTACGAAAACTGAGACATATTTGAACACGTCTCCCGATCACATGGTTGATCATACTCTAGGTTCCACATGCATGTTTTAGCTGAAGGAAGAATACCTTAAACCTGGGTAGTTGAAACCCGTGGAATGGGTACCATGCAATATGACTTCAAAGGGTCTTCATTTGCTCACCGAACCTCTCCAATCCTATCACTGCTACGTTTATGCCCCTGTACACATATGCTTGATTCTCTTTCGGAGACATAGCAATCCATAGGTTTTAAGATACTTACTAGTCAGGTACATTCTTAGGCATTTAATATGCGGTGTTGAGTCCATTTCGTTGAGCAAGGAGTAGCTCTTGTCTATTCCATATTTGGCTTAAGGAACTTTATCTGTGCTCATTTCAATCTCTGGTTTTATGCAGCACCCCAACTCACCTTTCCCCTTAAGCAAGCATAAGTTGGTTTTCTAAATTTGAGACCCTGTTCTGTTCTGTAATTCAGTTCCTGTGTAGCCAAGTTTACATTCCGTGTATTACTGATATCTTATGATGTTTCTTTTTCTGTGTGACTTATTTCAGTTAGAATCATCATACCTGAATCCACTCATTGTGCTGCTAAGGGCCTGATGACATAGATTTCATTGCTGAGTGATATTGCTTTGTAAGTAAATACCACAACTTCTTTATCCATTTTTCACTTTCTGCGATGTTGAACTTGTACTGTAAACGAGGTTCTTGTAAACAGAGGCGTCCCAAACTTTGGGGTGGCTGTGTCTTTTTGATTTTAATTTCCCTAAGCTATAGGACCATAAGTGGAAGGGCCCTAGGCTCTGTTGCTTTGTTTTTTAGATGTTTCAGGAAACACCATACACTTCTCCCGAGTGTCTGTTGGCAATTTACATCCCGCCCATCAGCATAACAAGGCTCCCAGTTCTCCATGGCCTGTCCTGCCTTTCTGGATTTTACACTTTTTTCAGATGGCCCTTTTGACCGGGGGGAAGTGAGACTTCATTGTAGTGCAGATTTCCTTTGCAAGCTTGCTTGGTTGGCCAAAAAGGGCGTATGCGTTTTTTCCTGAATATATTCAGGAAAAAACGCATACGCCCTTTTTGGCCAAGTGCATCATTGTGGACGTTCTGCCTCCTTTCCTATGATTTCAATGCAATTCCAGTCTACCTCCTGATATTGGTTTCCTGCAATTCTGCCCCGCTTTCAAGTCCTCTTGGCAGCCTTACTTCAGTATATTTTTGGACGATAGCTGTCATTTATAACTCTGCAGGTTTGTGAATTACAGTGCCCCTGAGCTCCTTTCTTCAACTCGCTTTCTTTTGAGCTGGCCGCAACACCGCAGGATGGCTTCAGGCCCTAATCTGGTTCCGGCACGGCACGCTGAGCCTTTGGTTAATTCCTCTTCCTGGTGGGAAATGAGAGTTAAATTTGCCCGTCCAGACACCTCCAGCTAGTCTCTCATTGGTTCTCGCTATTCCTGTTCATCTTCCGCAGAAATTGCAAACTGGGCCAAACAGGAGGTTAAAGGGACTGACTCTCCAAGTCGGGAGGGTGTTAGTAAAGCGTCTGGAATGTTGCACCCGAGTACCAGGGTACGAAAACTGAGACATATTTGAACACGTCTCCCGATCACATGGTTGATCATACTCTAGGTTCCACATGCATGTTTTAGCTGAAGGAAGAATCCCTGAAACCTGGAGAGTTGAGACCCGTGGAATGGGTACCATGCAATATGACTTCAAAGGGTCTTTGTTTGCTCACCGAACCTCTCCAATCCTATCACTGCTGCGTTTATGCCCCTGGACACACGCTTGATTCTCTTTTGGAGATATAGCAATCCATAGGTTTTAAGATACTTACTAGTGAGGTACATTATTAGGCGCTTAATATGGGGTGTTGAGTCCATTTCATTGAGCAAGGAGTAGCTCTTGTCTATTCCATATTTGGCTTAAGGAACTTTATCTGTGCTCATTTCAATCTCTGGTTTTATGCAGCACCCCAACTCACCTTTACCCTTAAGCAAGCATAAGTTGGTTTTCTACATTTGAGACCCTGTTCTGTTCTGTAATACAGTTCCTGTGTAGCCAAGTTTACATTCCATGTATTACTGATATCTTATGATGTTTCTTTTTCTGTGTGACTTATTTCAGTTAGAATCATCATACCTGAATCCACTCATTGTGCTGCTAAGGGCCTGATGACATAGATTTCATTGCTGAGTGATATTGCTTTGTAAGTAAATACCACAACTTCTTTATCCATTTTTCACTTTCTGTGATGTTGAACTTGTACTGTAAACGAGGTTCTTGTAAACAGAGGCGTCCCAAACTTTGGGGTGGCTGTGTCTTTTTGATTTTAATTTCCCTAAGCTATAGGACCATAAGTGGAAGTGCCCTAGGCTCTGTTGCTTTGTTTTTTAGATGTTTCAGGAAACACCATACACTTCTCCCGAGTGTCTGTTGGCAATTTACATCCCGCCCATCAGCATAACAAGGCTCCCAGTTCTCCATGGCCTGTCCTGCCTTTCTGGATTTTACACTTTTTTCAGATGGCCCTTTTGACCGGGGGGAAGTGAGACTTCATTGTAGTGCAGATTTCCTTTGCAAGCTTGCTTGGTTGGCCAAAAAGGGCGTATGCGTTTTTTCCTGAATATATTCAGGAAAAAACGCATACGCCCTTTTTGGCCAAGTGCATCATTGTGGACGTTCTGCCTCTTTTCCTATGCTTTCAATGCAATTCCAGTCTACCTCCTGAAATCGGTTTCCTGCAATTCTGCCCCGCTTTCAAGTCCTCTTGGCAGCCTTACTTCAGTATATTTTTGGACGATAGCTGTCATTTATAACTCTGCAGGTTTGTGAATTACAGTGCCCCTGAGCTCCTTTCTTCAACTCGCTTTCTTTTGAGCTGGCCGCAACACCGCAGGATGGCTTCAGGCCCTAATCTGGTTCCGGCACGGCACGCTGAGCCTTTGGTTAATTCCTCTTCCTCGTGGGAAATGAGAGTTAAATTTGCCCGTCCAGACACCTCCAGCTAGTCTCTCATTGGTTCTCGCTATTCCTGTTCATCTTCCGCAGAAATTGCAAACTGGGCCAAACAGGAGGTTAAAGGGACTGACTCTCCAAGTCGGGAGGGTGTTAGTAAAGCATCTCGAATGTTGCACCCGAGTACCAGGGTACGAAAACTGAGACATATTTGAACACGTCTCCCGATCACATGGTTGATCATACTCTAGGTTCCACATGCATGTTTTAGCTGAAGGAAGAATACCTTAAACCTGGGTAGTTGAAACCCGTGGAATGGGTACCATGCAATATGACTTCAAAGGGTCTTCATTTGCTCACCGAACCTCTCCAATCCTATCACTGCTGCGTTTATGCCCCTGTACACATGCTTGATTCTCTTTCGGAGACATAGCAATCCATAGGTTTTAAGATACTGACTAGTCAGGTTCATTCTTAGGCATTTAATATGCGGTGTTGAGTACATTTCGTTGAGCAAGGAGTAGCTCTTGTCTATTCCATATTTGGCTTAAGGAACTTTATCTGTGCTCATTTCAATCTCTGGTTTTATGCAGCACCCCAACTCACCTTTCCCCTTAAGCAAGCATAAGTTGGTTTTCTAAATGTGAGACCCTGTTCTGTTCTGTAATTCAGTTCCTGTGTAGCCAAGTTTACATTCCGTGTATTACTGATATCTTATGATGTTTCTTTTTCTGTGTGACTTATTTCAGTTAGAATCATCATACCTGAATCCACTCATTGTGCTGCTAAGGGCCTGATGACATAGATTTCATTGCTGAGTGATATTGCTTTGTAAGTAAATACCACAACTTCTTTATCCATTTTTCACTTTCTGCGATGTTGAACTTGTACTGTAAACGAGGTTCTTGTAAACAGAGGCGTCCCAATGTTTGGGGTGGCTGTGTCTTTTTGATTTTAATTTCCCTAAGCTATAGGACCATAAGTGGAAGTGCCCTAGGCTCTGTTGCTTTGTTTTTTAGATGTTTCAGGAAACACCATACACTTCTCCCGAGTGTCTGTTGGCAATTTACATCCCGCCCATCAGCATAACAAGGCTCCCAGTTCTCCATGGCCTGTCCTGCCTTTCTGGATTTTACACTTTTTTCAAATGGCCCTTTTGACCGGGGGGAAGTGAGACTTCATTGTAGTGCAGATTTCCTTTGCAAGCTTGCTTGGTTGGCCAAAAAGTGCGTATGCGTTTTTTCCTGAATATATTCAGGAAAAAACGCATACGCCCTTTTTGGCCAAGTGCATCATTGTGGACGTTCTGCCTCTTTTCCTATGCTTTCAATGCAATTCCAGTCTACCTCCTGAAATCGGTTTCCTGCAATTCTGCCCCGCTTTCAAGTCCTCTTGGCAGCCTTACTTCAGTATATTTTTGGACGATAGCTGTCATTTATAAGTCTGCAGGTTTGTGAATTACAGTGCCCCTGAGCTCCTTTCTTCAACTCGCTTTCTTTTGAGCTGGCCGCAACACCGCAGGATGGCTTCAGGCCCTAATCTGGTTCCGGCACGGCACGCTGAGCCTTTGGTTAATTCCTCTTCCTGGTGGGAAATGAGAGTTAAATTTGCCCGTCCAGACACCTCCAGCTAGTCTCTCATTGGTTCTCGCTATTCCTGTTCATCTTCCGCAGAAATTGCAAACTGGGCCAAACAGGAGGTTAAAGGGACTGACTCTCCAAGTCAGGAGGGTGTTAGTAAAGCGTCTGGAATGTTGCACCCGAGTACCAGGGTACGAAAACTGAGACATATTTGAACACGTCTCCCGATCACATGGTTGATCATACTCTAGGTTCCACATGCATGTTTTAGCTGAAGGAAGAATACCTTAAACCTGGGTAGTTGAAACCCGTGGAATGGGTACCATGCAATATGACTTCAAAGGGTCTTCATTTGCTCACCGAACCTCTCCAATCCTATCACTGCTACGTTTATGCCCCTGTACACATGCTTGATTCTCTTTCGGAGACATAGCAATCCATAGGTTTTAAGATACTTACTAGTCAGGTACATTCTTAGGCATTTAATATGCGGTGTTGAGTCCATTTCGTTGAGCAAGGAGTAGCTCTTGTCTATTCCATATTTGGCTTAAGGAACTTTATCTGTGCTCATTTCAATCTCTGGTTTTATGCAGCACCCCAACTCACCTTTCCCCTTAAGCAAGCATAAGTTGGTTTTCTAAATTTGAGACCCTGTTCTGTTCTGTAATTCAGTTCCTGTGTAGCCAAGTTTACATTCCGTGTATTACTGATATCTTATGATGTTTCTTTTTCTGTGTGACTTATTTCAGTTAGAATCATCATACCTGAATCCACTCATTGTGCTGCTAAGGGCCTGATGACATAGATTTCATTGCTGAGTGATATTGCTTTGTAAGTAAATACCACAACTTCTTTATCCATTTTTCACTTTCTGCGATGTTGAACTTGTACTGTAAACGAGGTTCTTGTAAACAGAGGCGTCCCAAACTTTGGGGTGGCTGTGTCTTTTTGATTTTAATTTCCCTAAGCTATAAGACCATAAGTGGAAGGGCCCTAGGCTCTGTTGCTTTGTTTTTTAGATGTTTCAGGAAACACCATACACTTCTCCCGAGTGTCTGTTGGCAATTTACATCCCGCCCATCAGCATAACAAGGCTCCCAGTTCTCCATGGCCTGTCCTGCCTTTCTGGATTTTACACTTTTTTCAGATGGCCCTTTTGACCGGGGGGAAGTGAGACTTCATTGTAGTGCAGATTTCCTTTGCAAGCTTGCTTGGTTGGCCAAAAAGGGCGTATGCGTTTTTTCCTGAATATATTCAGGAAAAAACGCATACGCCCTTTTTGGCCAAGTGCATCATTGTGGACGTTCTGCCTCCTTTCCTATGATTTCAATGCAATTCCAGTCTACCTCCTGAAATTGGTTTCCTGCAATTCTGCCCCGCTTTCAAGTCCTCTTGGCAGCCTTACTTCAGTATATTTTTGGACGATAGCTGTCATTTATAAGTCTGCAGGTTTGTGAATTACAGTGCCCCTGAGCTCCTTTCTTCAACTCGCTTTCTTTTGAGCTGGCCGCAACACTGCAGGATGGCTTCAGGCCCTAATCTGGTTCCGGCACGGCACGCTGAGCCTTTGGTTAATTCCTCTTCCTGGTGGGAAATGAGAGTTAAATTTGCCCGTCCAGACACCTCCAGCTAGTCTCTCATTGGTTCTCGCTATTCCTGTTCATCTTCCGCAGAAATTGCAAACTGGGCCAAACAGGAGGTTAAAGGGACTGACTCTCCAAGTCGGGAGGGTGTTAGTAAAGCGTCTGGAATGTTGCACCCGAGTACCAGGGTACGAAAACTGAGACATATTTGAACACGTCTCCCGATCACATGGTTGATCATACTCTAGGTTCCACATGCATGTTTTAGCTGAAGGAAGAATCCCTGAAACCTGGAGAGTTGAGACCCGTGGAATGGGTACCATGCAATATGACTTCAAAGGGTCTTTGTTTGCTCACCGAACCTCTCCAATCCTATCACTGCTGCGTTTATGCCCCTGGACACACGCTTGATTCTCTTTTGGAGATATAGCAATCCATAGGTTTTAAGATACTTACTAGTGAGGTACATTATTAGGCGCTTAATATGGGGTGTTGAGTCCATTTCATTGAGCAAGGAGTAGCTCTTGTCTATTCCATATTTGGCTTAAGGAACTTTATCTGTGCTCATTTCAATCTCTGGTTTTATGCAGCACCCCAACTCACCTTTACCCTTAAGCAAGCATAAGTTGGTTTTCTAAATTTGAGACCCTGTTCTGTTCTGTAATTCAGTTCCTGTGTAGCCAAGTTTACATTCCATGTATTACTGATATCTTATGATGTTTCTTTTTCTGTGTGACTTATTTCAGTTAGAATCATCATACCTGAATCCACTCATTGTGCTGCTAAGGGCCTGATGACATAGATTTCATTGCTGAGTGATATTGCTTTGTAAGTAAATACCACAACTTCTTTATCCATTTTTCACTTTCTGTGATGTTGAACTTGTACTGTAAACGAGGTTCTTGTAAACAGAGGCGTCCCAAACTTTGGGGTGGCTGTGTCTTTTTGATTTTAATTTCCCTAAGCTATAGGACCATAAGTGGAAGTGCCCTAGGCTCTGTTGCTTTGTTTTTTAGATGTTTCAGGAAACACCATACACTTCTCCCGAGTGTCTGTTGGCAATTTACATCCCGCCCATCAGCATAACAAGGCTCCCAGTTCTCCATGGCCTGTCCTGCCTTTCTGGATTTTACACTTTTTTCAGATGGCCCTTTTGACCGGGGGGAAGTGAGACTTCATTGTAGTGCAGATTTCCTTTGCAAGCTTGCTTGGTTGGCCAAAAAGGGCGTATGCGTTTTTTCCTGAATATATTCAGGAAAAAACGCATACGCCCTTTTTGGCCAAGTGCATCATTGTGGACGTTCTGCCTCTTTTCCTATGCTTTTAATGCAATTCCAGTCTACCTCCTGAAATCGGTTTCCTGCAATTCTGCCCCGCTTTCAAGTCCTCTTGGCAGCCTTACTTCAGTATATTTTTGGACGATAGCTGTCATTTATAACTCTGCAGGTTTGTGAATTACAGTGCCCCTGAGCTCCTTTCTTCAACTCGCTTTCTTTTGAGCTGGCCGCAACACCGCAGGATGGCTTCAGGCCCTAATCTGGTTCCGGCACGGCACGCTGAGCCTTTGGTTAATTCCTCTTCCTGGTGGGAAATGAGAGTTAAATTTGCCCGTCCAGACACCTCCAGCTAGTCTCTCATTGGTTCTCGCTATTCCTGTTCATCTTCCGCAGAAATTGCAAACTGGGCCAAACAGGAGGTTAAAGGGACTGACTCTCCAAGTCGGGAGGGTGTTAGTAAAGCATCTCGAATGTTGCACCCGAGTACCAGGGTACGAAAACTGAGACATATTTGAACACGTCTCCCGATCACATGGTTGATCATACTCTAGGTTCCACATGCATGTTTTAGCTGAAGGAAGAATACCTTAAACCTGGGTAGTTGAAACCCGTGGAATGGGTACCATGCAATATGACTTCAAAGGGTTTTCATTTGCTCACCGAACCTCTCCAATCCTATCACTGCTGCGTTTATGCCCCTGTACACATGCTTGATTCTCTTTCGGAGACATAGCAATCCATAGGTTTTAAGATACTGACTAGTCAGGTTCATTCTTAGGCATTTAATATGCGGTGTTGAGTACATTTCGTTGAGCAAGGAGTAGCTCTTGTCTATTCCATATTTGGCTTAAGGAACTTTATCTGTGCTCATTTCAATCTCTGGTTTTATGCAGCACCCCAACTCACCTTTCCCCTTAAGCAAGCATAAGTTGGTTTTCTAAATGTGAGACCCTGTTCTGTTCTGTAATTCAGTTCCTGTGTAGCCAAGTTTACATTCCGTGTATTACTGATATCTTATGATGTTTCTTTTTCTGTGTGACTTATTTCAGTTAGAATCATCATACCTGAATCCACTCATTGTGCTGCTAAGGGCCTGATGACATAGATTTCATTGCTGAGTGATATTGCTTTGTAAGTAAATACCACAACTTCTTTATCCATTTTTCACTTTCTGCGATGTTGAACTTGTACTGTAAACGAGGTTCTTGTAAACAGAGGCGTCCCAATGTTTGGGGTGGCTGTGTCTTTTTGATTTTAATTTCCCTAAGCTATAGGACCATAAGTGGAAGTGCCCTAGGCTCTGTTGCTTTGTTTTTTAGATGTTTCAGGAAACACCATACACTTCTCCCGAGTGTCTGTTGGCAATTTACATCCCGCCCATCAGCATAACAAGGCTCCCAGTTCTCCATGGCCTGTCCTGCCTTTCTGGATTTTACACTTTTTTCAAATGGCCCTTTTGACCGGGGGGAAGTGAGACTTCATTGTAGTGCAGATTTCCTTTGCAAGCTTGCTTGGTTGGCCAAAAAGTGCGTATGCGTTTTTTCCTGAATATATTCAGGAAAAAACGCATACGCCCTTTTTGGCCAAGTGCATCATTGTGGACGTTCTGCCTCTTTTCCTATGCTTTCAATGCAATTCCAGTCTACCTCCTGAAATCGGTTTCCTGCAATTCTGCCCCGCTTTCAAGTCCTCTTGGCAGCCTTACTTCAGTATATTTTTGGACGATAGCTGTCATTTATAAGTCTGCAGGTTTGTGAATTACAGTGCCCCTGAGCTCCTTTCTTCAACTCGCTTTCTTTTGAGCTGGCCGCAACACCGCAGGATGGCTTCAGGCCCTAATCTGGTTCCGGCACGGCACGCTGAGCCTTTGGTTAATTCCTCTTCCTGGTGGGAAATGAGAGTTAAATTTGCCCGTCCAGACACCTCCAGCTAGTCTCTCATTGGTTCTCGCTATTCCTGTTCATCTTCCGCAGAAATTGCAAACTGGGCCAAACAGGAGGTTAAAGGGACTGACTCTCCAAGTCGGGAGGGTGTTAGTAAAGCGTCTGGAATGTTGCACCCGAGTACCAGGGTACGAAAACTGAGACATATTTGAACACGTCTCCCGATCACATGGTTGATCATACTCTAGGTTCCACATGCATGTTTTAGCTGAAGGAAGAATACCTTAAACCTGGGTAGTTGAAACCCGTGGAATGGGTACCATGCAATATGACTTCAAAGGGTCTTCATTTGCTCACCGAACCTCTCCAATCCTATCACTGCTGCGTTTATGCCCCTGTACACATGCTTGATTCTCTTTCGGAGACATAGCAATCCATAGGTTTTAAGATACTTACTAGTCAGGTACATTCTTAGGCATTTAATATGCGGTGTTGAGTCCATTTCGTTGAGCAAGGAGTAGCTCTTGTCTATTCCATATTTGGCTTAAGGAACTTTATCTGTGCTCATTTCAATCTCTGGTTTTATGCAGCACCCCAACTCACCTTTCCCCTTAAGCAAGCATAAGTTGGTTTTCTAAATTTGAGACCCTGTTCTGTTCTGTAATTCAGTTCCTGTGTAGCCAAGTTTACATTCCGTGTATTACTGATATCTTATGATGTTTCTTTTTCTGTGTGACTTATTTCAGTTAGAATCATCATACCTGAATCCACTCATTGTGCTGCTAAGGGCCTGATGACATAGATTTCATTGCTGAGTGATATTGCTTTGTAAGTAAATACCACAACTTCTTTATCCATTTTTCACTTTCTGCGATGTTGAACTTGTACTGTAAACGAGGTTCTTGTAAACAGAGGCGTCCCAAACTTTGGGGTGGCTGTGTCTTTTTGATTTTAATTTCCCTAAGCTATAGGACCATAAGTGGAAGGGCCCTAGGCTCTGTTGCTTTGTTTTTTAGATGTTTCAGGAAACACCATACACTTCTCCCGAGTGTCTGTTGGCAATTTACATCCCGCCCATCAGCATAACAAGGCTCCCAGTTCTCCATGGCCTGTCCTGCCTTTCTGGATTTTACACTTTTTTCAGATGGCCCTTTTGACCGGGGGGAAGTGAGACTTCATTGTAGTGCAGATTTCCTTTGCAAGCTTGCTTGGTTGGCCAAAAAGGGCGTATGCGTTTTTTCCTGAATATATTCAGGAAAAAACGCATACGCCCTTTTTGGCCAAGTGCATCATTGTGGACGTTCTGCCTCCTTTCCTATGATTTCAATGCAATTCCAGTCTACCTCCTGAAATTGGTTTCCTGCAATTCTGCCCCGCTTTCAAGTCCTCTTGGCAGCCTTACTTCAGTATATTTTTGGACGATAGCTGTCATTTATAACTCTGCAGGTTTGTGAATTACAGTGCCCCTGAGCTCCTTTCTTCAACTCGCTTTCTTTTGAGCTGGCCGCAACACCGCAGGATGGCTTCAGGCCCTAATCTGGTTCCGGCACGGCACGCTGAGCCTTTGGTTAATTCCTCTTCCTGGTGGGAAATGAGAGTTAAATTTGCCCGTCCAGACACCTCCAGCTAGTCTCTCATTGGTTCTCGCTATTCCTGTTCATCTTCCGCAGAAATTGCAAACTGGGCCAAACAGGAGGTTAAAGGGACTGACTCTCCAAGTCGGGAGGGTGTTAGTAAAGCGTCTGGAATGTTGCACCCGAGTACCAGGGTACGAAAACTGAGACATATTTGAACACGTCTCCCGATCACATGGTTTATCATACTCTAGGTTCCACATGCATGTTTTAGCTGAAGGAAGAATCCCTGAAACCTGGAGAGTTGAGACCCGTGGAATGGGTACCATGCAATATGACTTCAAAGGGTCTTTGTTTGCTCACCGAACCTCTCCAATCCTATCACTGCTGCGTTTATGCCCCTGGACACACGCTTGATTCTCTTTTGGAGATATAGCAATCCATAGGTTTTAAGATACTTACTAGTGAGGTACATTATTAGGCGCTTAATATGGGGTGTTGAGTCCATTTCGTTGAGCAAGGAGTAGCTCTTGTCTATTCCATATTTGGCTTAAGGAACTTTATCTGTGCTCATTTCAATCTCTGGTTTTATGCAGCACCCCAACTCACCTTTACCCTTAAGCAAGCATAAGTTGGTTTTCTAAATGTGAGACCCTGTTCTGTTCTGTAATTCAGTTCCTGTGTAGCCAAGTTTACATTCCGTGTATTACTGATATCTTATGATGTTTCTTTTTCTGTGTGACTTATTTCAGTTAGAATCATCATACCTGAATCCACTCATTGTGCTGCTAAGGGCCTGATGACATAGATTTCATTGCTGAGTGATATTGCTTTGTAAGTAAATACCACAACTTCTTTATCCATTTTTCACTTTCTGCGATGTTGAACTTGTACTGTAAACGAGGTTCTTGTAAACAGAGGCGTCCCAATGTTTGGGGTGGCTGTGTCTTTTTGATTTTAATTTCCCTAAGCTATAGGACCATAAGTGGAAGTGCCCTAGGCTCTGTTGCTTTGTTTTTTAGATGTTTCAGGAAACACCATACACTTCTCCCGAGTGTCTGTTGGCAATTTACATCCCGCCCATCAGCATAACAAGGCTCCCAGTTCTCCATGGCCTGTCCTGCCTTTCTGGATTTTACACTTTTTTCAAATGGCCCTTTTGACCGGGGGGAAGTGAGACTTCATTGTAGTGCAGATTTCCTTTGCAAGCTTGCTTGGTTGGCCAAAAAGGGCGTATGCGTTTTTTCCTGAATATATTCAGGAAAAAACGCATACGCCCTTTTTGGCCAAGTGCATCATTGTGGACGTTCTGCCTCTTTTCCTATGCTTTCAATGCAATTCCAGTCTACCTCCTGAAATCGGTTTCCTGCAATTCTGCCCCGCTTTCAAGTCCTCTTGGCAGCCTTACTTCAGTATATTTTTGGACGATAGCTGTCATTTATAACTCTGCAGGTTTGTGAATTACAGTGCCCCTGAGCTCCTTTCTTCAACTCGCTTTCTTTTGAGCTGGCCGCAACACCGCAGGATGGCTTCAGGCCCTAATCTGGTTCCGGCACGGCACGCTGAGCCTTTGGTTAATTCCTCTTCCTGGTGGGAAATGAGAGTTAAATTTGCCCGTCCAGACACCTCCAGCTAGTCTCTCATTGGTTCTCGCTATTCCTGTTCATCTTCCGCAGAAATTGCAAACTGGGCCAAACAGGAGGTTAAAGGGACTGACTCTCCAAGTCAGGAGGGTGTTAGTAAAGCGTCTGGAATGTTGCACCCGAGTACCAGGGTACGAAAACTGAGACATATTTGAACACGTCTCCCGATCACATGGTTGATCATACTCTAGGTTCCACATGCATGTTTTAGCTGAAGGAAGAATACCTTAAACCTGGGTAGTTGAAACCCGTGGAATGGGTACCATGCAATATGACTTCAAAGGGTCTTCATTTGCTCACCGAACCTCTCCAATCCTATCACTGCTACGTTTATGCCCCTGTACACATGCTTGATTCTCTTTCGGAGACATAGCAATCCATAGGTTTTAAGATACTTACTAGTCAGGTACATTCTTAGGCATTTAATATGCGGTGTTGAGTCCATTTCGTTGAGCAAGGAGTAGCTCTTGTCTATTCCATATTTGGCTTAAGGAACTTTATCTGTGCTCATTTCAATCTCTGGTTTTATGCAGCACCCCAACTCACCTTTCCCCTTAAGCAAGCATAAGTTGGTTTTCTAAATTTGAGACCCTGTTCTGTTCTGTAATTCAGTTCCTGTGTAGCCAAGTTTACATTCCGTGTATTACTGATATCTTATGATGTTTCTTTTTCTGTGTGACTTATTTCAGTTAGAATCATCATACCTGAATCCACTCATTGTGCTGCTAAGGGCCTGATGACATAGATTTCATTGCTGAGTGATATTGCTTTGTAAGTAAATACCACAACTTCTTTATCCATTTTTCACTTTCTGCGATGTTGAACTTGTACTGTAAACGAGGTTCTTGTAAACAGAGGCGTCCCAAACTTTGGGGTGGCTGTGTCTTTTTGATTTTAATTTCCCTAAGCTATAGGACCATAAGTGGAAGGGCCCTAGGCTCTGTTGCTTTGTTTTTTAGATGTTTCAGGAAACACCATACACTTCTCCCGAGTGTCTGTTGGCAATTTACATCCCGCCCATCAGCATAACAAGGCTCCCAGTTCTCCATGGCCTGTCCTGCCTTTCTGGATTTTACACTTTTTTCAGATGGCCCTTTTGACCGGGGGGAAGTGAGACTTCATTGTAGTGCAGATTTCCTTTGCAAGCTTGCTTGGTTGGCCAAAAAGGGCGTATGCGTTTTTTCCTGAATATATTCAGGAAAAAACGCATACGCCCTTTTTGGCCAAGTGCATCATTGTGGACGTTCTGCCTCCTTTCCTATGATTTCAATGCAATTCCAGTCTACCTCCTGAAATTGGTTTCCTGCAATTCTGCCCCGCTTTCAAGTCCTCTTGGCAGCCTTACTTCAGTATATTTTTGGACGATAGCTGTCATTTATAACTCTGCAGGTTTGTGAATTACAGTGCCCCTGAGCTCCTTTCTTCAACTCGCTTTCTTTTGAGCTGGCCGCAACACCGCAGGATGGCTTCAGGCCCTAATCTGGTTCCGGCACGGCACGCTGAGCCTTTGGTTAATTCCTCTTCCTGGTGGGAAATGAGAGTTAAATTTGCCCGTCCAGACACCTCCAGCTAGTCTCTCATTGGTTCTCGCTATTCCTGTTCATCTTCCGCAGAAATTGCAAACTGGGCCAAACAGGAGGTTAAAGGGACTGACTCTCCAAGTCGGGAGGGTGTTAGTAAAGCGTCTGGAATGTTGCACCCGAGTACCAGGGTACGAAAACTGAGACATATTTGAACACGTCTCCCGATCACATGGTTGATCATACTCTAGGTTCCACATGCATGTTTTAGCTGAAGGAAGAATCCCTGAAACCTGGAGAGTTGAGACCCGTGGAATGGGTACCATGCAATATGACTTCAAAGGGTCTTTGTTTGCTCACCGAACCTCTCCAATCCTATCACTGCTGCGTTTATGCCCCTGGACACACGCTTGATTCTCTTTTGGAGATATAGCAATCCATAGGTTTTAAGATACTTACTAGTGAGGTACATTATTAGGCGCTTAATATGGGGTGTTGAGTCCATTTCATTGAGCAAGGAGTAGCTCTTGTCTATTCCATATTTGGCTTAAGGAACTTTATCTGTGCTCATTTCAATCTCTGGTTTTATGCAGCACCCCAACTCACCTTTACCCTTAAGCAAGCATAAGTTGGTTTTCTACATTTGAGACCCTGTTCTGTTCTGTAATTCAGTTCCTGTGTAGCCAAGTTTACATTCCATGTATTACTGATATCTTATGATGTTTCTTTTTCTGTGTGACTTATTTCAGTTAGAATCATCATACCTGAATCCACTCATTGTGCTGCTAAGGGCCTGATGACATAGATTTCATTGCTGAGTGATATTGCTTTGTAAGTAAATACCACAACTTCTTTATCCATTTTTCACTTTCTGTGATGTTGAACTTGTACTGTAAACGAGGTTCTTGTAAACAGAGGCGTCCCAAACTTTGGGGTGGCTGTGTCTTTTTGATTTTAATTTCCCTAAGCTATAGGACCATAAGTGGAAGTGCCCTAGGCTCTGTTGCTTTGTTTTTTAGATGTTTCAGGAAACACCATACACTTCTCCCGAGTGTCTGTTGGCAATTTACATCCCGCCCATCAGCATAACAAGGCTCCCAGTTCTCCATGGCCTGTCCTGCCTTTCTGGATTTTACACTTTTTTCAGATGGCCCTTTTGACCGGGGGGAAGTGAGACTTCATTGTAGTGCAGATTTCCTTTGCAAGCTTGCTTGGTTGGCCAAAAAGGGCGTATGCGTTTTTTCCTGAATATATTCAGGAAAAAACGCATACGCCCTTTTTGGCCAAGTGCATCATTGTGGACGTTCTGCCTCTTTTCCTATGCTTTCAATGCAATTCCAGTCTACCTCCTGAAATCGGTTTCCTGCAATTCTGCCCCGCTTTCAAGTCCTCTTGGCAGCCTTACTTCAGTATATTTTTGGACGATAGCTGTCATTTATAACTCTGCAGGTTTGTGAATTACAGTGCCCCTGAGCTCCTTTCTTCAACTCGCTTTCTTTTGAGCTGGCCGCAACACCGCAGGATGGCTTCAGGCCCTAATCTGGTTCCGGCACGGCACGCTGAGCCTTTGGTTAATTCCTCTTCCTGGTGGGAAATGAGAGTTAAATTTGCCCGTCCAGACACCTCCAGCTAGTCTCTCATTGGTTCTCGCTATTCCTGTTCATCTTCCGCAGAAATTGCAAACTGGGCCAAACAGGAGGTTAAAGGGACTGACTCTCCAAGTCGGGAGGGTGTTAGTAAAGCATCTCGAATGTTGCACCCGAGTACCAGGGTACGAAAACTGAGACATATTTGAACACGTCTCCCGATCACATGGTTGATCATACTCTAGGTTCCACATGCATGTTTTAGCTGAAGGAAGAATACCTTAAACCTGGGTAGTTGAAACCCGTGGAATGGGTACCATGCAATATGACTTCAAAGGGTCTTCATTTGCTCACCGAACCTCTCCAATCCTATCACTGCTGCGTTTATGCCCCTGTACACATGCTTGATTCTCTTTCGGAGACATAGCAATCCATAGGTTTTAAGATACTGACTAGTCAGGTTCATTCTTAGGCATTTAATATGCGGTGTTGAGTACATTTCGTTGAGCAAGGAGTAGCTCTTGTCTATTCCATATTTGGCTTAAGGAACTTTATCTGTGCTCATTTCAATCTCTGGTTTTATGCAGCACCCCAACTCACCTTTCCCCTTAAGCAAGCATAAGTTGGTTTTCTAAATGTGAGACCCTGTTCTGTTCTGTAATTCAGTTCCTGTGTAGCCAAGTTTACATTCCGTGTATTACTGATATCTTATGATGTTTCTTTTTCTGTGTGACTTATTTCAGTTAGAATCATCATACCTGAATCCACTCATTGTGCTGCTAAGGGCCTGATGACATAGATTTCATTGCTGAGTGATATTGCTTTGTAAGTAAATACCACAACTTCTTTATCCATTTTTCACTTTCTGCGATGTTGAACTTGTACTGTAAACGAGGTTCTTGTAAACAGAGGCGTCCCAATGTTTGGGGTGGCTGTGTCTTTTTGATTTTAATTTCCCTAAGCTATAGGACCATAAGTGGAAGTGCCCTAGGCTCTGTTGCTTTGTTTTTTAGATGTTTCAGGAAACACCATACACTTCTCCCGAGTGTCTGTTGGCAATTTACATCCCGCCCATCAGCATAACAAGGCTCCCAGTTCTCCATGGCCTGTCCTGCCTTTCTGGATTTTACACTTTTTTCAAATGGCCCTTTTGACCGGGGGGAAGTGAGACTTCATTGTAGTGCAGATTTCCTTTGCAAGCTTGCTTGGTTGGCCAAAAAGTGCGTATGCGTTTTTTCCTGAATATATTCAGGAAAAAACGCATACGCCCTTTTTGGCCAAGTGCATCATTGTGGACGTTCTGCCTCTTTTCCTATGCTTTCAATGCAATTCCAGTCTACCTCCTGAAATCGGTTTCCTGCAATTCTGCCCCGCTTTCAAGTCCTCTTGGCAGCCTTACTTCAGTATATTTTTGGACGATAGCTGTCATTTATAAGTCTGCAGGTTTGTGAATTACAGTGCCCCTGAGCTCCTTTCTTCAACTCGCTTTCTTTTGAGCTGGCCGCAACACCGCAGGATGGCTTCAGGCCCTAATCTGGTTCCGGCACGGCACGCTGAGCCTTTGGTTAATTCCTCTTCCTGGTGGGAAATGAGAGTTAAATTTGCCCGTCCAGACACCTCCAGCTAGTCTCTCATTGGTTCTCGCTATTCCTGTTCATCTTCCGCAGAAATTGCAAACTGGGCCAAACAGGAGGTTAAAGGGACTGACTCTCCAAGTCAGGAGGGTGTTAGTAAAGCGTCTGGAATGTTGCACCCGAGTACCAGGGTACGAAAACTGAGACATATTTGAACACGTCTCCCGATCACATGGTTGATCATACTCTAGGTTCCACATGCATGTTTTAGCTGAAGGAAGAATACCTTAAACCTGGGTAGTTGAAACCCGTGGAATGGGTACCATGCAATATGACTTCAAAGGGTCTTCATTTGCTCACCGAACCTCTCCAATCCTATCACTGCTACGTTTATGCCCCTGTACACATGCTTGATTCTCTTTCGGAGACATAGCAATCCATAGGTTTTAAGATACTTACTAGTCAGGTACATTCTTAGGCATTTAATATGCGGTGTTGAGTCCATTTCGTTGAGCAAGGAGTAGCTCTTGTCTATTCCATATTTGGCTTAAGGAACTTTATCTGTGCTCATTTCAATCTCTGGTTTTATGCAGCACCCCAACTCACCTTTCCCCTTAAGCAAGCATAAGTTGGTTTTCTAAATTTGAGACCCTGTTCTGTTCTGTAATTCAGTTCCTGTGTAGCCAAGTTTACATTCCGTGTATTACTGATATCTTATGATGTTTCTTTTTCTGTGTGACTTATTTCAGTTAGAATCATCATACCTGAATCCACTCATTGTGCTGCTAAGGGCCTGATGACATAGATTTCATTGCTGAGTGATATTGCTTTGTAAGTAAATACCACAACTTCTTTATCCATTTTTCACTTTCTGCGATGTTGAACTTGTACTGTAAACGAGGTTCTTGTAAACAGAGGCGTCCCAAACTTTGGGGTGGCTGTGTCTTTTTGATTTTAATTTCCCTAAGCTATAGGACCATAAGTGGAAGGGCCCTAGGCTCTGTTGCTTTGTTTTTTAGATGTTTCAGGAAACACCATACACTTCTCCCGAGTGTCTGTTGGCAATTTACATCCCGCCCATCAGCATAACAAGGCTCCCAGTTCTCCATGGCCTGTCCTGCCTTTCTGGATTTTACACTTTTTTCAGATGGCCCTTTTGACCGGGGGGAAGTGAGACTTCATTGTAGTGCAGATTTCCTTTGCAAGCTTGCTTGGTTGGCCAAAAAGGGCGTATGCGTTTTTTCCTGAATATATTCAGGAAAAAACGCATACGCCCTTTTTGGCCAAGTGCATCATTGTGGACGTTCTGCCTCCTTTCCTATGATTTCAATGCAATTCCAGTCTACCTCCTGAAATTGGTTTCCTGCAATTCTGCCCCGCTTTCAAGTCCTCTTGGCAGCCTTACTTCAGTATATTTTTGGACGATAGCTGTCATTTATAACTCTGCAGGTTTGTGAATTACAGTGCCCCTGAGCTCCTTTCTTCAACTCGCTTTCTTTTGAGCTGGCCGCAACACCGCAGGATGGCTTCAGGCCCTAATCTGGTTCCGGCACGGCACGCTGAGCCTTTGGTTAATTCCTCTTCCTGGTGGGAAATGAGAGTTAAATTTGCCCGTCCAGACACCTCCAGCTAGTCTCTCATTGGTTCTCGCTATTCCTGTTCATCTTCCGCAGAAATTGCAAACTGGGCCAAACAGGAGGTTAAAGGGACTGACTCTCCAAGTCGGGAGGGTGTTAGTAAAGCGTCTGGAATGTTGCACCCGAGTACCAGGGTACGAAAACTGAGACATATTTGAACACGTCTCCCGATCACATGGTTGATCATACTCTAGGTTCCACATGCATGTTTTAGCTGAAGGAAGAATCCCTGAAACCTGGAGAGTTGAGACCCGTGGAATGGGTACCATGCAATATGACTTCAAAGGGTCTTTGTTTGCTCACCGAACCTCTCCAATCCTATCACTGCTGCGTTTATGCCCCTGGACACACGCTTGATTCTCTTTTGGAGATATAGCAATCCATAGGTTTTAAGATACTTACTAGTGAGGTACATTATTAGGCGCTTAATATGGGGTGTTGAGTCCATTTCATTGAGCAAGGAGTAGCTCTTGTCTATTCCATATTTGGCTTAAGGAACTTTATCTGTGCTCATTTCAATCTCTGGTTTTATGCAGCACCCCAACTCACCTTTACCCTTAAGCAAGCATAAGTTGGTTTTCTACATTTGAGACCCTGTTCTGTTCTGTAATTCAGTTCCTGTGTAGCCAAGTTTACATTCCATGTATTACTGATATCTTATGATGTTTCTTTTTCTGTGTGACTTATTTCAGTTAGAATCATCATACCTGAATCCACTCATTGTGCTGCTAAGGGCCTGATGACATAGATTTCATTGCTGAGTGATATTGCTTTGTAAGTAAATACCACAACTTCTTTATCCATTTTTCACTTTCTGTGATGTTGAACTTGTACTGTAAACGAGGTTCTTGTAAACAGAGGCGTCCCAAACTTTGGGGTGGCTGTGTCTTTTTGATTTTAATTTCCCTAAGCTATAGGACCATAAGTGGAAGTGCCCTAGGCTCTGTTGCTTTGTTTTTTAGATGTTTCAGGAAACACCATACACTTCTCCCAAGTGTCTGTTGGCAATTTACATCCCGCCCATCAGCATAACAAGGCTCCCAGTTCTCCATGGCCTGTCCTGCCTTTCTGGATTTTACACTTTTTTCAGATGGCCCTTTTGACCGGGGGGAAGTGAGACTTCATTGTAGTGCAGATTTCCTTTGCAAGCTTGCTTGGTTGGCCAAAAAGGGCGTATGCGTTTTTTCCTGAATATATTCAGGAAAAAACGCATACGCCCTTTTTGGCCAAGTGCATCATTGTGGACGTTCTGCCTCTTTTCCTATGCTTTCAATGCAATTCCAGTCTACCTCCTGAAATCGGTTTCCTGCAATTCTGCCCCGCTTTCAAGTCCTCTTGGCAGCCTTACTTCAGTATATTTTTGGACGATAGCTGTCATTTATAACTCTGCAGGTTTGTGAATTACAGTGCCCCTGAGCTCCTTTCTTCAACTCGCTTTCTTTTGAGCTGGCCGCAACACCGCAGGATGGCTTCAGGCCCTAATCTGGTTCCGGCACGGCACGCTGAGCCTTTGGTTAATTCCTCTTCCTGGTGGGAAATGAGAGTTAAATTTGCCCGTCCAGACACCTCCAGCTAGTCTCTCATTGGTTCTCGCTATTCCTGTTCATCTTCCCCAGAAATTGCAAACTGGGCCAAACAGGAGGTTAAAGGGACTGACTCTCCAAGTCGGGAGGGTGTTAGTAAAGCATCTCGAAAGTTGCACCCGAGTACCAGGGTACGAAAACTGAGACATATTTGAACACGTCTCCCGATCACATGGTTGATCATACTCTAGGTTCCACATGCATGTTTTAGCTGAAGGAAGAATACCTTAAACCTGGGTAGTTGAAACCCGTGGAATGGGTACCATGCAATATGACTTCAAAGGGTCTTCATTTGCTCACCGAACCTCTCCAATCCTATCACTGCTGCGTTTATGCCCCTGTACACATGCTTGATTCTCTTTCGGAGACATAGCAATCCATAGGTTTTAAGATACTGACTAGTCAGGTTCATTCTTAGGCATTTAATATGCGGTGTTGAGTACATTTCGTTGAGCAAGGAGTAGCTCTTGTCTATTCCATATTTGGCTTAAGGAACTTTATCTGTGCTCATTTCAATCTCTGGTTTTATGCAGCACCCCAACTCACCTTTCCCCTTAAGCAAGCATAAGTTGGTTTTCTAAATGTGAGACCCTGTTCTGTTCTGTAATTCAGTTCCTGTGTAGCCAAGTTTACATTCCGTGTATTACTGATATCTTATGATGTTTCTTTTTCTGTGTGACTTATTTCAGTTAGAATCATCATACCTGAATCCACTCATTGTGCTGCTAAGGGCCTGATGACATAGATTTCATTGCTGAGTGATATTGCTTTGTAAGTAAATACCACAACTTCTTTATCCATTTTTCACTTTCTGCGATGTTGAACTTGTACTGTAAACGAGGTTCTTGTAAACAGAGGCGTCCCAATGTTTGGGGTGGCTGTGTCTTTTTGATTTTAATTTCCCTAAGCTATAGGACCATAAGTGGAAGTGCCCTAGGCTCTGTTGCTTTGTTTTTTAGATGTTTCAGGAAACACCATACACTTCTCCCGAGTGTCTGTTGGCAATTTACATCCCGCCCATCAGCATAACAAGGCTCCCAGTTCTCCATGGCCTGTCCTGCCTTTCTGGATTTTACACTTTTTTCAAATGGCCCTTTTGACCGGGGGGAAGTGAGACTTCATTGTAGTGCAGATTTCCTTTGCAAGCTTGCTTGGTTGGCCAAAAAGTGCGTATGCGTTTTTTCCTGAATATATTCAGGAAAAAACGCATACGCCCTTTTTGGCCAAGTGCATCATTGTGGACGTTCTGCCTCTTTTCCTATGCTTTCAATGCAATTCCAGTCTACCTCCTGAAATCGGTTTCCTGCAATTCTGCCCCGCTTTCAAGTCCTCTTGGCAGCCTTACTTCAGTATATTTTTGGACGATAGCTGTCATTTATAAGTCTGCAGGTTTGTGAATTACAGTGCCCCTGAGCTCCTTTCTTCAACTCGCTTTCTTTTGAGCTGGCCGCAACACCGCAGGATGGCTTCAGGCCCTAATCTGGTTCCGGCACGGCACGCTGAGCCTTTGGTTAATTCCTCTTCCTGGTGGGAAATGAGAGTTAAATTTGCCCGTCCAGACACCTCCAGCTAGTCTCTCATTGGTTCTCGCTATTCCTGTTCATCTTCCGCAGAAATTGCAAACTGGGCCAAACAGGAGGTTAAAGGGACTGACTCTCCAAGTCAGGAGGGTGTTAGTAAAGCGTCTGGAATGTTGCACCCGAGTACCAGGGTACGAAAACTGAGACATATTTGAACACGTCTCCCGATCACATGGTTGATCATACTCTAGGTTCCACATGCATGTTTTAGCTGAAGGAAGAATACCTTAAACCTGGGTAGTTGAAACCCGTGGAATGGGTACCATGCAATATGACTTCAAAGGGTCTTCATTTGCTCACCGAACCTCTCCAATCCTATCACTGCTATGTTTATGCCCCTGTACACATGCTTGATTCTCTTTCGGAGACATAGCAATCCATAGGTTTTAAGATACTTACTAGTCAGGTACATTCTTAGGCATTTAATATGCGGTGTTGAGTCCATTTCGTTGAGCAAGGAGTAGCTCTTGTCTATTCCATATTTGGCTTAAGGAACTTTATCTGTGCTCATTTCAATCTCTGGTTTTATGCAGCACCCCAACTCACCTTTCCCCTTAAGCAAGCATAAGTTGGTTTTCTAAATTTGAGACCCTGTTCTGTTCTGTAATTCAGTTCCTGTGTAGCCAAGTTTACATTCCGTGTATTACTGATATCTTATGATGTTTCTTTTTCTGTGTGACTTATTTCAGTTAGAATCATCATACCTGAATCCACTCATTGTGCTGCTAAGGGCCTGATGACATAGATTTCATTGCTGAGTGATATTGCTTTGTAAGTAAATACCACAACTTCTTTATCCATTTTTCACTTTCTGCGATGTTGAACTTGTACTGTAAACGAGGTTCTTGTAAACAGAGGCGTCCCAAACTTTGGGGTGGCTGTGTCTTTTTGATTTTAATTTCCCTAAGCTATAGGACCATAAGTGGAAGGGCCCTAGGCTCTGTTGCTTTGTTTTTTAGATGTTTCAGGAAACACCATACACTTCTCCCGAGTGTCTGTTGGCAATTTACATCCCGCCCATCAGCATAACAAGGCTCCCAGTTCTCCATGGCCTGTCCTGCCTTTCTGGATTTTACACTTTTTTCAGATGGCCCTTTTGACCGGGGGGAAGTGAGACTTCATTGTAGTGCAGATTTCCTTTGCAAGCTTGCTTGGTTGGCCAAAAAGGGCGTATGCGTTTTTTCCTGAATATATTCAGGAAAAAACGCATACGCCCTTTTTGGCCAAGTGCATCATTGTGGACGTTCTGCCTCCTTTCCTATGATTTCAATGCAATTCCAGTCTACCTCCTGAAATTGGTTTCCTGCAATTCTGCCCCGCTTTCAAGTCCTCTTGGCAGCCTTACTTCAGTATATTTTTGGACGATAGCTGTCATTTATAACTCTGCAGGTTTGTGAATTACAGTGCCCCTGAGCTCCTTTCTTCAACTCGCTTTCTTTTGAGCTGGCCGCAACACCGCAGGATGGCTTCAGGCCCTAATCTGGTTCCGGCACGGCACGCTGAGCCTTTGGTTAATTCCTCTTCCTGGTGGGAAATGAGAGTTAAATTTGCCCGTCCAGACACCTCCAGCTAGTCTCTCATTGGTTCTCGCTATTCCTGTTCATCTTCCCCAGAAATTGCAAACTGGGCCAAACAGGAGGTTAAAGGGACTGACTCTCCAAGTCGGGAGGGTGTTAGTAAAGCGTCTGGAATGTTGCACCCGAGTACCAGGGTACGAAAACTGAGACATATTTGAACACGTCTCCCGATCACATGGTTGATCATACTCTAGGTTCCACATGCATGTTTTAGCTGAAGGAAGAATCCCTGAAACCTGGAGAGTTGAGACCCGTGGAATGGGTACCATGCAATATGACTTCAAAGGGTCTTTGTTTGCTCACCGAACCTCTCCAATCCTATCACTGCTGCGTTTATGCCCCTGGACACACGCTTGATTCTCTTTTGGAGATATAGCAATCCATAGGTTTTAAGATACTTACTAGTGAGGTACATTATTAGGCGCTTAATATGGGGTGTTGAGTCCATTTCATTGAGCAAGGAGTAGCTCTTGTCTATTCCATATTTGGCTTAAGGAACTTTATCTGTGCTCATTTCAATCTCTGGTTTTATGCAGCACCCCAACTCACCTTTACCCTTAAGCAAGCATAAGTTGGTTTTCTACATTTGAGACCCTGTTCTGTTCTGTAATTCAGTTCCTGTGTAGCCAAGTTTACATTCCATGTATTACTGATATCTTATGATGTTTCTTTTTCTGTGTGACTTATTTCAGTTAGAATCATCATACCTGAATCCACTCATTGTGCTGCTAAGGGCCTGATGACATAGATTTCATTGCTGAGTGATATTGCTTTGTAAGTAAATACCACAACTTCTTTATCCATTTTTCACTTTCTGCGATGTTGAACTTGTACTGTAAACGAGGTTCTTGTAAACAGAGGCGTCCCAAACTTTGGGGTGGCTGTGTCTTTTTGATTTTAATTTCCCTAAGCTATAGGACCATAAGTGGAAGGGCCCTAGGCTCTGTTGCTTTGTTTTTTAGATGTTTCAGGAAACACCATACACTTCTCCCGAGTGTCTGTTGGCAATTTACATACCGCCCATCAGCATAACAAGGCTCCCAGTTCTCCATGGCCTGTCCTGCCTTTCTGGATTTTACACTTTTTTCAGATGGCCCTTTTGACCGGGGGGAAGTGAGACTTCATTGTAGTGCAGATTTCCTTTGCAAGCTTGCTTGGTTGGCCAAAAAGGGCGTATGCGTTTTTTCCTGAATATATTCAGGAAAAAACGCATACGCCCTTTTTGGCCAAGTGCATCATTGTGGACGTTCTGCCTCCTTTCCTATGATTTCAATGCAATTCCAGTCTACCTCCTGAAATTGGTTTCCTGCAATTCTGCCCCGCTTTCAAGTCCTCTTGGCAGCCTTACTTCAGTATATTTTTGGACGATAGCTGTCATTTATAACTCTGCAGGTTTGTGAATTACAGTGCCCCTGAGCTCCTTTCTTCAACTCGCTTTCTTTTGAGCTGGCCGCAACACCGCAGGATGGCTTCAGGCCCTAATCTGGTTCCGGCACGGCACGCTGAGCCTTTGGTTAATTCCTCTTCCTGGTGGGAAATGAGAGTTAAATTTGCCCGTCCAGACACCTCCAGCTAGTCTCTCATTGGTTCTCGCTATTCCTGTTCATCTTCCGCAGAAATTGCAAACTGGGCCAAACAGGAGGTTAAAGGGACTGACTCTCCAAGTCGGGAGGGTGTTAGTAAAGCGTCTGGAATGTTGCACCCGAGTACCAGGGTACGAAAACTGAGACATATTTGAACACGTCTCCCGATCACATGGTTGATCATACTCTAGGTTCCACATGCATGTTTTAGCTGAAGGAAGAATCCCTGAAACCTGGAGAGTTGAGACCCGTGGAATGGGTACCATGCAATATGACTTCAAAGGGTCTTTGTTTGCTCACCGAACCTCTCCAATCCTATCACTGCTGCGTTTATGCCCCTGGACACACGCTTGATTCTCTTTTGGAGATATAGCAATCCATAGGTTTTAAGATACTTACTAGTGAGGTACATTATTAGGCGCTTAATATGGGGTGTTGAGTCCATTTCATTGAGCAAGGAGTAGCTCTTGTCTATTCCATATTTGGCTTAAGGAACTTTATCTGTGCTCATTTCAATCTCTGGTTTTATGCAGCACCCCAACTCACCTTTACCCTTAAGCAAGCATAAGTTGGTTTTCTACATTTGAGACCCTGTTCTGTTCTGTAATTCAGTTCCTGTGTAGCCAAGTTTACATTCCATGTATTACTGATATCTTATGATGTTTCTTTTTCTGTGTGACTTATTTCAGTTAGAATCATCATACCTGAATCCACTCATTGTGCTGCTAAGGGCCTGATGACATAGATTTCATTGCTGAGTGATATTGCTTTGTAAGTAAATACCACAACTTCTTTATCCATTTTTCACTTTCTGCGATGTTGAACTTGTACTGTAAACGAGGTTCTTGTAAACAGAGGCGTCCCAAACTTTGGGGTGGCTGTGTCTTTTTGATTTTAATTTCCCTAAGCTATAGGACCATAAGTGGAAGGGCCCTAGGCTCTGTTGCTTTGTTTTTTAGATGTTTCAGGAAACACCATACACTTCTCCCGAGTGTCTGTTGGCAATTTACATCCCGCCCATCAGCATAACAAGGCTCCCAGTTCTCCATGGCCTGTCCTGCCTTTCTGGATTTTACACTTTTTTCAGATGGCCCTTTTGACCGGGGGGAAGTGAGACTTCATTGTAGTGCAGATTTCCTTTGCAAGCTTGCTTGGTTGGCCAAAAAGGGCGTATGCGTTTTTTCCTGAATATATTCAGGAAAAAACGCATACGCCCTTTTTGGCCAAGTGCATCATTGTGGACGTTCTGCCTCCTTTCCTATGATTTCAATGCAATTCCAGTCTACCTCCTGAAATTGGTTTCCTGCAATTCTGCCCCGCTTTCAAGTCCTCTTGGCAGCCTTACTTCAGTATATTTTTGGACGATAGCTGTCATTTATAACTCTGCAGGTTTGTGAATTACAGTGCCCCTGAGCTCCTTTCTTCAACTCGCTTTCTTTTGAGCTGGCCGCAACACCGCAGGATGGCTTCAGGCCCTAATCTGGTTCCGGCACGGCACGCTGAGCCTTTGGTTAATTCCTCTTCCTGGTGGGAAATGAGAGTTAAATTTGCCCGTCCAGACACCTCCAGCTAGTCTCTCATTGGTTCTCGCTATTCCTGTTCATCTTCCGCAGAAATTGCAAACTGGGCCAAACAGGAGGTTAAAGGGACTGACTCTCCAAGTCGGGAGGGTGTTAGTAAAGCGTCTGGAATGTTGCACCCGAGTACCAGGGTACGAAAACTGAGACATATTTGAACACGTCTCCCGATCACATGGTTGATCATACTCTAGGTTCCACATGCATGTTTTAGCTGAAGGAAGAATCCCTGAAACCTGGAGAGTTGAGACCCGTGGAATGGGTACCATGCAATATGACTTCAAAGGGTCTTTGTTTGCTCACCGAACCTCTCCAATCCTATCACTGCTGCGTTTATGCCCCTGGACACACGCTTGATTCTCTTTTGGAGATATAGCAATCCATAGGTTTTAAGATACTTACTAGTGAGGTACATTATTAGGCGCTTAATATGGGGTGTTGAGTCCATTTCATTGAGCAAGGAGTAGCTCTTGTCTATTCCATATTTGGCTTAAGGAACTTTATCTGTGCTCATTTCAATCTCTGGTTTTATGCAGCACCCCAACTCACCTTTACCCTTAAGCAAGCATAAGTTGGTTTTCTACATTTGAGACCCTGTTCTGTTCTGTAATTCAGTTCCTGTGTAGCCAAGTTTACATTCCATGTATTACTGATATCTTATGATGTTTCTTTTTCTGTGTGACTTATTTCAGTTAGAATCATCATACCTGAATCCACTCATTGTGCTGCTAAGGGCCTGATGACATAGATTTCATTGCTGAGTGATATTGCTTTGTAAGTAAATACCACAACTTCTTTATCCATTTTTCACTTTCTGTGATGTTGAACTTGTACTGTAAACGAGGTTCTTGTAAACAGAGGCGTCCCAAACTTTGGGGTGGCTGTGTCTTTTTGATTTTAATTTCCCTAAGCTATAGGACCATAAGTGGAAGTGCCCTAGGCTCTGTTGCTTTGTTTTTTAGATGTTTCAGGAAACACCATACACTTCTCCCGAGTGTCTGTTGGCAATTTACATCCCGCCCATCAGCATAACAAGGCTCCCAGTTCTCCATGGCCTGTCCTGCCTTTCTGGATTTTACACTTTTTTCAGATGGCCCTTTTGACCGGGGGGAAGTGAGACTTCATTGTAGTGCAGATTTCCTTTGCAAGCTTGCTTGGTTGGCCAAAAAGGGCGTATGCGTTTTTTCCTGAATATATTCAGGAAAAAACGCATATGCCCTTTTTGGCCAAGTGCATCATTGTGGACGTTCTGCCTCTTTTCCTATGCTTTCAATGCAATTCCAGTCTACCTCCTGAAATCGGTTTCCTGCAATTCTGCCCCGCTTTCAAGTCCTCTTGGCAGCCTTACTTCAGTATATTTTTGGACGATAGCTGTCATTTATAACTCTGCAGGTTTGTGAATTACAGTGCCCCTGAGCTCCTTTCTTCAACTCGCTTTCTTTTGAGCTGGCCGCAACACCGCAGGATGGCTTCAGGCCCTAATCTGGTTCCGGCACGGCACGCTGAGCCTTTGGTTAATTCCTCTTCCTGGTGGGAAATGAGAGTTAAATTTGCCCGTCCAGACACCTCCAGCTAGTCTCTCATTGGTTCTCGCTATTCCTGTTCATCTTCCGCAGAAATTGCAAACTGGGCCAAACAGGAGGTTAAAGGGACTGACTCTCCAAGTCGGGAGGGTGTTAGTAAAGCATCTCGAATGTTGCACCCGAGTACCAGGGTACGAAAACTGAGACATATTTGAACACGTCTCCCGATCACATGGTTGATCATACTCTAGGTTCCACATGCATGTTTTAGCTGAAGGAAGAATACCTTAAACCTGGGTAGTTGAAACCCGTGGAATGGGTACCATGCAATATGACTTCAAAGGGTCTTCATTTGCTCACCGAACCTCTCCAATCCTATCACTGCTGCGTTTATGCCCCTGTACACATGCTTGATTCTCTTTCGGAGACATAGCAATCCATAGGTTTTAAGATACTGACTAGTCAGGTTCATTCTTAGGCATTTAATATGCGGTGTTGAGTACATTTCGTTGAGCAAGGAGTAGCTCTTGTCTATTCCATATTTGGCTTAAGGAACTTTATCTGTGCTCATTTCAATCTCTGGTTTTATGCAGCACCCCAACTCACCTTTCCCCTTAAGCAAGCATAAGTTGGTTTTCTAAATGTGAGACCCTGTTCTGTTCTGTAATTCAGTTCCTGTGTAGCCAAGTTTACATTCCGTGTATTACTGATATCTTATGATGTTTCTTTTTCTGTGTGACTTATTTCAGTTAGAATCATCATACCTGAATCCACTCATTGTGCTGCTAAGGGCCTGATGACATAGATTTCATTGCTGAGTGATATTGCTTTGTAAGTAAATACCACAACTTCTTTATCCATTTTTCACTTTCTGTGATGTTGAACTTGTACTGTAAACGAGGTTCTTGTAAACAGAGGCGTCCCAAACTTTGGGGTGGCTGTGTCTTTTTGATTTTAATTTCCCTAAGCTATAGGACCATAAGTGGAAGTGCCCTAGGCTCTGTTGCTTTGTTTTTTAGATGTTTCAGGAAACACCATACACTTCTCCCGAGTGTCTGTTGGCAATTTACATCCCGCCCATCAGCATAACAAGGCTCCCAGTTCTCCATGGCCTGTCCTGCCTTTCTGGATTTTACACTTTTTTCAGATGGCCCTTTTGACCGGGGGGAAGTGAGACTTCATTGTAGTGCAGATTTCCTTTGCAAGCTTGCTTGGTTGGCCAAAAAGGGCGTATGCGTTTTTTCCTGAATATATTCAGGAAAAAACGCATACGCCCTTTTTGGCCAAGTGCATCATTGTGGACGTTCTGCCTCTTTTCCTATGCTTTCAATGCAATTCCAGTCTACCTCCTGAAATTGGTTTCCTGCAATTCTGCCCCGCTTTCAAGTCCTCTTGGCAGCCTTACTTCAGTATATTTTTGGACGATAGCTGTCATTTATAACTCTGCAGGTTTGTGAATTACAGTGCCCCTGAGCTCCTTTCTTCAACTCGCTTTCTTTTGAGCTGGCCGCAACACCGCAGGATGGCTTCAGGCCCTAATCTGGTTCCGGCACGGCACGCTGAGCCTTTGGTTAATTCCTCTTCCTGGTGGGAAATGAGAGTTAAATTTGCCCGTCCAGACACCTCCAGCTAGTCTCTCATTGGTTCTCGCTATTCCTGTTCATCTTCCGCAGAAATTGCAAACTGGGCCAAACAGGAGGTTAAAGGGACTGACTCTCCAAGTCGGGAGGGTGTTAGTAAAGCATCTCGAATGTTGCACCCGAGTACCAGGGTACGAAAACTGAGACATATTTGAACACGTCTCCCGATCACATGGTTGATCATACTCTAGGTTCCACATGCATGTTTTAGCTGAAGGAAGAATACCTTAAACCTGGGTAGTTGAAACCCGTGGAATGGGTACCATGCAATATGACTTCAAAGGGTCTTCATTTGCTCACCGAACCTCTCCAATCCTATCACTGCTGCGTTTATGCCCCTGTACACATGCTTGATTCTCTTTCGGAGACATAGCAATCCATAGGTTTTAAGATACTGACTAGTCAGGTTCATTCTTAGGCATTTAATATGCGGTGTTGAGTACATTTCGTTGAGCAAGGAGTAGCTCTTGTCTATTCCATATTTGGCTTAAGGAACTTTATCTGTGCTCATTTCAATCTCTGGTTTTATGCAGCACCCCAACTCACCTTTCCC
The DNA here is from genome assembly GCF_039906515.1 of Pseudorca crassidens. Lineage (NCBI taxonomy): Eukaryota > Metazoa > Chordata > Mammalia > Artiodactyla > Delphinidae > Pseudorca > Pseudorca crassidens. The sequence continues at coordinate 222,990 of NW_027136063.1, read as the reverse complement.
CTTAAGCAAGCATAAGTTGGTTTTCTAAATGTGAGACCCTGTTCTGTTCTGTAATTCAGTTCCTGTGTAGCCAAGTTTACATTCCGTGTATTACTGATATCTTATGATGTTTCTTTTTCTGTGTGACTTATTTCAGTTAGAATCATCATACCTGAATCCACTCATTGTGCTGCTAAGGGCCTGATGACATAGATTTCATTGCTGAGTGATATTGCTTTGTAAGTAAATACCACAACTTCTTTATCCATTTTTCACTTTCTGCGATGTTGAACTTGTACTGTAAACGAGGTTCTTGTAAACAGAGGCGTCCCAATGTTTGGGGTGGCTGTGTCTTTTTGATTTTAATTTCCCTAAGCTATAGGACCATAAGTGGAAGTGCCCTAGGCTCTGTTGCTTTGTTTTTTAGATGTTTCAGGAAACACCATACACTTCTCCCGAGTGTCTGTTGGCAATTTACATCCCGCCCATCAGCATAACAAGGCTCCCAGTTCTCCATGGCCTGTCCTGCCTTTCTGGATTTTACACTTTTTTCAAATGGCCCTTTTGACCGGGGGGAAGTGAGACTTCATTGTAGTGCAGATTTCCTTTGCAAGCTTGCTTGGTTGGCCAAAAAGGGCGTATGCGTTTCTTCCTGAATATATTCAGGAAAAAACGCATACGCCCTTTTTGGCCAAGTGCATCATTGTGGACGTTCTGCCTCTTTTCCTATGCTTTCAATGCAATTCCAGTCTACCTCCTGAAATCGGTTTCCTGCAATTCTGCCCCGCTTTCAAGTCCTCTTGGCAGCCTTACTTCAGTATATTTTTGGACGATAGCTGTCATTTATAAGTCTGCAGGTTTGTGAATTACAGTGCCCCTGAGCTCCTTTCTTCAACTCGCTTTCTTTTGAGCTGGCAGCAACACCGCAGGATGGCTTCAGGCCCTAATCTGGTTCCGGCACGGCACGCTGAGCCTTTGGTTAATTCCTCTTCCTGGTGGGAAATGAGAGTTAAATTTGCCCGTCCAGACACCTCCAGCTAGTCTCTCATTGGTTCTCGCTATTCCTGTTCATCTTCCGCAGAAATTGCAAACTGGGCCAAACAGGAGGTTAAAGGGACTGACTCTCCAAGTCGGGAGGGTGTTAGTAAAGCGTCTGGAATGTTGCACCCGAGTACCAGGGTACGAAAACTGAGACATATTTGAACACGTCTCCCGATCACATGGTTGATCATACTCTAGGTTCCACATGCATGTTTTAGCTGAAGGAAGAATACCTTAAACCTGGGTAGTTGAAACCCGTGGAATGGGTACCATGCAATATGACTTCAAAGGGTCTTCATTTGCTCACCGAACCTCTCCAATCCTATCACTGCTGCATTTATGCCCCTGTACACATGCTTGATTCTCTTTCGGAGACATAGCAATCCATAGGTTTTAAGATACTTACTAGTCAGGTACATTCTTAGGCATTTAATATGCGGTGTTGAGTCCATTTCGTTGAGCAAGGAGTAGCTCTTGTCTATTCCATATTTGGCTTAAGGAACTTTATCTGTGCTCATTTCAATCTCTGGTTTTATGCAGCACCCCAACTCACCTTTACCCTTAAGCAAGCATAAGTTGGTTTTCTAAATTTGAGACCCTGTTCTGTTCTGTAATTCAGTTCCTGTGTAGCCAAGTTTACATTCCGTGTATTACTGATATCTTATGATGTTTCTTTTTCTGTGTGACTTATTTCAGTTAGAATCATCATACCTGAATCCACTCATTGTGCTGCTAAGGGCCTGATGACATAGATTTCATTGCTGAGTGATATTGCTTTGTAAGTAAATACCACAACTTCTTTATCCATTTTTCACTTTCTGCGATGTTGAACTTGTACTGTAAACGAGGTTCTTGTAAACAGAGGCGTCGCAAACTTTGGGGTGGCTGTGTCTTTTTGATTTTAATTTCCCTAAGCTATAGGACCATAAGTGGAAGTGCCCTAGGCTCTGTTGCTTTGTTTTTTAGATGTTTCAGGAAACACCATACACTTCTCCCGAGTGTCTGTTGGCAATTTACATACCGCCCATCAGCATAACAAGGCTCCCATTTCTCCATGGCCTGTCCTGTCTTTCTGGATTTTACACTTTTTTCAGATGGCCCTTTTGACCGGGGGGAAGTGAGACTTCATTGTAGTGCAGATTTCCTTTGCAAGCTTGCTTGGTTGGCCAAAAAGGGCGTATGCGTTTCTTCCTGAATATATTCAGGAAAAAACGCATACGCCCTTTTTGGCCAAGTGCATCATTGTGGACGTTCTGCCTCTTTTCCTATGCTTTCAATGCAATTCCAGTCTACCTCCTGAAATCGGTTTCCTGCAATTCTGCCCCGCTTTCAAGTCCTCTTGGCAGCCTTACTTCAGTATATTTTTGGACGATAGCTGTCATTTATAACTCTGCAGGTTTGTGAATTACAGTGCCCCTGAGCTCCTTTCTTCAACTTGCTTTCCTTTGAGCTGGCCGCAACACCGCAGGATGGCTTCAGGCCCTAATCTGGTTCCGGCACGGCACGCTGAGCCTTTGGTTAATTCCTCTTCCTGGTGGGAAATGAGAGTTAAATTTGCCCGTCCAGACACCTCCAGCTAGTCTCTCATTGGTTCTCACTATTCCTGTTCATCTTCCACAGAAATTGCAAACTGGGCCAAACAGGAGGTTAAAGGGACTGACTCTCCAAGTCGGGAGGGTGTTAGTAAAGCGTCTGGAATGTTGCACCCGAGTACCAGGGTACGAAAACTGAGACATATTTGAACAGGTCTCCCGATCACATGGTTGATCATACTCTAGGTTCCACATGCATGTTTTACCTGAAGGAAGAATACCTTAAACCTGGGTAGTTGAAACCCGTGGAATGGGTACCATGCAATATGACTTCAAAGGGTCTTCATTTGCTCACCGAACCTCTCCAATCCTATCACTGCTGCGTTTATGCCCCTGTACACATGCTTGATTCTCTTTCGGAGACATAGCAATCCATAGGTTTTAAGATACTTACTAGTCAGGTACATTCTTAGGCGTTTAATATGGGGTGTTGAGTCCATTTCGTTGAGCAAGGAGTAGCTCTTGTCTATTCCATATTTGGCTTAAGGAACTTTATCTGTGCTCATTTCAATCTCTGGTTTTATGCAGCACCCCAACTCACCTTTACCCTTAAGCAAGCATAAGTTGGTTTTCTAAATTTGAGACCCTGTTCTGTTCTGTAATTCAGTTCCTGTGTAGCCAAGTTTACATTCCGTGTATTACTGATATCTTATGATGTTTCTTTTTCTGTGTGACTTATTTCAGTTAGAATCATCATACCTGAATCCACTCATTGTGCTGCTAAGGGCCTGATGACATAGATTTCATTGCTGAGTGATATTGCTTTGTAAGTAAATACCACAACTTCTTTATCCATTTTTCACTTTCTGCGATGTTGAACTTGTACGGTAAACGAGGTTCTTGTAAACAGAGGCGTCCCAATGTTTGGGGTGGCTGTGTCTTTTTGATTTTAATTTCCCTAAGCTATAGGACCATAAGTGGAAGTGCCCTAGGCTCTGTTGCTTTGTTTTTTAGATGTTTCAGGAAACACCATACACTTCTCCCCAGTGGCTGTTGGCAATTTACATCCCGCCCATCAGCATAACAAGGCTCCCAGTTCTCCATGGCCTGTCCTGCCTTTCTGGATTTTACACTTTTTTCAGATGGCCCTTTTGACCGGGGGGAAGTGAGACTTCATTGTAGTGCAGATTTCCTTTGCAAGCTTGCTTGGTTGCCCAAAAAGGGCGTATGCGTTTTTTCCTGAATATATTCAGGAAAAAACGCATACGCCCTTTTTGGCCAAGTGCATCATTGTGGACGTTCTGCCTCTTTTCCTATGCTTTCAATGTAATTCCAGTCTACCTCCTGAAATCGGTTTCCTGCAATTCTGCCCCGCTTTCAAGTCCTCTTGGCAGCCTTACTTCAGTATATTTTTGGACGATAGCTGTCATTTATAACTCTGCAGGTTTGTGAATTACAGTGCCCCTGAGCTCCTTTCTTCAACTCGCTTTCTTTTGAGCTGGCCGCAACACCGCAGGATGGCTTCAGGCCCTAATCTGGTTCCGGCACGGCACGCTGAGCCTTTGGTTAATTCCTCTTCCTGGTGGGAAATGAGAGTTAAATTTGCCCGTCCAGACACCTCCAGCTAGTCTCTCATTGGTTCTCGCTATTCCTGTTCATCTTCCACAGAAATTGCAAACTGGGCCAAACAGGAGGTTAAAGGGACTGACTCTCCAAGTCGGGAGGGTGTTAGTAAAGCGTCTGGAATGTTGCACCCGAGTACCAGGGTACGAAAACTGAGACATATTTGAACACGTCTCCCGATCACATGGTTGATCATACTCTAGGTTCCACATGCATGTTTTAGCTGAAGGAAGAATACCTTAAACCTGGGTAGTTGAAACCCGTGGAATGGGTACCATGCAATATGACTTCAAAGGGTCTTCATTTGCTCACCGAACCTCTCCAATCCTATCACTGCTGCGTTTATGCCCCTGTACACATGCTTGATTCTCTTTTGGAGATATAGCAATCCATAGGTTTTAAGATACTTACTAGTCAGGTACATTCTTATGCGTTTAATATGGGGTGTTGAGTCCATTTCGTTGAGCAAGGAGTAGCTCTTGTCTATTCCATATTTGGCTTAAGGAACTTTATCTGTGCTCATTTCAATCTCTGGTTTTATGCAGCACCCCAACTCACCTTTACCCTTAAGCAAGCATAAGTTGGTTTTCTAAATTTGAGACCCTGTTCTGTTCTGTAATACAGTTCCTGTGTAGCCAAGTTTACATTCCGTGTATTACTGATATCTTATGATGTTTCTTTTTCTGTGTGACTTATTTCAGTTAGAATCATCATACCTGAATCCACTCATTGTGCTGCTAAGGGCCTGATGACATAGATTTCATTGCTGAGTGATATTGCTTTGTAAGTAAATACCACAACTTCTTTATCCATTTTTCACTTTCTGCAATGTTGAACTTGTACTGTAAACGAGGTTCTTGTAAACATAGGGGTCCCAATGTTTGGGGTGGCTGTGTCTTTTTGATTTTAATTTCCCTAAGCTATAGGACCATAAGTGGAAGTGCCCTAGGCTCTGTTGCTTTGTTTTTTAGATGTTTCAGGAAACACCATACACTTCTCCCGAGTGTCTGTTGGCAATTTACATCCCGCCCATCAGCATAACAAGGCTCCCAGTTCTCCATGGCCTGTCCTGTCTTTCTGGATTTTACACTTTTTTCAGATGGCCCTTTTGACCGGGGGGAAGTGAGACTTCATTGTAGTGCAGATTTCCTTTGCAAGCTTGCTTGGTTGGCCAAAAAGGGCGTATGCGTTTCTTCCTGAATATATTCAGGAAAAAACGCATACGCCCTTTTTGGCCAAGTGCATCATTGTGGACGTTCTGCCTCTTTTCCTATACTTTCAATGCAATTCCAGTCTACCTCCTGAAATTGGTTTCCTGCAATTCTGCCCCGCTTTCAAGTCCTCTTGGCAGCCTTACTTCAGTATATTTTTGGACGATAGCTGTCATTTATAACTCTGCAGGTTTGTGAATTACAGTGCCCCTGAGCTCCTTTCTTCAACTCGCTTTCTTTTGAGCTGGCCGCAACACCGCAGGATGGCTTCAGGCCCTAATCTTGTTCCGGCATGGCACGCTGAGCCTTTGGTTAATTCCTCTTCCTGGTGGGAAATGAGAGTTAAATTTGCCCGTCCAGACACCTCCAGCTAGTCTCTCATTGGTTCTCGCTATTCCTGTTCATCTTCCGCAGAAATTGCAAACTGGGCCAAACAGGAGGTTAAAGGGACTGACTCTCCAAGTCGGGAGGGTGTTAGTAAAGCGTCTGGAATGTTGCACCCGAGTACCAGGGTACGAAAACTGAGACATATTTGAACACGTCTCCCGATCACATGGTTGATCATACTCTAGGTTCCACATGCATGTTTTACCTGAAGGAAGAATACCTTAAACCTGGGTAGTTGAAACCCGTGGAATGGGTACCATGCAATATGACTTCAAAGGGTCTTCATTTGCTCACCGAACCTCTCCAATCCTATCACTGCTGCGTTTATGCCCCTGTACACATGCTTGATTCTCTTTCGGAGACATAGCAATCCATAGGTTTTAAGATACTTACTAGTCAGGTACATTCTTAGGCGTTTAATATGGGGTGTTGAGTCCATTTCGTTGAGCAAGGAGTAGCTCTTGTCTATTCCATATTTGGCTTAAGGAACTTTATCTGTGCTCATTTCAATCTCTGGTTTTATGCAGCACCCCAACTCACCTTTCCCCTTAAGCAAGCATAAGTTGGTTTTCTAAATTTGAGACCCTGTTCTGTTCTGTAATACAGTTCCTGTGTAGCCAAGTTTACATTCCGTGTATTACTGATATCTTATGATGTTTCTTTTTCTGTGTGACTTATTTCAGTTAGAATCATCATACCTGAATCCACTCATTGTGCTGCTAAGGGCCTGATGACATAGATTTCATTGCTGAGTGATATTGCTTTGTAAGTAAATACCACAACTTCTTTATCCATTTTTCACTTTCTGTGATGTTGAACTTGTACTGTAAACGAGGTTCTTGTAAACAGAGGCGTCCCAATGTTTGGGGTGGCTGTGTCTTTTTGATTTTAATTTCCCTAAGCTATAGGACCATAAGTGGAAGTGCCCTAGGCTCTGTTGCTTTGTTTTTTAGATGTTTCAGGAAACACCATACACTTCTCACCAGTGGCTGTTGGCAATTTACATCCCGCCCATCAGCATAACAAGGCTCCCAGTTCTCCATGGCCTGTCCTGCCTTTCTGGATTTTACACTTTTTTCAGATGGCCCTTTTGACCGGGGGGAAGTGAGACTTCATTGTAGTGCAGATTTCCTTTGCAAGCTTGCTTGGTTGGCCAAAAAGTGCGTATGCGTTTTTTCCTGAATATATTCAGGAAAAAACGCATACGCCCTTTTTGGCCAAGTGCATCATTGTGGACTTTCTGCCTCTTTTCCTATGCTTTCAATGCAATTCCAGTCTACCTCCTGAAATCGGTTTCCTGCAATTCTGCCCCGCTTTCAAGTCCTCTTGGCAGCCTTACTTCAGTATATTTTTGGACGATAGCTGTCATTTATAAGTCTGCAGGTTTGTGAATTACAGTGCCCCTGAGCTCCTTTCTTCAACTCGCTTTCTTTTGAGCTGGCCGCAACACCGCAGGATGGCTTCAGGCCCTAATCTGGTTCCGGCACGGCACGCTGAGCCTTTGGTTAATTCCTCTTCCTGGTGGGAAATGAGAGTTAAATTTGCCCGTCCAGACACCTCCAGCTAGTCTCTCATTGGTTCTCGCTATTCCTGTTCATCTTCCGCAGAAATTGCAAACTGGGCCAAACATTAGGTTAAAGGGACTGACTCTCCAAGTCGGGAGGGTGTTAGTAAAGCGTCTGGAATGTTGCACCCGAGTACCAGTGTACGAAAACTGAGACATATTTGAACACGTCTCCCGATCACATGGTTGATCATACTCTAGGTTCCACATGCATGTTTTAGCTGAAGGAAGAATACCTTAAACCTGGGTAGTTGAAACCCGTGGAATGGGTACCATGCAATATGACTTCAAAGGGTCTTCATTTGCTCACCGAACCTCTCCAATCCTATCACTGCTGCGTTTATGCCCCTGTACACATGCTTGATTCTCTTTCGGAGACATAGCAATCCATAGGTTTTAAGATACTTACTAGTCAGGTACATTCTTAGGCATTTAATATGGGGTGTTGAGTCCATTTCGTTGAGCAAGGAGTAGCTCTTGTCTATTCCATATTTGGCTTAAGGAACTTTATCTGTGCTCATTTCAATCTCTGGTTTTATGCAGCACCCCAACTCACCTTTCCCCTTAAGCAAGCATAAGTTGGTTTTCTAAATTTGAGACCCTGTTCTGTTCTGTAATTCAGTTCCTGTGTAGCCAAGTTTACATTCCGTGTATTACTGATATCTTATGATGTTTCTTTTTCTGTGTGACTTATTTCAGTTAGAATCATCATACCTGAATCCACTCATTGTGCTGCTAAGGGCCTGATGACATAGATTTCATTGCTGAGTGATATTGCTTTGTAAGTAAATACCACAACTTCTTTATCCATTTTTCACTTTCTGCGATGTTGAACTTGTACTGTAAACGAGGTTCTTGTAAACAGAGGCGTCCCAAACTTTGGGGTGGCTGTGTCTTTTTGATTTTAATTTCCCTAAGCTATAGGACCATAAGTGGAAGTGCCCTAGGCTCTGTTGCTTTGTTTTTTAGATGTTTCAGGAAACACCATACACTTCTCACCAGTGGCTGTTGGCAATTTACATCCCGCCCATCAGCATAACAAGGCTCCCAGTTCTCCATGGCCTGTCCTGCCTTTCTGGATTTTACACTTTTTTCAGATGGCCCTTTTGACCGGGGGGAAGTGAGACTTCATTGTAGTGCAGATTTCCTTTGCAAGCTTGCTTGGTTGGCCAAAAAGGGCGTATGCGTTTTTTCCTGAATATATTCAGGAAAAAACGCATACGCCCTTTTTGGCCAAGTGCATCATTGTGGACGTTCTGCCTCTTTTCCTATGCTTTCAATGCAATTCCAGTCTGCCTCCTGAAATCGGTTTCCTGCAATTCTGCCCCGCTTTCAAGTCCTCTTGGCAGCCTTACTTCAGTATATTTTTGGACGATAGCTGTCATTTATAACTCTGCAGGTTTGTGAATTACAGTGCCCCTGAGCTCCTTTCTTCAACTCGCTTTCTTTTGAGCTGGCCGCAACACCGCAGGATGGCTTCAGGCCCTAATCTGGTTCCGGCACGGCACGCTGAGCCTTTGGTTAATTCCTCTTCCTGGTGGGAAATGAGAGTTAAATTTGCCCGTCCAGACACCTCCAGCTAGTCTCTCATTGGTTCTCGCTATTCCTGTTCATCTTCCGCAGAAATTGCAAACTGGGCCAAACAGGAGGTTAAAGGGACTGACTCTCCAAGTCGGGAGGGTGTTAGTAAAGCATCTGGAATGTTGCACCCAAGTACCAGGGTACGAAAACTGAGACATATTTGAACACGTCTCCCGATCACATGGTTGATCATACTCTAGGTTCCACATGCATGTTTTAGCTGAAGGAAGAATACCTTAAACCTGGGTAGTTGAAACCCGTGGAATGGGTACCATGCAATATGACTTCAAAGGGTCTTCATTTGCTCACCGAACCTCTCCAATCCTATCACTGCTGCGTTTATGCCCCTGTACACATGCTTGATTCTCTTTCGGAGACATAGCAATCCATAGGTTTTAAGATACTTACTAGTCAGGTACATTCTTAGGCATTTAATATGCGGTGTTGAGTCCATTTCGTTGAGCAAGGAGTAGCTCTTGTCTATTCCATATTTGGCTTAAGGAACTTTATCTGTGCTCATTTCAATCTCTGGTTTTATGCAGCACCCCAACTCACCTTTCCCCTTAAGCAAGCATAAGTTGGTTTTCTAAATTTGAGACCCTGTTCTGTTCTGTAATACAGTTCCTGTGTAGCCAAGTTTACATTCCGTGTATTACTGATATCTTATGATGTTTCTTTTTCTGTGTGACTTATTTCAGTTAGAATCATCATACCTGAATCCACTCATTGTGCTGCTAAGGGCCTGATGACATAGATTTCATTGCTGAGTGATATTGCTTTGTAAGTAAATACCACAACTTCTTTATCCATTTTTCACTTTCTGCGATGTTGAACTTGTACGGTAAACGAGGTTCTTGTAAACAGAGGCGTCCCAAACTTTGGGGTGGCTGTGTCTTTTTGATTTTAATTTCCCTAAGCTATAGGACCATAAGTGGAAGTGCCCTAGGCTCTGTTGCTTTGTTTTTTAGATGTTTCAGGAAACACCATACACTTCTCCCGAGTGTCTGTTGGCAATTTACATCCCGCCCATCAGCATAACAAGTCTCCCAGTTCTCCATGGCCTGTCCTGCCTTTCTGGATTTTACACTTTTTTCAGATGGCCCTTTTGACCGGGGGGAAGTGAGACTTCATTGTAGTGCAGATTTCCTTTGCAAGCTTGCTTGGTTGGCCAAAAAGGGCGTATGCGTTTTTTCCTGAATATATTCAGGAAAAAACGCATATGCCCTTTTTGGCCAAGTGCATCATTGTGGACGTTCTGCCTCTTTTCCTATGCTTTCAATGCAATTCCAGTCTACCTCCTGAAATTGGTTTCCTGCAATTCTGCCCCGCTTTCAAGTCCTCTTGGCAGCCTTACTTCAGTATATTTTTGGACGATAGCTGTCATTTATAACTCTGCAGGTTTGTGAATTACAGTGCTCCTGAGCTCCTTTCTTCAACTCGCTTTCTTTTGAGCTGGCCGCAACACCGCAGGATGGCTTCAGGCACTAATCTGGTTCCGGCACGGCACGCTGAGCCTTTGGTTAATTCCTCTTCCTGGTGGGAAATGAGAGTTAAATTTGCCCGTCCAGACACCTCCAGCTAGTCTCTCATTGGTTCTCGCTATTCCTGTTCATCTTCCGCAGAAATTGCAAACTGGGCCAAACAGGAGGTTAAAGGGACTGACTCTCCAAGTCGGGAGGGTGTTAGTAAAGCGTCTGGAATGTTGCACCCGAGTACCAGGGTACGAAAACTGAGACATATTTGAACACGTCTCCCGATCACATGGTTGATCATACTCTAGGTTCCACATGCATGTTTTAGCTGAAGGAAGAATACCTTAAACCTGGGTAGTTGAAACCCGTGGAATGGGTACCATGCAATATGACTTCAAAGGGTCTTCATTTGCTCACCGAACCTCTCCAATCCTATCACTGCTGCGTTTATGCCCCTGTACACATGCTTGATTCTCTTTCGGAGACATAGCAATCCATAGGTTTTAAGATACTTGCTAGTCAGGTACATTCTTAGGCATTTAATATGCGGTGTTGAGTCCATTTCGTTGAGCAAGGAGTAGCTCTTGTCTATTCCATATTTGGCTTAAGGAACTTTATCTGTGTTCATTTCAATCTCTGGTTTTATGCAGCACCCCAACTCACCTTTACCCTTAAGCAAGCATAAGTTGGTTTTCTAAATTTGAGACCCTGTTCTGTTCTGTAATTCAGTTCCTGTGTAGCCAAGTTTACATTCCGTGTATTACTGATATCTTATGATGTTTCTTTTTCTGTGTGACTTATTTCAGTTAGAATCATCATACCTGAATCCACTCATTGTGCTGCTAAGGGCCTGATGAAATAGATTTCATTGCTGAGTGATACTTCATTGTACGTAAGTACCACAAGTTCTTTATCCATTTTTCACTTTCTGCGATGTTGAACTTGTACTGTAAACGAGGTTCTTGTAAACAGAGGCGTCCCAAACTTTGGGGTGGCTGTGTCTTTTTGATTTTAATTTCCCTAAGCTATAGGACCATAAGTGGAAGTGCCCTAGGCTCTGTTGCTTTGTTTTTTAGATGTTTCAGGAAACACCATACACTTCTCCCGAGTGTCTGTTGGCAATTTACATCCCGCCCATCAGCATAACAAGGCTCCCAGTTCTCCATGGCCTGTCCTGCCTTTCTGGATTTTACACTTTTTTCAGATGGCCCTTTTGACCGGGGGGAAGTGAGACTTCATTGTAGTGCTGATTTCCTTTGCAAGCTTGCTTGGTTGGCCAAAAAGGGCGTATGCGTTTCTTCCTGAATATATTCAGGAAAAAACGCATACGCCCTTTTTGGCTAAGTGCATCATTGTGGACGTTCTGCCTCTTTTCCTATGCTTTCAATGCAATTCCAGTCTACCTCCTGAAATCGGTTTCCTGCAATTCTGCCCCGCTTTCAAGTCCTCTTGGCAGCCTTACTTCAGTATATTTTTGGACGATAGCTGTCATTTATAACTCTGCAGTTTTGTGAATTACAGTGCCCCTGAGCTCCTTTCTTCAACTCGCTTTCCTTTGAGCTGGCCGCAACACCGCAGGATGGCTTCAGGCCCTAATCTGGTTCCGGCACGGCAAGCTGAGCCTTTGGTTAATTCCTCTTCCTGGTGGGAAATGAGAGTTAAATTTGCCCGTCCAGACACCTCCAGCTAGTCTCTCATTGGTTCTCGCTATTCCTGTTCATCTTCCACAGAAATTGCAAACTGGGCCAAACAGGAGGTTAAAGGGACTGACTCTCCAAGTCGGGAGGGTGTTAGTAAAGCGTCTGGAATGTTGCACCCGAGTACCAGGGTACGAAAACTGAGACATATTTGAACACGTTTCCCGATCACATGGTTGATCATACTCTAGTTTCCACATGCATGTTTTAGCTGAAGGTAGAATACCTTAAACTTGGGTAGTTGAAACCCGTGGAATGGGTACCATGCAATATGACTTCAAAGGGTCTTCATTTGCTCACCGAACCTCTCCAATCCTATCACTGCTGCGTTTATGCCCCTGTACACATGCTTGATTCTCTTTCGGAGACATAGCAATCCATAGGTTTTAAGATACTTACTAGTCAGGTACATTCTTAGGCATTTAATATGCGGTGTTGAGTCCATTTCGTTGAGCAAGGAGTAGCTCTTGTCTATTCCATACTTGGCTTAAGGAACTTTATCTGTGCTCATTTCAATCTCTGGTTTTATGCAGCACCCCAACTCACCTTTACCCTTAAGCAAGCATAAGTTGGTTTTCTAAATTTGAGACCCTGTTCTGTTCTGTAATTCAGTTCCTGTGGAGCCAAGTTTACATTCCGTGTATTACTGATATCTTATGATGTTTCTTTTTCTGTGTGACTTATATCAGTTAGAATCATCATACCTGAATCCACTCATTGTGCTGCTAAGGGCCTGATGACATAGGTTTCATTGCTGAGTGATATTGCTTTGTAAGTAAATACCACAACTTCTTTATCCATTTTTCACTTTCTGCGATGTTGAACTTGTACTGTAAACGAGGTTCTTGTAAACAGAGGCGTCCCAAACTTTGGGGTGGCTGTGTCTTTTTGATTTTAATTTCCCTAAGCTATAGGACCATAAGTGGAAGTGCCCTAGGCTCTGTTGCTTTGTTTTTTAGATGTTTCAGGAAACACCATACACTTCTCCCGAGTGTCTGTTGGCAATTTACATCCCGCCCATCAGCATAACAAGGCTCCCAGTTCTCCATGGCCTGTCCTGCCTTTCTGGATTTTACACTTTTTTCAGATGGCCCTTTTGACCGGGGGGAAGTGAGACTTCATTGTAGTGCAGATTTCCTTTGCAAGCTTGCTTGGTTGGCCAAAAAGGGCGTATGCGTTTCTTCCTGAATATATTCAGGAAAAAACGCATACGCACTTTTTGGCCAAGTGCATCATTGTGGACGTTCTGCCTCTTTTCCTATGCTTTCAATGCAATTCCAGTCTACCTCCTGAAATCGGTTTCCTGCAATTCTGCCCCGCTTTCAAGTCCTCTTGGCAGCCTTACTTCAGTATATTTTTGGACGATAGCTGTCATTTATAACTCTGCAGGTTTGTGAATTACAGTGCCCCTGAGCTCCTTTCTTCAACTCGCTTTCCTTTGAGCTGGCCGCAACACCGCAGGATGGCTTCAGGCCCTAATCTGGTTCCGGCACGGCAAGCTGAGCCTTTGGTTAATTCCTCTTCCTGGTGGGAAATGAGAGTTAAATTTGCCCGTCCAGACACCTCCAGCTAGTCTCTCATTGGTTCTCGCTATTCCTGTTCATCTTCCACAGAAATTGCAAACTGGGCCAAACAGGAGGTTAAAGGGACTGACTCTCCAAGTCGGGAGGGTGTTAGTAAAGCGTCTGGAATGTTGCACCCGAGTACCAGGGTACGAAAACTGAGACATATTTGAACACGTTTCCCGATCACATGGTTGATCATACTCTAGTTTCCACATGCATGTTTTAGCTGAAGGTAGAATACCTTAAACCTGGGTAGTTGAAACCCGTGGAATGGGTACCATGCAATATGACTTCAAAGGGTCTTCATTTGCTCACCGAACCTCTCCAATCCTATCACTGCTGCGTTTATGCCCCTGTACACATGCTTGATTCTCTTTCGGAGACATAGCAATCCATAGGTTTTAAGATACTTACTAGTCAGGTACATTCTTAGGCGCTTAATATGGGGTGTTGAGTCCATTTCGTTGAGCAAGGAGTAGCTCTTGTCTATTCCATATTTGGCTTAAGGAACTTTATCTGTGCTCATTTCAATCTCTGGTTTTATGCAGCACCCCAACTCACCTTTACCCTTAAGCAAGCATAAGTTGGTTTTCTAAATTTGAGACCCTGTTCTGTTCTGTAATTCAGTTCCTGTGTAGCCAAGTTTACATTCCGTGTATTACTGATATCTTATGATGTTTCTTTTTCTGTGTGACTTATTTCAGTTAGAATCATCATACCTGAATCCACTCATTGTGCTGCTAAGGGCCTGATGACATAGATTTCATTGCTGAGTGATATTGCTTTGTAAGTAAATACCACAACTTCTTTATCCATTTTTCACTTTCTGCGATGTTGAACTTGTACGGTAAACGAGGTTCTTGTAAACAGAGGCGTCCCAAACTTTGAGGTGGCTGTGTCTTTTTGATTTTAATTTCCCTAAGCTATAGGACCATAAGTGGAAGTGCCCTAGGCTCTGTTGCTTTGTTTTTTAGATGTTTCAGGAAACACCATACACTTCTCCCGAGTGTCTGTTGCCAATTTACATCCCGCCCATCACCATAACAAGGCTCCCAGTTCTCCATGGCCTGTCCTGCCTTTCTGGATTTTACACTTTTTTCAGATGGCCCTTTTGACCGGGGGGAAGTGAGACTTCATTGTAGTGCAGATTTCCTTTGCAAGCTTGCTTGGTTGGCCAAAAAGGGCGTATGCGTTTTTTCCTGAATATATTCAGGAAAAAACGCATATGCCCTTTTTGGCCAAGTGCATCATTGTGGACGTTCTGCCTCTTTTCCTATGCTTTCAATGCAATTCCAGTCTACCTCCTGAAATCGGTTTCCTGCAATTCTGCCCCGCTTTCAAGTCCTCTTGGCAGCCTTACTTCAGTATATTTTTGGACGATAGCTGTCATTTATAACTCTGCAGGTTTGTGAATTACAGTGCCCCTGAGCTCCTTTCTTCAACTCGCTTTCTTGTGACCTGGCCGCAACACCGCATGATGGCTTCAGGCCCTAATCTTGTTCCGGCACGGCACGCTGAGCCTTTGGTTAATTCCTCTTCCTGGTGGGAAATGAGAGTTAAATTTGCCCGTCCAAACACCTCCAGCTAGTCTCTCATTGGTTCTCGCTATTCCTGTTCATCTTCCACAGAAATTGCAAACTGGGCCAAACAGGAGGTTAAAGGGATTGACTCTCCAAGTCGGGAGGGTGTTAGTAAAGCGTCTGGAATGTTGCACCCGAGTACCAGGGTATGAAAACTGAGACATATTTGAACACGTTTCCCGATCACATGGTTGATCATACTTTAGTTTCCACATGCATGTTTTAGCTGAAGTTAGAATACCTTAAACCTTGGTAGTTGAAACCCGTGGAATGGGTACCATGCAATATGACTTCAAAGGGTCTTCATTTGCTCACCGAACCTCTCCAATCCTATCACTGCTGCGTTTATGCCCCTGTACACATGCTTGATTCTCTTTCGGAGACATAGCAATCCATAGGTTTTAAGATACTTACTAGTCAGGTACATTCTTAGGCGTTTAATATGCGGTGTTGAGTCCATTTCGTTGAGCAAGGAGTAGCTCTTGTCTATTCCATATTTGGCTTAAGGAACTTTATCTGTGCTCATTTCAATCTCTGGTTTTATGCAGCACCCCAACTCACCTTTACCCTTAAGCAAGCATAAGTTGGTTTTCTAAATTTGAGACCCTGTTCTGTTCTGTAATTCAGTTCCTGTGGAGCCAAGTTTACATTCCGTGTATTACTGATATCTTATGATGTTTCTTTTTCTGTGTGACTTATATCAGTTAGAATCATCATACCTGAATCCACTCATTGTGCTGCTAAGGGCCTGATGACATAGATTTCATTGCTGAGTGATATTGCTTTGTAAGTAAATACCACAACTTCTTTATCCATTTTTCACTTTCTGCGATGTTGAACTTGTACTGTAAACGAGGTTCTTGTAAACAGAGGCGTCCCAAACTTTGGGGTGGCTGTGTCTTTTTGATTTTAATTTCCCTAAGCTATAGGACCATAAGTGGAAGTGCCCTAGGCTCTGTTGCTTTGTTTTTTAGATGTTTCAGGAAACACCATACACTTCTCCCGAGTGTCTGTTGGCAATTTACATCCCGCCCATCAGCATAACAAGGCTCCCAGTTCTCCATGGCCTGTCCTGCCTTTCTGGATTTTACACTTTTTTCAGATGGCCCTTTTGACCGGGGGGAAGTGAGACTTCATTGTAGTGCAGATTTCCTTTGCAAGCTTGCTTGGTTGGCCAAAAAGGGCGTATGCGTTTCTTCCTGAATATATTCAGGAAAAAACGCATACGCCCTTTTTGGCCAAGTGCATCATTGTGGACGTTCTGCCTCTTTTCCTATGCTTTCAATGCAATTCCAGTCTACCTCCTGAAATCGGTTTCCTGCAATTCTGCCCCGCTTTCAAGTCCTCTTGGCAGCCTTACTTCAGTATATTTTTGGACGATAGCTGTCATTTATAACTCTGCAGTTTTGTGAATTACAGTGACCCTGAGCTCCTTTCTTCAACTCGCTTTCCTTTGAGCTGGCCGCAACACCGCAGGATGGCTTCAGGCCCTAATCTGGTTCCGGCAGGGCACGCTGAGCCTTTGGTTAATTCCTCTTCCTGGTGGGAAATGAGAGTTAAATTTGCCCGTCCAGACACCTCCAGCTAGTCTCTCATTGGTTCTCGCTATTCCTGTTCATCTTCCGCAGAAATTGCAAACTGGGCCAAACAGGAGGTTAAAGGGACTGACTCTCCAAGTCGGGAGGGTGTTAGTAAAGTGTCTGGAATGTTGCACCCGAGTACCAGGGTACGAAAACTGAGACATATTTGAACACGTCTCCCGATCACATGGTTGATCTTACTGTAGGTTCCACATGCATGTTTTAGCTGAAGGAAGAATACCTTAAACCTGGGTAGTTGAAACCCGTGGAATGGGTACCATGCAATATGACTTCAGAGGGTCTTCATTTGCTCACCGAACCTCTCCAATCCTATCACTGCTGCGTTTATGCCCCTGTACACATGCTTGATTCTCTTTCGGAGACATAGTAATCCATAGGTTTTAAGATATACTAGTCAGGTACATTCTTAGGCGTTTAATATGCGGTGTTGAGTCCATTTCGTTGAGCAAGGAGTAGCTCTTGTCTATTCCATATTTGGCTTAAGGAACTTTATCTGTGCTCATTTCAATCTCTGGTTTTATGCAGCACCCCAACTCACCTTTCCCCTTAAGCAAGCATAAGTTGGTTTTCTAAATTTGAGACCCTGTTCTGTTCTGTAATACAGTTCCTGTGTAGCCAAGTTTACATTCCGTGTATTACTGATATCTTATGATGTTTCTTTTTCTGTGTGACTTATTTCAGTTAGAATCATCATACCTGAATCCACTCATTGTGCTGCTAAGGGCCTGATGACATAGATTTCATTGCTGAGTGATATTGCTTTGTAAGTAAATACCACAACTTCTTTATCCATTTTTCACTTTCTGCGATGTTGAACTTGTACTGTAAACGAGGTTCTTGTAAACAGAGGCATCCCAATGTTTGGGGTGGCTGTGTCTTTTTGATTTTAAATTCCCTAAGCTATAGGACCATAAGTGGAAATGCCCTAGGCTCTGTTGCTTTGTTTTTTAGATGTTTCAGGAAACACCATACACTTTTCCCGAATGTCTGCTGGCAATTTTCATCCCGTCCATCAGCATAACAAGGCTCCCAGTTCTCCATGGCCTGTCCTGCCTTTCTGGATTTTACACTTTTTTCAGATGGCCCTTTTGACCAGGGGGAAGTGAGACTTCATTGTAGTGCAGATTTCCTTTGCAAGCTTGCTTGGTTGGCCAAAAAGTGCGTATGCGTTTTTTCCTGAATATATTCAGGAAAAAACGCATACGCCCTTTTTGGCCAAGTGCATCATTGTGGACGTTCTGCCTCTTTTCCTATGCTTTCAATGCAATTCCAGTCTACCTCCTGAAATCGGTTTCCTGCAATTCTGCCCCGCTTTCAAGTCCTCTTGGCAGCCTTACTTCAGTATATTTTTGGACGATAGCTGTCCTTTATAACTCTGCAGGTTTGTGAATTACAGTGCCCCTGAGCTCCTTTCTTCAACTCGCTTTCTTTTGAGCTGGCCGCAACACCGCAGGATGGCTTCAGGCCCTAATCTGGTTCCGGCACGGCACGCTGAGCCTTTGGTTAATTCCTCTTCCTGGTGGGAAATGAGAGTTAAATTTGCCCGTCCAGACACCTCCAGCTAGTCTCTCATTGGTTCTCACTATTCCTGTTCATCTTCCGCAGAAATTGCAAACTGGGCCAAACAGGAGGTTAAAGGGACTGACTCTCCAAGTCGGAAGGGTGTTAGTAAAGCGTCTGGAATGTTGCACCCGAGTACCAGGGTATGAGAACTGAGACATATTTGAACACGTTTCCCGATCACATGGTTGATCATACTCTAGGTTCCACATGCATGTTTTAGCTGAAGGAAGAATCCCTGAAACCTGGAGAGTTGAGACCCGTGGAATGGGTACCATGCAATATGACTTCAAAGGGTCTTTGTTTGCTCACCGAACCTCTCCAATCCTATCACTGCTGCATTTATGCCCCTGGAAACACGCTTGATTCTCTTTTGGAGATATAGCAATCCATAGGTTTTAAGATACTTACTAGTCAGGTACATTCTTAGGCGCTTAATATGGGGTGTTGAGTCCATTTCGTTGAGCAAGGAGTAGCTCTTGTCTATTCCATATTTGGCTTAAGGAACTTTATCTGTGCTCATTTCAATCTCTGGTTTTATGCAGCACCCCAACTCACCTTTACCCTTAAGCAAGCATAAGTTGGTTTTCTAAATTTGAGACCCTGTTCTGTTCTGTAATTCAGTTCCTGTGTAGCCAAGTTTACATTCCGTGTATTACTGATATCTTATGATGGTTCTTTTTCTGTGTGACTTATTTCAGTTAGAATCATCATACCTGAATCCACTCATTGTGCTGCTAAGGGCCTGATGACATAGATTTCATTGCTGAGTGATATTGCTTTGTAAGTAAATACCACAACTTCTTTATCCATTTTTCACTTTCTGCGATGTTGAACTTGTACTGTAAACGAGGTTCTTGTAAACAGAGGCGTCCCAAACTTTGGGGTGGCTGTGTCTTTTTGATTTTAATTTCCCTAAGCTATAGGACCATAAGTGGAAGTGCCCTAGGCTCTGTTGCTTTGTTTTTTAGATGTTTCAGGAAACACCGTACACTTCTCCCGAGTGTCTGTTGGCAATTTACATCCCGCCCATCAGCATAACAAGGCTCCCAGTTCTCCATGGCCTGTCCTGCCTTTCTGGATTTTACACTTTTTTCAGATGGCCCTTTTGACCGGGGGGAAGTGAGACTTCATTGTAGTGCAGATTTCCTTTGCAAGCTTGCTTGGTTGGCCAAAAAGGGCGTATGCGTTTTTTCCTGAATATATTCAGGAAAAAACGCATATGCCCTTTTTGGCCAAGTGCATCATTGTGGACGTTCTGCCTCTTTTCCTATGCTTTCAATGCAATTCCAGTCTACCTCCTGAAATCGGTTTCCTGCAATTCTGCCCCGCTTTCAAGTCCTCTTGGCAGCCTTACTTCAGTATATTTTTGGACGATAGCTGTCATTTATAACTCTGCAGGTTTGTGAATTACAGTGCCCCTGAGCTCCTTTCTTCAACTCGCTTTCTTTTGAGCTGGCCGCAACACCGCAGGATGGCTTCAGGCCCTAATCTTGTTACGGAACGGCACACTGAGCCTTTGGTTAATTCCTCTTCCTGGTGGGAAATGAGAGTTAAATTTGCCCGTCCAGACACCTCCAGCTAGTCTCTCATTGGTTCTCGCTATTCCTGTTCATCTTCCGCAGAAATTGCAAACTGGGCCAAACAGGAGGTTAAAGGGACTGACTCTCCAAGTCGGGAGAGTGTTAGTAAAGCATCTGGAATGTTGCACCCGAGTACCAGGGTACGAAAACTGAGACATATTTGAACACGTCTCCCGATCACATGGTTGATCATACTCTAGGTTCCACATGCATGTTTTAGCTGAAGGAAGAATACCTTAAACCTGGGTAGTTGAAACCCGTGGAATGGGTACCATGCAATATGACTTCAAAGGGTCTTCATTTGCTCACCGAACCTCTCCAATCCTATCACTGCTGCGTTTATGCCCCTGTACACATGCTTGATTCTCTTTCGGAGACATAGCAATCCATAGGTTTTAAGATACTTACTAGTCAGGTACATTCTTAGGCTTTTAATATGCGGTGTTGAGTCCATTTCGTTGAGCAAGGAGTAGCTCTTGTCTATTCCATATTTGGCTTAAGGAACTTTATCTGTGCTCATTTCAATCTATGGTTTTATGCAGCACCCCAACTCACCTTTCCCCTTAAGCAAGCATAAGTTGGTTTTCTAAATTTGAGACCCTGTTCTGTTCTGTAATTCAGTTCCTGTGTAGCCAAGTTTACATTCCGTGTATTACTGATATCTTATGATGTTTCTTTTTCTGTGTGACTTATTTCAGTTAGAATCATCATACCTGAATCCACTCATTGTGCTGCTAAGGGCCTGATGACATAGATTTCATTGCTGAGTGTTATTGCTTTGTAAGTAAATACCACAACTTCTTTATCCATTTTTCACTTTCTGTGATATTGAACTTGTACGGTAAACGAGGTTCTTGTAAACAGAGGCGTCCCAAACTTTGGGGTGGCTGTGTCTTTTTGATTTTAATTTCCCTAAGCTATAGGACCATAAGTGGAAGTGCCCTAGGCTCTGTTGCTTTGTTTTTTAGATGTTTCAGGAAACACCATACACTTCTCCCGAGTGTCTGTTGGCAATTTACATCCCGCCCATCAGCATAACAAGGCTCCCAGTTCTCCATGGCCTGTCCTGCCTTTCTGGATTTTACACTTTTTTCAGATGGCCCTTTTGACCGGGGGGAAGTGAGACTTCATTGTAGTGCAGATTTCCTTTGCAAGCTTGCTTGGTTGGCCAAAAAGGGCGTATGCGTTTTTTCCTGAATATATTCAGGAAAAAACGCATACGCCCTTTTTGGCCAAGTGCATCATTGTGGACGTTCTGCCTCTTTTCCTATGCTTTCAATGCAATTCCAGTCTACCTCCTGAAATCGGTTTCCTGCAATTCTGCCCCGCTTTCAAGTCCTCTTGGCAGCCTTACTTCAGTATATTTTTGGACGATAGCTGTCATTTATAACTCTGCAGGTTTGTGAATTACAGTGCCCCTGAGCTCCTTTCTTCAACTCGCTTTCTTTTGAGCTGGCCACAACACCGCAGGATGGCTTCAGGCCCTAATCTTGTTACGGAACGGCACGCTGAGCCTTTGGTTAATTCCTCTTCCTGGTGGGAAATGAGAGTTAAATTTGCCCGTCCAGACACCTCCAGCTAGTCTCTCATTGGTTCTCGCTATTCCTGTTCATCTTCCGCAGAAATTGCAAACTGGGCCAAACAGGAGGTTAAAGGGACTGACTCTCCAAGTCGGGAGAGTGTTAGTAAAGCGTCTGGAATGTTGCACCCGAGTACCAGGGTACGAAAACTGAGACATATTTGAACAGGTCACCCGATCACATGGTTGATCATACTCTAGGTTCCACATGCATGTTTTAGCTGAAGGAAGAATACCTTAAACCTGGGTAGTTGAAACCCGTGGAATGGGTACCATGCAATATGACTTCAAAGGGTCTTCATTTGCTCACCGAACCTCTCCAATCCTATCACTGCTGCGTTTATGCCCCTGTACACATGCTTGATTCTCTTTCGGAGACATAGCAATCCATAGGTTTTAAGATACTTACTAGTCAGGTACATTCTTAGGCGTTTAATATGCGGTGTTGAGTCCATTTCGTTGAGCAAGGAGTAGCTCTTGTCTATTCCATATTTGGCTTAAGGAACTTTATCTGTGCTCATTTCAATCTCTGGTTTTATGCAGCACCCCAACTCACCTTTCCCCTTAAGCAAGCATAAGTTGGTTTTCTAAATTTGAGACCCTGTTCTGTTCTGTAATTCAGTCCCTGTGTAGCCAAGTTTACATTCCGTGTATTACTGATATCTTATGATGTTTCTTTTTCTGTGTGACTTATTTCAGTTAGAATCATCATACCTGAATCCACTCATTGTGCTGCTAAGGGCCTGATGACATAGATTTCATTGCTGAGTGTTATTGCTTTGTAAGTAAATACCACAACTTCTTTATCCATTTTTCACTTTCTGTGATATTGAACTTGTACGGTAAACGAGGTTCTTGTAAACAGAGGCGTCCCAAACTTTGGGGTGGCTGTGTCTTTTTGATTTTAATTTCCCTAAGCTATAGGACCATAAGTGGAAGTGCCCTAGGCTCTGTTGCTTTGTTTTTTAGATGTTTCAGGAAACACCATACACTTCTCCCGAGTGTCTGTTGGCAATTTACATCCCGCCCATCAGCATAACAAGGCTCCCAGTTCTCCATGGCCTGTCCTGCCTTTCTGGATTTTACACTTTTTTCAGATGGCCCTTTTGACCGGGGGGAAGTGAGACTTCATTGTAGTGCAGATTTCCTTTGCAAGTTTGCTTGGTTGGCCAAAAAGGGCGTATGCGTTTTTTCCTGAATATATTCAGGAAAAAACGCATACGCCCTTTTTGGCCAAGTGCATCATTGTGGACGTTCTGCCTCTTTTCCTATGCTTTCAGTGCAATTCCAGTCTACCTCCTGAAATCGGTTTCCTGCAATTCTGCCCCGCTTTCAAGTCCTCTTGGCAGCCTTACTTCAGTATATTTTTGGACGATAGCTGTCATTTATAACTCTGCAGGTTTGTGAATTACAGTGCCCCTGAGCTCCTTTCTTCAACTCGCTTTCTTGTGACCTGGCCGCAACACCGCAGGATGGCTTCAGGCCCTAATCTGGTTCCGGCACGGCATGCTGAGCCTTTGGTTAATTCCTCTTCCTGGTGGGAAATGAGAGTTAAATTTGCCCGTCCAGACACCTCCAGCTAGTCTCTCATTGGTTCTCACTATTCCTGTTCATCTTCCGCAGAAATTGCAAACTGGGCCAAACAGGAGGTTAAAGGGACTGACTCTCCAAGTCGGAAGGGTGTTAGTAAAGCGTCTGGAATGTTGCACCCGAGTACCAGGGTACGAAAACTGAGACATATTTGAACAGGTCTCCCGATCACATGGTTGATCATACTCTAGGTTCCACATGCATGTTTTAGCTGAAGGAAGAATCCCTGAAACCTGGAGAGTTGAGACCCATAGAATGGGTACCATGCAATATTACTTCAAAGGGTCTTTGTTTGCTCACCGAACCTCTCCAATCCTATCACTGCTGCATTTATGCCCCTGGACACACGCTTGATTCTCTTTTGGAGATATAGCAATCCATAGGTTTTAAGATACTTACTAGTCAGGTACATTCTTAGGCTCTTAAAATGGGGTGTTGAGTCCATTTCGTTGAGCAAGGAGTAGCTCTTGTCTATTCCATATTTGGCTTAAGGAACTTTATCTGTGCTCATTTCAATCTATGGTTTTATGCAGCACCCCAACTCACCTTTACCCTTAAGCAAGCATAAGTTTGTTTTCTAAATTTGAGACCCTGTTCTGTTCTGTAATTTAGTTCCTGTGTAGCCAAGTTTACATTCCGTGTATTACTGATATCTTATGATGTTTCTTTTTCTGTGTGACTTATTTCAGTTAGAATCATCATACCTGAATCCACTCATTGTGCTGCTAAGGGCCTGATGACATAGATTTCATTGCTGAGTCATATTGCTTTGTAAGTAAATACCACAACTTCTTTATCCATTTTTCACTTTCTGCGATGTTGAACTTGTACTGTAAACGAGGTTCTTGTAAACAGAGGCGTTCCAAACTTTGGGGTGGCTGTGTCTTTTTGATTTTAATTTCCCTAAGCTATAGGACCATAAGTGGAAGTGCCCTAGGCTCTGTTGCTTTGTTTTTTAGATGTTTCTGGAAACACCATACACTTCTCCCGAGTGTCTGTTGGCAATTTACATCCCGCCCATCAGCATAACAAGGCTCCCAGTTCTCCATGGCCTGTCCTGCCTTTCTGGATTTTACACTTTTTTCAGATGGCCCTTTTGACCGGGGGGAAGTGAGACTTCATTGTAGTGCAGATTTCCTTTGCAAGCTTGCTTGGTTGGCCAAAAAGGGCGTATGTGTTTTTTCCTGAATATATTCAGGAAAAAACGCATACGCCCTTTTTGGCCAAGTGCATCATTGTGGACGTTCTGCCTCTTTTCCTATGCTTTCAATGCAATTCCAGTCTACCTCCTGAAATCGGTTTCCTGCAATTCTGCCCCGCTTTCAAGTCCTCTTGGCAGCCTTACTTCAGTATATTTTTGGACGATAGCTGTCATTTATAACTCTGCAGGTTTGTGAATTACAGTGCCCCTGAGCTCCTTTCTTCAACTCGCTTTCTTTTGAGCTGGCCGCAACACCGCAGGATGGCTTCAGGCCCTAATCTGGTTCCGGCACGGCATGCTGAACCTTTGGTTATTTCCTCTTCCTGGTGGGAAATGAGAGTTAAATTTGCCCGTCCAGACACCTCCAGCTAGTCTCTCATTGGTTCTCCCTATTTCTGTTCATCTTCCGCAGAAATTGCAAACTGGGCCAAACAGGAGGTTAAAGGCGCTGACTCTCCAAGTGGGGAGAGTGTTAGTAAAGTGTCTGGAATGTTGCACCCGAGTACCAGGGGAGGAAAACTGAGACATATTTGAACATGTCTCCCGATCACATGGTGGATCATACTCTGGGTTCCACATGCATGTTTTAGCTGAAGGAAGAATACCTTAAACCTGGAGAGTTGAGACCCGTGGAATGGGTACCATGCAATATGACTTCAAAGGGTCTTCATTTGCTCACCGAACCTCTCCAATCCTATCACTGCTGCGTTTATGCCCCTGTACACATGCTTGATTCTCTTTCGGAGACATAGCAATCCATAGGTTTTAAGATACTTACTAGTCAGGTACATTCTTAGGCTTTTAATATGCGGTGTTGAGTCCATTTCGTTGAGCAAGGAGTAGCTCTTGTCTATTCCATATTTGGCTTAAGGAACTTTATCTGTGCTCATTTCAATCTATGGTTTTATGCAGCACCCCAACTCACCTTTCCCCTTAAGCAAGCATAAGTTGGTTTTCTAAATTTGAGACCCTGTTCTGTTCTGTAATTCAGTTCCTGTGTAGCCAAGTTTACATTCCGTGTATTACTGATATCTTATGATGTTTCTTTTTCTGTGTGACTTATTTCAGTTAGAATCATCATACCTGAATCCACTCATTGTGCTGCTAAGGGCCTGATGACATAGATTTCATTGCTGAGTGTTATTGCTTTGTAAGTAAATACCACAACTTCTTTATCCATTTTTCACTTTCTGTGATATTGAACTTGTACGGTAAATGAGGTTCTTGTAAACAGAGTCGTCCCAAACTTTGGGGTGGCTGTGTCTTTTTGATTTTAATTTCCCTAAGCTATAGGACCATAAGTGGAAGTGCCCTAGGCTCTGTTGCTTTGTTTTTTAGATGTTTCAGGAAACACCATACACTTCTCCCGAGTGTCTGTTGGCAATTTACATCCCGCCCATCAGCATAACAAGGCTCCCAGTTCTCCATGGCCTGTCCTGCCTTTCTGGATTTTACACTTTTTTCAGATGGCCCTTTTGACCGGGGGAAAGTGAGACTTCATTGTAGTGCAGATTTTCTTTGCAAGTTTGCTTGGTTGGCCAAAAATGGCGTATGCGTTTTTTCCTGAATATATTCAGGAAAAAACGCATACGCCCTTTTTGGCCAAGTGCATCATTGTGGACGTTCTGCCTCTTTTCCTATGCTTTCAGTGCAATTCCAGTCTACCTCCTGAAATCGGTTTCCTGCAATTCTGCCCCGCTTTCAAGTCCTCTTGGCAGCCTTACTTCAGTATAATTTTGGACGATAGCTGTCATTTATAACTCTGCAGGTTTGTGAATTACAGTGCCCCTGAGCTCCTTTCTTCAACTCGCTTTCTTGAGACCTGGCCGCAACACCGCAGGATGGCTTCAGGCCCTAATCTGGTTCCGGCACGGCATGCTGAGCCTTTGGTTAATTCCTCTTCCTGGTGGGAAATGAGAGTTAAATTTGCCCGTCCAGACACCTCCAGCTAGTCTCTCATTGGTTCTCGCTATTCCTGTTCATCTTCCGCAGAAATTGCAAACTGGGCCAAACAGGAGGTTAAAGGGACTGACTCTCCAAGTCGGAAGGGTGTTAGTAAAGCGTCTGGAATGTTGCACCCGAGTACCAGGGTACGAAAACTGAGACATATTTGAACACGTTTCCCGATCACATGGTTGATCATACTCTAGGTTCCACATGCATGTTTTAGCTGAAGGAAGAATCCCTGAAACCTGGAGAGTTGAGACCCATAGAATGGGTACCATGCAATATTACTTCAAAGGGTCTTTGTTTGCTCACCGAACCTCTCCAATCCTATCACTGCTGCATTTATGCCCCTGGACACACGCTTGATTCTCTTTTGGAGATATAGCAATCCATAGGTTTTAAGATACTTACTAGTCAGGTACATTCTTAGGCTCTTAAAATGGGGTGTTGAGTCCATTTCGTTGAGCAAGAAGTAGCTCTTCTCTATTCCATATTTGGCTTAAGGAACTTTATCTGTGCTCATTTCAATCTCTGGTTTTATGCAGCACCCCAACTCACCTTTACCCTTAAGCAAGCATAAGTTGGTTTTCTAAATTTGAGACCCTGTTCTGTTCTGTAATTCAGTTCCTGTGTAGCCAAGTTTACATTCCGTGTATTACTGATATCTTATGATGTTTCTTTTTCTGTGTGACTTATTTCAGTTAGAATCATCATACCTGAATCCACTCATTGTGCTGCTAAGGGCCTGATGACATAGATTTCATTGCTGAGTCATATTGCTTTGTAAGTAAATACCACAACTTCTTTATCCATTTTTCACTTTCTGCGATGTTGAACTTGTACTGTAAACGAGGTTCTTGTAAACAGAGGCGTTCCAAACTTTGGGGTGGCTGTGTCTTTTTGATTTTAATTTCCCTAAGCTATAGGACCATAAGTGGAAGTGCCCTAGGCTCTGT
The DNA here is from genome assembly GCF_039906515.1 of Pseudorca crassidens. Lineage (NCBI taxonomy): Eukaryota > Metazoa > Chordata > Mammalia > Artiodactyla > Delphinidae > Pseudorca > Pseudorca crassidens. The sequence goes on along the minus strand of NW_027136063.1, from coordinate 195,741 downwards.
TGCTTTGTTTTTTAGATGTTTCAGGAAACACCGTACACTTCTCCCGAGTGGCTGTTGGCAATTTACATCCCGCCCATCAGCATAACAAGGCTCCCAGTTCTCCATGGCCTGTCCTGCCTTTCTGGATTTTACACTTTTTTCAGATGGCCCTTTTGACCGGGGGGAAGTGAGACTTCATTGTAGTGCAGATTTCCTTTGCAAGCTTGCTTGGTTGGCCAAAAAGGGCGTATGCGTTTTTTCCTGAATATATTCAGGAAAAAACGCATACGCCCTTTTTGGCCAAGTGCATCATTGTGGACGTTCTGCCTCTTTTCCTATGCTTTCAATGCAATTCCAGTCTACCTCCTGAAATCGGTTTCCTGCAATTCTGCCCCGCTTTCAAGTCCTCTTGGCAGCCTTACTTCAGTATATTTTTGGACGATAGCTGTCATTTATAACTCTGCAGGTTTGTGAATTACAGTGCCCCTGAGCTCCTTTCTTCAACTCGCTTTCTTGAGACCTGGCCGCAACACCGCAGGATGGCTTCAGGCCCTAATCTTGTTCCGGCACGGCACGCTGAGCCTTTGGTTAATTCCTCTTCCTGGTGGGAAATGAGAGTTAAATTTGCCCGTCCAGACACCTCCAGCTAGTCTCTCATTGGTTCTCGCTATTCCTGTTCATCTTCCGCAGAAATTGCAAACTGGGCCAAACAGGAGGTTAAAGGGACTGACTCTCCAAGTCGGGAGAGTGTTAGTAAAGCGTCTGGAATGTTGCACCCGAGTAAAAGGGTACGAAAACTGAGACATATTTGAACAGGTCTCCCGATCACATGGTTGATCATACTCTAGGTTCCACATGCATGTTTTAGCTGAAGGAAGAATACCTTAAACCTGGGTAGTTGAAACCCGTGGAATGGGTACCATGCAATATGACTTCAAAGGGTCTTCATTTGCTCACCGAACCTCTCCAATCCTATCACTGCTGCGTTTATGCCCCTGTACACATGCTTGATTCTCTTTCGGAGACATAGCAATCCATAGGTTTTAAGATACTTACTAGGCAGGTACATTCTTAGGCTTTTAATATGCGGTGTTGAGTCCATTTCGTTGAGCAAGGAGTAGCTCTTGTCTATTCCATATTTAGCTTAAGGAACTTTATCTGTGCTCATTTCAATCTATGGTTTTATGCAGCACCCCAACTCACCTTTCCCCTTAAGCAAGCATAAGTTGGTTTTCTAAATTTGAGACCCTGTTCTGTTCTGTAATTCAGTTCCTGTGTAGCCAAGTTTACATTCCGTGTATTACTGATATCTTATGATGTTTCTTTTTCTGTGTGACTTATTTCAGTTAGAATCATCATACCTGAATCCACTCATTGTGCTGTTAAGGGCCTGATGACATAGATTTCATTGCTGAGTGTTATTGCTTTGTAAGTAAATACCACAACTTCTTTATCCATTTTTCACTTTCTGTGATATTGAACTTGTACGGTAAACGAGGTTCTTGTAAACAGAGGCGTCCCAAACTTTGGGGTGGCTGTGTCTTTTTGATTTTAATTTCCCTAAGCTATAGGACCATAAGTGGAAGTGCCCTAGGCTCTGTTGCTTTGTTTTTTAGATGTTTCAGGAAACACCATACACTTCTCCCGAGTGTCTGTTGGCAATTTACATCCCGCCCATCAGCATAACAAGGCTCCCAGTTCTCCATGGCCTGTCCTACCTTTCTGGATTTTACACTTTTTTCAGATTGCCCTTTTGACCGGGGGGAAGTGAGACTTCATTGTAGTGCAGATTTCCTTTGCAAGCTTGCTTGGTTGGCCAAAAAGGGCGTATGCGTTTTTTCCTGAATATATTCAGGAAAAAACGCATACGCACTTTTTGGCCAAGTGCATCATTGTGGACGTTCTGCCTCTTTTCCTATGCTTTCAATGCAATTCCAGTCTACCTCCTGAAATCGGTTTCCTGCAATTCTGCCCCGCTTTCAAGTCCTCTTGGCAGCCTTACTTCAGTATATTTTTGGACGATAGCTGTCATTTATAACTCTGCAGGTTTGTGAATTACAGTGCCCCTGAGCTCCTTTCTTCAACTCGCTTTCTTTTGAGCTGGCCGCAACACCGCAGGATGGCTTCAGGCCCTAATCTTGTTCCGGCACGGCACGCTGAGCCTTTGGTTAATTCCTCTTCCTGGTGGGAAATGAGAGTTAAATTTGCCCATCCAGACACCTCCAGCTAGTCTCTCATTGGTTCTCGCTATTCCTGTTCATCTTCCGCAGAAATTGCAAACTGGGCCAAACAGGAGGTTAAAGGGACTGACTCTCCAAGTCGGGAGGGTGTTAGTAAAGCGTCTGGAATGTTGCACCCGAGTACCAGGGTACGAAAACTGAGACATATTTGAACAGGTCTCCCGATCACATGGTTGATCATACTCTAGGTTCCACATGCATGTTTTAGCTGAAGGAAGAATACCTTAAACCTGGGTAGTTGAAACCCGTGGAATGGGTACCATGCAATATGACTTCAAAGGGTCTTCATTTGCTCACCGAACCTCTCCAATCCTATCACTGCTGCGTTTATGCCCCTGTACACATGCTTGATTCTCTTTCAGAGACATAGCAATCCATAGGTTTTAAGATACTTACTAGTCAGGTACATTCTTAGGCTTTTAATATGCGGTGTTGAGTCCATTTCGTTGAGCAAGGAGTAGCTCTTGTCTATTCCATATTTGGCTTAAGGAACTTTATCTGTGCTCATTTCAATCTATGGTTTTATGCAGCACCCCAACTCACCTTTCCCCTTAAGCAAGCATAAGTTGGTTTTCTAAATTTGAGACCCTGTTCTGTTCTGTAATTCAGTTCCTGTGTAGCCAAGTTTACATTCCGTGTATTACTGATATCTTATGATGTTTCTTTTTCTGTGTGACTTATTTCAGTTAGAATCATCATACCTGAATCCACTCATTGTGCTGTTAAGGGCCTGATGACATAGATTTCATTGCTGAGTGTTATTGCTTTGTAAGTAAATACCACAACTTCTTTATCCATTTTTCACTTTCTGTGATATTGAACTTGTACGGTAAACGAGGTTCTTGTAAACAGAGGCCTCCCAAACTTTGGGGTGGCTGTGTCTTTTTGATTTTAATTTCCCTAAGCTATAGGACCATAAGTGGAAGTGCCCTAGGCTCTGTTGCTTTGTTTTTTAGATGTTTCAGGAAACACCGTACACTTCTCCCGAGTGTCTGTTGGCAATTTACATCCCGCCCATCAGCATAACAAGGCTCCCAGTTCTCCATGGCCTGTCCTGCCTTTCTGGATTTTACACTCTTTTCAGATGGCCCTTTTGACCGGGGGGAAGTGAGACTTCATTGTAGTGCAGATTTCCTTTGCAAGCTTGCTTGGTTGGCCAAAAAGGGCGTATGCGTTTTTTCCTGAATATATTCAGGAAAAAACGCATACGCCCTTTTTGGCCAAGTGCATCATTGTGGACGTTCTGCCTCTTTTCCTATGCTTTCAATGCAATTCCAGTCTACCTCCTGAAATCGGTTTCCTGCAATTCTGCCCCGCTTTCAAGTCCTCTTGGCAGCCTTACTTCAGTATATTTTTGGACGATAGCTATCATTTATAACTCTGCAGGTTTGTGAATTACAGTGCCCCTGAGCTCCTTTCTTCAACTCGCTTTCTTGTGACCTGGCCGCAACACCGCAGGATGGCTTCAGGCCCTAATCTGGTTCCGGCACGGCACACTGAGCCTTTGGTTAATTCCTCTTCCTGGTGGGAAATGAGAGTTAAATTTGCCCGTGCAGACACCTCCAGCTAGTCTCTCATTGGTTCTCGCTATTCCTGTTCATCTTCCGCAGAAATTGCAAACTGGGCCAAACAGGAGGTTAAAGGGACTGACTCTCCAAGTCGGGAGGGTGTTAGTAAAGCGTCTGGAATGTTGCACCCGAGTACCAGGGTACGAAAACTGAGACATATTTGAACACGTTTCCCGATCACATGGTTGATCATACTCTAGGTTCCACATGCATGTTTTAGCTGAAGGAAGAATCCCTGAAACCTGGAGAGTTGAGACCCGTGGAATGGGTACCATGCAATATGACTTCAAAGGGTCTTTGTTTGCTCACCGAACCTCTCCAATCCTATCACTGCTGCATTTATGCCCCTGGATACACGCTTGATTCTCTTTTGGAGATATAGCAATCCATAGGTTTTAAGATACTTACTAGTCAGGTACATTCTTAGGCGCTTAATATGGGGTGTTGAGTCCATTTCGTTGAGCAAGGAGTAGCTCTTGTCTATTCCATATTTGGCTTAAGGAACTTTATCTGTGCTCATTTCAATCTCTGGTTTTATGCAGCACCCCAACTCACCTTTACCCTTAAGCAAGCATAAGTTGGTTTTCTAAATTTGAGACCCTGTTCTGTTCTGTAATTCAGTTCCTGTGTAGCCAAGTTTACATTCCGTGTATTACTGATATCTTATGATGTTTCTTTTTCTGTGTGACTTATTTCAGTTAGAATCGTCATACCTGAATCCACTCATTGTGCTGCTAAGGGCCTGATGACATAGATTTCATTGCTGAGTGATATTGCTTTGTAAGTAAATACCACAAATTCTTTATCCATTTTTCACTTTCTGCGATGTTGAACTTGTACTGTAAACGAGGTTCTTGTAAACAGAGGCGTCCCAAACTTTGGGGTGGCTGTGTCTTTTTGATTTTAATTTCCCTAAGCTATAGGACCATAAGTGGAAGTGCCCTAGGCTCTGTTGCTTTGTTTTTTAGATGTTTCAGGAAACACCATACACTTCTCCCGAGTGTCTGTTGGCAATTTACATCCCGCCCATCAGCATAACAAGGCTCCCAGTTCTCCATGGCCTGTCCTGCCTTTCTGGATTTTACACTTTTTACAGATGGCCCTTTTGACTGGGGGGAAGTGAGACTTCATTGTAGTGCAGATTTCCTTTGCAAGCTTGCTTGGTTGGCCAAAAAGGGCGTATGCGTTTTTTCCTGAATATATTCAGGAAAAAACGCATACGCCCTTTTTGGCCAAGTGCATCAGTGTGGACGTTCTGCCTCTTTTCCTATGCTTTCAATGCAATTCCAGTCTACCTCCTGAAATCGGTTTCCTGCAATTCTGCCCCGCTTTCAAGTCCTCTTGGCAGCCTTACTTCAGTATATTTTTGGACGATAGCTGTCATTTATAACTCTGCAGGTTTGTGAATTACAGTGACCCTGAGCTCCTTTCTTCAACTCGCTTTCTTTTGAGCTGGCCGCAACACCGCAGGATGGCTTCAGGCCCTAATCTGGTTCCGGCACGGCACGCTGAGCCTTTCGTTAATTCCTCTTCCTGGTGGGAAATGAGAGTTAAATTTGCCCATCCAGACACCTCCAGCTAGTCTCTCATTGGTTCTCGCTATTCCTGTTCATCTTCCGCAGAAATTGCAAACTGGGCCAAACAGGAGGTTAAAGGGACTGACTCTCCAAGTCGGGAGAGTGTTAGTAAAGCGTCTGGAATGTTGCACCCGAGTACCAGGGTACGAAAACTGAGACATATTTGAACAGGTATCCCGATCACATGGTTGATCATACTCTAGGTTCCACATGCATGTTTTAGCTTAAGGAAGAATACCTTAAACCTGGGTAGTTGAAACCCGTGGAATGGGTACCATGCAATATGACTTCAAAGGGTCTTCATTTGCTCACCGAACCTCTCCAATCCTATCACTGCTGCGTTTATGCCCCTGTACACATGCTTGATTCTCTTTCGGAGACATAGCAATCCATAGGTTTTAAGATACTTACTAGTCAGGTACATTCTTAGGCATTTAATATGCGGTGTTGAGTCCATTTCGTTGAGCAAGGAGTAGCTCTTGTCTATTCCATATTTGGCTTAAGGAACTTTATCTGTGCTCATTTCAATCTCTGGTTTTATGCAGCACCCCAACTCACCTTTCCCCTTAAGCAAGCATAAGTTGGTTTTCTAAATTTGAGACCCTGTTCTGTTCTGTAATTCAGTTCCTGTGTAGCCAAGTTTACATTCCGTGTATTACTGATATCTTATGATGTTTCTTTTTCTGTGTGACTTATTTCAGTTAGAATCATCATACCTGAATCCACTCATTGTGCTGCTAAGGGCCTGATGACATAGATTTCATTGCTGAGTGATATTGCTTTGTAAGTAAATACCACAACTTCTTTATCCATTTTTCACTTTCTGCGATGTTGAACTTGTACTGTAAACGAGGTTCTTGTAAACAGAGGCGTCCCAAACTTTGGGGTGGCTGTGTCTTTTTGATTTTAATTTCCCTAAGCTATAGGACCATAAGTGGAAGTGCCCTAGGCTCTGTTGCTTTGTTTTTTAGATGTTTCAGGAAACACCATACACTTCTCCCGAGTGTCTGTTGGCAATTTACATCCCGCCCATCAGCATAACAAGGCTCCCAGTTCTCCATGGCCTGTCCTGCCTTTCTGGATTTTACACTTTTTTCAGATGGCCCTTTTGACCGGGGGGAAGTGAGACTTCATTGTAGTGCAGATTTCCTTTGCAAGCTTGCTTGGTTGGCCAAAAAGGGCGTATGCGTTTTTTCCTGAATATATTCAGGAAAAAACGCATACGCCCTTTTTGGCCAAGTGCATCATTGTGGACGTTCTGCCTCTTTTCCTATGCTTTCAATGCAATTCCAGTCTACCTCCTGAAATCGGTTTCCTGCAATTCTGCCCCGCTTTCAAGTCCTCTTGGCAGCCTTACTTCAGTATATTTTTGGACGATAGCTGTCATTTATAACTCTGCAGGTTTGTGAATTACAGTGCCCCTGAGCTCCTTTCTTCAACTCGCTTTCTTTTGAGCTGGCCGCAACACCGCAGGATGGCTTCAGGCCCTAATCTGGTTCCGGCACGGCACGCTGAGCCTTTGGTTAATTCCTCTTCCTGGTGGGAAATGAGAGTTAAATTTGCCCGTCCAGACACCTCCAGCTAGTCTCTCATTGGTTCTCGCTATTCCTGTTCATCTTCCGCAGAATTTGCAAACTGGGCCAAACAGGAGGTTAAAGGGACTGACTCTCCAAGTCGGGAGGGTGTTAGTAAAGCGTCTGGAATGTTGCACCCGAGTACCAGGGTACGAAAACTGAGACATATTTGAACACGTCTCCCGATCACATGGTTGATCATACTCTAGGTTCCACATGCATGTTTTAGCTGAAGGAAGAATACCTTAAACCTGGGTAGTTGAAACCCGTGGAATGGGTACCATGCAATATGACTTCAAAGGGTCTTCATTTGCTCACCGAACCTCTCCAATCCTATCACTGCTGCGTTTATGCCCCTGTACACATGCTTGATTCTCTTTCGGAGACATAGCAATCCATAGGTTTTAAGATACTTACTAGTCAGGTACATTCTTAGGCGTTTAATATGCGGTGTTGAGTCCATTTCGTTGAGCAAGGAGTAGCTCTTGTCTATTCCATATTTGGCTTAAGGAACTTTATCTGTGCTCATTTCAATCTATGGTTTTATGCAGCACCCCAACTCACCTTTCCCCTTAAGCAAGCATAAGTTGGTTTTCTAAATTTGAGACCCTGTTCTGTTCTGTAATTCAGTTCCTGTGTAGCCAAGTTTACATTCCGTGTATTACTGATATCTTATGATGTTTCTTTTTCTGTGTGACTTATTTCAGTTAGAATCATCATACCTGAATCCACTCATTGTGCTGCTAAGGGCCTGATGACATAGATTTCATTGCTGAGTGTTATTGCTTTGTAAGTAAATACCACAACTTCTTTATCCATTTTTCACTTTCTGTGATATTGAACTTGTACGGTAAACGAGGTTCTTGTAAACAGAGGCCTCCCAAACTTTGGGGTGGCTGTGTCTTTTTGATTTTAATTTCCCTAAGCTATAGGACCATAAGTGGAAGTGCCCTAGGCTCTGTTGCTTTGTTTTTTAGATGTTTCAGGAAACACCGTACACTTCTCCCGAGTGTCTGTTGGCAATTTACATCCCGCCCATCAGCATAACAAGGCTCCCAGTTCTCCATGGCCTGTCCTGCCTTTCTGGATTTTACACTTTTTTCAGATGGCCCTTTTGACCGGGGGGAAGTGAGACTTCATTGTAGTGCAGATTTCCTTTGCAAGCTTGCTTGGTTGGCCAAAAAGGGCGTATGCGTTTTTTCCTGAATATATTCAGGAAAAAACGCATACGCCCTTTTTGGCCAAGTGCATCATTGTGGACGTTCTGCCTCTTTTCCTATGCTTTCAATGCAATTCCAGTTTACCTCCTGAAATCGGTTTCCTGCAATTCTGCCCCGCTTTCAAGTCCTCTTGGCAGCCTTACTTCAGTATATTTTTGGACGATAGCTATCATTTATAACTCTGCAGGTTTGTGAATTACAGTGCCCCTGAGCTCCTTTCTTCAACTCGCTTTCTTGTGACCTGGCCGCAACACCGCAGGATGGCTTCAGGCCCTAATCTGGTTCCGGCACGGCACACTGAGCCTTTGGTTAATTCCTCTTCCTGGTGGGAAATGAGAGTTAAATTTGCCCGTGCAGACACCTCCAGCTAGTCTCTCATTGGTTCTCGCTATTCCTGTTCATCTTCCGCAGAAATTGCAAACTGGGCCAAACAGGAGGTTAAAGGGACTGACTCTCCAAGTCGGGAGGGTGTTAGTAAAGCGTCTGGAATGTTGCACCCGAGTACCAGGGTACGAAAACTGAGACATATTTGAACACGTTTCCCGATCACATGGTTGATCATACTCTAGGTTCCACATGCATGTTTTAGCTGAAGGAAGAATCCCTGAAACCTGGAGAGTTGAGACCCGTGGAATGGGTACCATGCAATATGACTTCAAAGGGTCTTTGTTTGCTCACCGAACCTCTCCAATCCTATCACTGCTGCATTTATGCCCCTGGATACACGCTTGATTCTCTTTTGGAGATATAGCAATCCATAGGTTTTAAGATACTTACTAGTCAGGTACATTCTTAGGCGCTTAATATGGGGTGTTGAGTCCATTTCGTTGAGCAAGGAGTAGCTCTTGTCTATTCCATATTTGGCTTAAGGAACTTTATCTGTGCTCATTTCAATCTCTGGTTTTATGCAGCACCCCAACTCACCTTTACCCTTAAGCAAGCATAAGTTGGTTTTCTAAATTTGAGACCCTGTTCTGTTCTGTAATTCAGTTCCTGTGTAGCCAAGTTTACATTCCGTGTATTACTGATATCTTATGATGTTTCTTTTTCTGTGTGACTTATTTCAGTTAGAATCGTCATACCTGAATCCACTCATTGTGCTGCTAAGGGCCTGATGACATAGATTTCATTGCTGAGTGATATTGCTTTGTAAGTAAATACCACAAATTCTTTATCCATTTTTCACTTTCTGCGATGTTGAACTTGTACTGTAAACGAGGTTCTTGTAAACAGAGGCGTCCCAAACTTTGGGGTGGCTGTGTCTTTTTGATTTTAATTTCCCTAAGCTATAGGACCATAAGTGGAAGTGCCCTAGGCTCTGTTGCTTTGTTTTTTAGATGTTTCAGGAAACACCATACACTTCTCCCGAGTGTCTGTTGGCAATTTACATCCCGCCCATCAGCATAACAAGGCTCCCAGTTCTCCATGGCCTGTCCTGCCTTTCTGGATTTTACACTTTTTACAGATGGCCCTTTTGACTGGGGGGAAGTGAGACTTCATTGTAGTGCAGATTTCCTTTGCAAGCTTGCTTGGTTGGCCAAAAAGGGCGTATGCGTTTTTTCCTGAATATATTCAGGAAAAAACGCATACGCCCTTTTTGGCCAAGTGCATCAGTGTGGACGTTCTGCCTCTTTTCCTATGCTTTCAATGCAATTCCAGTCTACCTCCTGAAATCGGTTTCCTGCAATTCTGCCCCGCTTTCAAGTCCTCTTGGCAGCCTTACTTCAGTATATTTTTGGACGATAGCTGTCATTTATAACTCTGCAGGTTTGTGAATTACAGTGACCCTGAGCTCCTTTCTTCAACTCGCTTTCTTTTGAGCTGGCCGCAACACCGCAGGATGGCTTCAGGCCCTAATCTGGTTCCGGCACGGCACGCTGAGCCTTTCGTTAATTCCTCTTCCTGGTGGGAAATGAGAGTTAAATTTGCCCATCCAGACACCTCCAGCTAGTCTCTCATTGGTTCTCGCTATTCCTGTTCATCTTCCGCAGAAATTGCAAACTGGGCCAAACAGGAGGTTAAAGGGACTGACTCTCCAAGTCGGGAGAGTGTTAGTAAAGCGTCTGGAATGTTGCACCCGAGTACCAGGGTACGAAAACTGAGACATATTTGAACAGGTATCCCGATCACATGGTTGATCATACTCTAGGTTCCACATGCATGTTTTAGCTTAAGGAAGAATACCTTAAACCTGGGTAGTTGAAACCCGTGGAATGGGTACCATGCAATATGACTTCAAAGGGTCTTCATTTGCTCACCGAACCTCTCCAATCCTATCACTGCTGCGTTTATGCCCCTGTACACATGCTTGATTCTCTTTCGGAGACATAGCAATCCATAGGTTTTAAGATACTTACTAGTCAGGTACATTCTTAGGCATTTAATATGCGGTGTTGAGTCCATTTCGTTGAGCAAGGAGTAGCTCTTGTCTATTCCATATTTGGCTTAAGGAACTTTATCTGTGCTCATTTCAATCTCTGGTTTTATGCAGCACCCCAACTCACCTTTCCCCTTAAGCAAGCATAAGTTGGTTTTCTAAATTTGAGACCCTGTTCTGTTCTGTAATTCAGTTCCTGTGTAGCCAAGTTTACATTCCGTGTATTACTGATATCTTATGATGTTTCTTTTTCTGTGTGACTTATTTCAGTTAGAATCATCATACCTGAATCCACTCATTGTGCTGCTAAGGGCCTGATGACATAGATTTCATTGCTGAGTGATATTGCTTTGTAAGTAAATACCACAACTTCTTTATCCATTTTTCACTTTCTGCGATGTTGAACTTGTACTGTAAACGAGGTTCTTGTAAACAGAGGCGTCCCAAACTTTGGGGTGGCTGTGTCTTTTTGATTTTAATTTCCCTAAGCTATAGGACCATAAGTGGAAGTGCCCTAGGCTCTGTTGCTTTGTTTTTTAGATGTTTCAGGAAACACCATACACTTCTCCCGAGTGTCTGTTGGCAATTTACATCCCGCCCATCAGCATAACAAGGCTCCCAGTTCTCCATGGCCTGTCCTGCCTTTCTGGATTTTACACTTTTTTCAGATGGCCCTTTTGACCGGGGGGAAGTGAGACTTCATTGTAGTGCAGATTTCCTTTGCAAGCTTGCTTGGTTGGCCAAAAAGGGCGTATGCGTTTTTTCCTGAATATATTCAGGAAAAAACGCATACGCCCTTTTTGGCCAAGTGCATCATTGTGGACGTTCTGCCTCTTTTCCTATGCTTTCAATGCAATTCCAGTCTACCTCCTGAAATCGGTTTCCTGCAATTCTGCCCCGCTTTCAAGTCCTCTTGGCAGCCTTACTTCAGTATATTTTTGGACGATAGCTGTCATTTATAACTCTGCAGGTTTGTGAATTACAGTGCCCCTGAGCTCCTTTCTTCAACTCGCTTTCTTTTGAGCTGGCCGCAACACCGCAGGATGGCTTCAGGCCCTAATCTGGTTCCGGCACGGCACGCTGAGCCTTTGGTTAATTCCTCTTCCTGGTGGGAAATGAGAGTTAAATTTGCCCGTCCAGACACCTCCAGCTAGTCTCTCATTGGTTCTCGCTATTCCTGTTCATCTTCCGCAGAATTTGCAAACTGGGCCAAACAGGAGGTTAAAGGGACTGACTCTCCAAGTCGGGAGGGTGTTAGTAAAGCGTCTGGAATGTTGCACCCGAGTACCAGGGTACGAAAACTGAGACATATTTGAACACGTCTCCCGATCACATGGTTGATCATACTCTAGGTTCCACATGCATGTTTTAGCTGAAGGAAGAATACCTTAAACCTGGGTAGTTGAAACCCGTGGAATGGGTACCATGCAATATGACTTCAAAGGGTCTTCATTTGCTCACCGAACCTCTCCAATCCTATCACTGCTGCGTTTATGCCCCTGTACACATGCTTGATTCTCTTTCGGAGACATAGCAATCCATAGGTTTTAAGATACTTACTAGTCAGGTACATTCTTAGGCGTTTAATATGCGGTGTTGAGTCCATTTCGTTGAGCAAGGAGTAGCTCTTGTCTATTCCATATTTGGCTTAAGGAACTTTATCTGTGCTCATTTCAATCTATGGTTTTATGCAGCACCCCAACTCACCTTTCCCCTTAAGCAAGCATAAGTTGGTTTTCTAAATTTGAGACCCTGTTCTGTTCTGTAATTCAGTTCCTGTGTAGCCAAGTTTACATTCCGTGTATTACTGATATCTTATGATGTTTCTTTTTCTGTGTGACTTATTTCAGTTAGAATCATCATACCTGAATCCACTCATTGTGCTGCTAAGGGCCTGATGACATAGATTTCATTGCTGAGTGTTATTGCTTTGTAAGTAAATACCACAACTTCTTTATCCATTTTTCACTTTCTGTGATATTGAACTTGTACGGTAAATGAGGTTCTTGTAAACAGAGGCGTCCCAAACGTTGGGGTGGCTGTGTCTTTTTGATTTTAATTTCCCTAAGCTATAGGACCATAAGTGGAAGTGCCCTAGGCTCTGTTGCTTTGTTTTTTAGATGTTTCAGGAAACACCGTACACTTCTCCCGAGTGTCTGTTGGCAATTTACATCCCGCCCATCAGCATAACAAGGCTCCCAGTTCTCCATGGCCTGTCCTGCCTTTCTGGATTTTACACTTTTTACAGATGGCCCTTTTGACTGGGGGGAAGTGAGACTTCATTGTAGTGCAGATTTCCTTTGCAAGCTTGCTTGGTTGGCCAAAAAGGGCGTATGCGTTTTTTCCTGAATATATTCAGGAAAAAACGCATACGCCCTTTTTGGCCAAGTGCATCAGTGTGGACGTTCTGCCTCTTTTCCTATGCTTTCAATGCAATTCCAGTCTACCTCCTGAAATCGGTTTCCTGCAATTCTGCCCCGCTTTCAAGTCTTCTTGGCAGCCTTACTTCAGTATATTTTTGGACGATAGCTGTCATTTATAACTCTGCAGGTTTGTGAATTACAGTGCCCCTGAGCTCCTTTCTTCAACTCGCTTTCCTTTGAGCTGGCCGCAACACCGCATGATGGCTTCAGGCCCTAATCTGGTTCCGGCACGGCACGCTGAGCCTTTGGTTAATTCCTCTTCCTGGTGGGAAATGAGAGTTAAATTTGCCCATCCAGACACCTCCAGCTAGTCTCTCATTGGTTCTCGCTATTCCTGTTCATCTTCCGCAGAAATTGCAAACTGGGCCAAACAGGAGGTTAAAGGGACTGACTCTCCAAGTCGGGAGAGTGTTAGTAAAGCGTCTGGAATGTTGCACCCGAGTACCAGGGTACGAAAACTGAGACATATTTGAACAGGTATCCCGATCACATGGTTGATCATACTCTAGGTTCCACATGCATGTTTTAGCTGAAGGAAGAATACCTTAAACCTGGGTAGTTGAAACCCGTGGAATGGGTACCATGCAATATGACTTCAAAGGGTCTTCATTTGCTCACCGAACCTCTCCAATCCTATCACTGCTGCGTTTATGCCCCTGTACACATGCTTGATTCTCTTTCGGAGACATAGCAATCCATAGGTTTTAAGATACTTACTAGTCAGGTACATTCTTAGGCATTTAATATGCGGTGTTGAGTCCATTTCGCTGAGCAAGGAGTAGCTCTTGTCTATTCCATATTTGGCTTAAGGAACTTTATCTGTGCTCATTTCAATCTCTGGTTTTATGCAGCACCCCAACTCACCTTTCCCCTTAAGCAAGCATAAGTTGGTTTTCTAAATTTGAGACCCTGTTCTGTTCTGTAATTCAGTTCCTGTGTAGCCAAGTTTACATTCCGTGTATTACTGATATCTTATGATGTTTCTTTTTCTGTGTGACTTATTTCAGTTAGAATCATCATACCTGAATCCACTCATTGTGCTGCTAAGGGCCTGATGACATAGATTTCATTGCTGAGTGATATTGCTTTGTAAGTAAATACCACAACTTCTTTATCCATTTTTCACTTTCTGCGATGTTGAACTTGTACTGTAAACGAGGTTCTTGTAAACAGAGGCGTCCCAAACTTTGGGGTGGCTGTGTCTTTTTGATTTTAATTTCCCTAAGCTATAGGACCATAAGTGGAAGTGCCCTAGGCTCTGTTGCTTTGTTTTTTAGATGTTTCAGGAAACACCATACACTTCTCCCGAGTGTCTGTTGGCAATTTACATCCCGCCCATCAGCATAACAAGGCTCCCAGTTCTCCATGGCCTGTCCTGCCTTTCTGGATTTTACACTTTTTTCAGATGGCCCTTTTGACCGGGGGGAAGTGAGACTTCATTGTAGTGCAGATTTCCTTTGCAAGCTTGCTTGGTTGGCCAAAAAGGGCGTATGCGTTTTTTCCTGAATATATTCAGGAAAAAACGCATACGCCCTTTTTGGCCAAGTGCATCATTGTGGACGTTCTGCCTCTTTTCCTATGCTTTCAATGCAATTCCAGTCTGCCTCCTGAAATCGGTTTCCTGCAATTCTGCCCCGCTTTCAAGTCCTCTTGGCAGCCTTACTTCAGTATATTTTTGGACGATAGCTGTCATTTATAACTCTGCAGGTTTGTGAATTACAGTGCCCCTGAGCTCCTTTCTTCAACTCGCTTTCTTTTGAGCTGGCCGCAACACCGCAGGATGGCTTCAGGCCCTAATCTGGTTCCGGCACGGCACGCTGAGCCTTTGGTTAATTCCTCTTCCTGGTGGGAAATGAGAGTTAAATTTGCCCGTCCAGACACCTCCAGCTAGTCTCTCATTGGTTCTCGCTATTCCTGTTCATCTTCCGCAGAAATTGCAAACTGGGCCAAACAGGAGGTTAAAGGGACTGACTCTCCAAGTCGGGAGGGTGTTAGTAAAGCGTCTGGAATGTTGCACCCGAGTACCAGGGTACGAAAACTGAGACATATTTGAACACGTCTCCCGATCACATGGTTGATCATACTCTAGGTTCCACATGCATGTTTTAGCTGAAGGAAGAATACCTTAAACCTGGGTAGTTGAAACCCGTGGAATGGGTACCATGCAATATGACTTCAAAGGGTCTTCATTTGCTCACCGAACCTCTCCAATCCTATCACTGCTGCGTTTATGCCCCTGTACACATGCTTGATTCTCTTTCGGAGACATAGCAATCCATAGATTTTAAGATACTTACTAGTCAGGTACATTCTTAGGCATTTAATATGCGGTGTTGAGTCCATTTCGTTGAGCAAGAGGTAGCTCTTGTCTATTCCATATTTGGCTTAAGGAACTTTATCTGTGCTCATTTCAATCTCTGGTTTTATGCAGCACCCCAACTCACCTTTACCCTTAAGAAAGCATAAGTTGGTTTTCTAAATTTGAGACCCTGTTCTGTTCTGTAATTCAGTTCCTGTGTAGCCAAGTTTACATTCCATGTATTACTGATATCTTATGATGTTTCTTTTTCTGTGTGACTTATTTCAGTTAGAATCATCATACCTGAATCCACTCATTGTGCTGCTAAGGGCCTGATGACATAGATTTCATTGCTGAGTGATATTGCTTTGTAAGTAAATACCACAACTTCTTTATCCATTTTTCACTTTCTGCGATGTTGAACTTGTACTGTAAACGAGGTTCTTGTAAACAGAGGCGTCCCAAACTTTGGGGTGGCTGTGTCTTTTTGATTTTAATTTCCCTGAGCTATAGGACCATAAGTGGAAGTGCCCTAGGCTCTGTTGCTTTGTTTTTTAGATGTTTCAGGAAACACCATACACTTCTCCCGAGTGTCTGTTGGCAATTTACATCCCGCCCATCAGCATAACAAGGCTCCCAGTTCTCCATGGCCTGTCCTGCCTTTCTGGATTTTACACTTTTTTCAGATGGCCCTTTTGACCGGGGGGAAGTGAGACTTCATTGTAGTGCAGATTTCCTTTGCAAGCTTGCTTGGTTGGCCAAAAAGGGCGTATGCGTTTTTTCCTGAATATATTCAGGAAAAAACGCATACGCCCTTTTTGGCCAAGTGCATCATTGTGGACGTTCTGCCTCTTTTCCTATGCTTTCAATGCAATTCCAGTCTGCCTCCTGAAATCGGTTTCCTGCAATTCTGCCCCGCTTTCAAGTCCTCTTGGCAGCCTTACTTCAGTATATTTTTGGACGATAGCTGTCATTTATAACTCTGCATGTTTGTGAATTACAGTGCCCCTGAGCTCCTTTCTTCAACTCGCTTTCTTTTGAGCTGGCCGCAACACCGCAGGATGGCTTCAGGCCCTAATCTGGTTCCGGCACGGCACGCTGAGCCTTTGGTTAATTCCTCTTCCTGGTGGGAAATGAGAGTTAAATTTGCCCGTCCAGACACCTCCAGCTAGTCTCTCATTGGTTCTCGCTATTCCTGTTCATCTTCCGCAGAAATTGCAAACTGGGCCAAACAGGAGGTTAAAGGGACTGACTCTCCATGTCAGGAGGGTGTTAGTAAAGTGTCTGGAATGTTGCACCCGAGTACCAGGGTACGAAAACTGAGACATATTTGAACACGTCTCCCGATCACATGGTTGATCATACTCTAGGTTCCACATGCATGTTTTACCGGAAGGAAGAATACCTTAAACCTGGGTAGTTGAAACCCGTGGAATGGGTACCATGCAATATGACTTCAAAGGGTCTTCATTTGCTCACCGAACCTCTCCAATCCTATCACTGCTGCGTTTATGCCCCTGTACACATGCTTGATTCTCTTTCGGAGACATAGCAATCCATAGGTTTTAAGATACTTACTAGTCAGGTACATTCTTAGGCATTTAATATGCGGTGTTGAGTCCATTTCGTTGAGCAAGGAGTAGCTCTTGTCTATTCCATATTTGGCTTAAGGAACTTTATCTGTGCTCATTTCAATCTCTGGTTTTATGCAGCACCCCAACTCACCTTTCCCCTTAAGCAAGCATAAGTTGGTTTTCTAAATTTGAGACCCTGTTCTGTTCTGTAATTCAGTTCCTGTGTAGCCAAGTTTACATTCCGTGTATTACTGATATCTTATGATGTTTCTTTTTCTGTGTGACTTATTTCAGTTAGAATCATCATACCTGAATCCACTCATTGTGCTGCTAAGGGCCTGATGACATAGATTTCATTGCTGAGTGATATTGCTTTGTAAGTAAATACCACAACTTCTTTATCCATTTTTCACTTTCTGCGATGTTGAACTTGTACTGTAAACGAGGTTCTTGTAAACAGAGGCGTCCCAAACTTTGGGGTGGCTGTGTCTTTTTGATTTTAATTTCCCTAAGCTATAGGACCATAAGTGGAAGTGCCCTAGGCTCTGTTGCTTTGTTTTTTAGATGTTTCAGGAAACACCATACACTTCTCCCGAGTGTCTGTTGGCAATTTACATCCCGCCCATCAGCATAACAAGGCTCCCAGTTCTCCATGGCCTGTCCTGCCTTTCTGGATTTTACACTTTTTTCAGATGGCCCTTTTGACCGGGGGGAAGTGAGACTTCATTGTAGTGCAGATTTCCTTTGCAAGCTTGCTTGGTTGGCCAAAAAGGGCGTATGCGTTTTTTCCTGAATATATTCAGGAAAAAACGCATACGCCCTTTTTGGCCAAGTGCATCATTGTGGACGTTCTGCCTCTTTTCCTATGCTTTCAATGCAATTCCAGTCTGCCTCCTGAAATCGGTTTCCTGCAATTCTGCCCCGCTTTCAAGTCCTCTTGGCAGCCTTACTTCAGTATATTTTTGGACGATAGCTGTCATTTATAACTCTGCAGGTTTGTGAATTACAGTGCCCCTGAGCTCCTTTCTTCAACTCGCTTTCTTTTGAGCTGGCCGCAACACCGCAGGATGGCTTCAGGCCCTAATCTGGTTCCGGCACGGCACGCTGAGCCTTTGGTTAATTCCTCTTCCTGGTGGGAAATGAGAGTTAAATTTGCCCGTCCAGACACCTCCAGCTAGTCTCTCATTGGTTCTCGCTATTCCTGTTCATCTTCCGCAGAAATTGCAAACTGGGCCAAACAGGAGGTTAAAGGGACTGACTCTCCAAGTCGGGAGGGTGTTAGTAAAGCGTCTGGAATGTTGCACCCGAGTACCAGGGTACGAAAACTGAGACATATTTGAACACGTCTCCCGATCACATGGTTGATCATACTCTAGGTTCCACATGCATGTTTTAGCTGAAGGAAGAATACCTTAAACCTGGGTAGTTGAAACCCGTGGAATGGGTACCATGCAATATGACTTCAAAGGGTCTTCATTTGCTCACCGAACCTCTCCAATCCTATCACTGCTGCGTTTATGCCCCTGTACACATGCTTGATTCTCTTTCGGAGACATAGCAATCCATAGGTTTTAAGATACTTACTAGTCAGGTACATTCTTAGGCATTTAATATGCGGTGTTGAGTCCATTTCGTTGAGCAAGAGGTAGCTCTTGTCTATTCCATATTTGGCTTAAGGAACTTTATCTGTGCTCATTTCAATCTCTGGTTTTATGCAGCACCCCAACTCACCTTTACCCTTAAGAAAGCATAAGTTGGTTTTCTAAATTTGAGACCCTGTTCTGTTCTGTAATTCAGTTCCTGTGTAGCCAAGTTTACATTCCGTGTATTACTGATATCTTATGATGTTTCTTTTTCTGTGTGACTTATTTCAGTTAGAATCATCATACCTGAATCCACTCATTGTGCTGCTAAGGGCCTGATGACATAGATTTCATTGCTGAGTGATATTGCTTTGTAAGTAAATACCACAACTTCTTTATCCATTTTTCACTTTCTGCGATGTTGAACTTGTACTGTAAACGAGGTTCTTGTAAACAGAGGCGTCCCAAACTTTGGGGTGGCTGTGTCTTTTTGATTTTAATTTCCCTGAGCTATAGGACCATAAGTGGAAGTGCCCTAGGCTCTGTTGCTTTGTTTTTTAGATGTTTCAGGAAACACCATACACTTCTCCCGAGTGTCTGTTGGCAATTTACATCCCGCCCATCAGCATAACAAGGCTCCCAGTTCTCCATGGCCTGTCCTGCCTTTCTGGATTTTACACTTTTTTCAGATGGCCCTTTTGACCGGGGGGAAGTGAGACTTCATTGTAGTGCAGATTTCCTTTGCAAGCTTGCTTGGTTGGCCAAAAAGGGCGTATGCGTTTTTTCCTGAATATATTCAGGAAAAAACGCATACGCCCTTTTTGGCCAAGTGCATCATTGTGGACGTTCTGCCTCTTTTCCTATGCTTTCAATGCAATTCCAGTCTACCTCCTGAAATCGGTTTCCTGCAATTCTGCCCCGCTTTCAAGTCCTCTTGGCAGCCTTACTTCAGTATATTTTTGGACGATAGCTGTCATTTATAACTCTGCAGGTTTGTGAATTACAGTGCCCCTGAGCTCCTTTCTTCAACTCGCTTTCTTTTGAGCTGGCCGCAACACCGCAGGATGGCTTCAGGCCCTAATCTGGTTCCGGCACGGCACGCTGAGCCTTTGGTTAATTCCTCTTCCTGGTGGGAAATGAGAGTTAAATTTGCCCGTCCAGACACCTTCCAGCTAGTCTCTCATTGGTTCTTGCTATTCCTGTTCATCTTCCGCAGAAATTGCAAACTGGGCCAAACAGGAGGTTAAAGGGACTGACTCTCCAAGTCGGGAGGGTGTTAGTAAAGCGTCTGGAATGTTGCACCCGAGTACCAGGGTACGAAAACTGAGACATATTTGAACACGTCTCCCGATCACATGGTTGATCATACTCTGGGTTCCACATGCATGTTTTAGCTGAAGGAAGAATACCTTAAACCTGGGTAGTTGAAACCCGTGGAATGGGTACCATGCAATATGACTTCAAAGGGTCTTCATTTGCTCACCGAACCTCTCCAATCCTATCACTGCTGCGTTTATGCCCCTGTACACATGCTTGATTCTCTTTCGGAGACATAGCAATCCATAGGTTTTAAGATACTTACTAGTCAGGTACATTCTTAGGCATTTAATATGCGGTGTTGAGTCCATTTCGTTGAGCAAGGAGTAGCTCTTGTCTATTCCATATTTGGCTTAAGGAACTTTATCTGTGCTCATTTCAATCTCTGGTTTTATGCAGCACCCCAACTCACCTTTCCCCTTAAGCAAGCATAAGTTGGTTTTCTAAATTTGAGACCCTGTTCTGTTCTGTAATTCAGTTCCTGTGTAGCCAAGTTTACATTCCGTGTATTACTGATATCTTATGATGTTTCTTTTTCTGTGTGACTTATTTCAGTTAGAATCATCATACCTGAATCCACTCATTGTGCTGCTAAGGGCCTGATGACATAGATTTCATTGCTGAGTGATATTGCTTTGTAAGTAAATACCACAACTTCTTTATCCATTTTTCACTTTCTGCGATGTTGAACTTGTACGGTAAACGAGGTTCTTGTAAACAGAGGCGTCCCAAACTTTGGGGTGGCTGTGTCTTTTTGATTTTAATTTCCCTAAGCTATAGGACCATAAGTGGAAGTGCCCTAGGCTCTGTTGCTTTGTTTTTTAGATGTTTCAGGAAACACCATACACTTCTCCCGAGTGTCTGTTGGCAATTTACATCCCGCCCATCAGCATAACAAGGCTCCCAGTTCTCCATGGCCTGTCCTGCCTTTCTGGATTTTACACTTTTTTCAGATGGCCCTTTTGACCGGGGGGAAGTGAGACTTCATTGTAGTGCAGATTTCCTTTGCAAGCTTGCTTGGTTGGCCAAAAAGGGCGTATGCGTTTTTTCCTGAATATATTCAGGAAAAAACGCATACGCCCTTTTTGGCCAAGTGCATCATTGTGGACGTTCTGCCTCTTTTCCTATGCTTTCAATGCAATTCCAGTCTGCCTCCTGAAATCGGTTTCCTGCAATTCTGCCCCGCTTTCAAGTCCTCTTGGCAGCCTTACTTCAGTATATTTTTGGACGATAGCTGTCATTTATAACTCTGCAGGTTTGTGAATTACAGTGCCCCTGAGCTCCTTTCTTCAACTCGCTTTCTTTTGAGCTGGCCGCAACACCGCAGGATGGCTTCAGGCCCTAATCTGGTTCCGGCACGGCACGCTGAGCCTTTGGTTAATTCCTCTTCCTGGTGGGAAATGAGAGTTAAATTTGCCCGTCCAGACACCTTCCAGCTAGTCTCTCATTGGTTCTCGCTATTCCTGTTCATCTTCCGCAGAAATTGCAAACTGGGCCAAACAGGAGGTTAAAGGGACTGACTCTCCAAGTCGGGAGGGTGTTAGTAAAGCGTCTGGAATGTTGCACCCGAGTACCAGGGTACGAAAACTGAGACATATTTGAACACGTCTCCCGATCACATGGTTGATCATACTCTAGGTTCCACATGCATGTTTTAGCTGAAGGAAGAATACCTTAAACCTGGGTAGTTGAAACCCGTGGAATGGGTACCATGCAATATGACTTCAAAGGGTCTTCATTTGCTCACCGAACCTCTCCAATCCTATCACTGCTGCGTTTATGCCCCTGTACACATGCTTGATTCTCTTTCGGAGACATAGCAATCCATAGGTTTTAAGATACTTACTAGTCAGGTACATTCTTAGGCATTTAATATGCGGTGTTGAGTCCATTTCGTTGAGCAAGGAGTAGCTCTTGTCTATTCCATATTTGGCTTAAGGAACTTTATCTGTGCTCATTTCAATCTCTGGTTTTATGCAGCACCCCAACTCACCTTTCCCCTTAAGCAAGCATAAGTTGGTTTTCTAAATTTGAGACCCTGTTCTGTTCTGTAATTCAGTTCCTGTGTAGCCAAGTTTACATTCCGTGTATTACTGATATCTTATGATGTTTCTTTTTCTGTGTGACTTATTTCAGTTAGAATCATCATACCTGAATCCACTCATTGTGCTGCTAAGGGCCTGATGACATAGATTTCATTGCTGAGTGATATTGCTTTGTAAGTAAATACCACAACTTCTTTATCCATTTTTCACTTTCTGCGATGTTGAACTTGTACTGTAAACGAGGTTCTTGTAAACAGAGGCGTCCCAAACTTTGGGGTGGCTGTGTCTTTTTGATTTTAATTTCCCTAAGCTATAGGACCATAAGTGGAAGTGCCCTAGGCTCTGTTGCTTTGTTTTTTAGATGTTTCAGGAAACACCATACTCTTCTCCCGAGTGTCTGTTGGCAATTTACATCCCGCCCATCAGCATAACAAGGCTCCCAGTTCTCCATGGCCTGTCCTGCCTTTCTGGATTTTACACTTTTTTCAGATGGCCCTTTTGACCGGGGGGAAGTGAGACTTCATTGTAGTGTAGATTTCCTTTGCAAGCTTGCTTGGTTGGCCAAAAAGGGCGTATGCGTTTTTTCCTGAATATATTCAGGAAAAAACGCATACGCCCTTTTTGGCCAAGTGCATCATTGTGGACGTTCTGCCTCTTTTCCTATGCTTTCAATGCAATTCCAGTCTACCTCCTGAAATCGGTTTCCTGCAATTCTGCCCCGCTTTCAAGTCCTCTTGGCAGCCTTACTTCAGTATATTTTTGGACGATAGCTGTCATTTATAACTCTGCAGGTTTGTGAATTACAGTGCCCCTGAGCTCCTTTCTTCAACTCGCTTTCTTTTGAGCTGGCCGCAACACCGCAGGATGGCTTCAGGCCCTAATCTGGTTCCGGCACGGCACGCTGAGCCTTTGGTTAATTCCTCTTCCTGGTGGGAAATGAGAGTTAAATTTGCCCGTCCAGACACCTCCAGCTAGTCTCTCATTGGTTCTCGCTATTCCTGTTCATCTTCCGCAGAAATTGCAAACTGGGCCAAACAGGAGGTTAAAGGGACTGACTCTCCAAGTCGGGAGGGTGTTAGTAAAGCGTCTGGAATGTTGCACCCGAGTACCAGGGTACGAAAACTGAGACATATTTGAACACGTCTCCCGATCACATGGTTGATCATACTCTGGGTTCCACATGCATGTTTTAGCTGAAGGAAGAATACCTTAAACCTGGGTAGTTGAAACCCGTGGAATGGGTACCATGCAATATGACTTCAAAGGGTCTTCATTTGCTCACCGAACCTCTCCAATCCTATCACTGCTGCGTTTATGCCCCTGTACACATGCTTGATTCTCTTTCGGAGACATAGCAATCCATAGGTTTTAAGATACTTACTAGTCAGGTACATTCTTAGGCATTTAATATGCGGTGTTGAGTCCATTTCGTTGAGCAAGGAGTAGCTCTTGTCTATTCCATATTTGGCTTAAGGAACTTTATCTGTGCTCATTTCAATCTCTGGTTTTATGCAGCACCCCAACTCACCTTTCCCCTTAAGCAAGCATAAGTTGGTTTTCTAAATTTGAGACCCTGTTCTGTTCTGTAATTCAGTTCCTGTGTAGCCAAGTTTACATTCCGTGTATTACTGATATCTTATGATGTTTCTTTTTCTGTGTGACTTATTTCAGTTAGAATCATCATACCTGAATCCACTCATTGTGCTGCTAAGGGCCTGATGACATAGATTTCATTGCTGAGTGATATTGCTTTGTAAGTAAATACCACAACTTCTTTATCCATTTTTCACTTTCTGCGATGTTGAACTTGTACGGTAAACGAGGTTCTTGTAAACAGAGGCGTCCCAAACTTTGGGGTGGCTGTGTCTTTTTGATTTTAATTTCCCTAAGCTATAGGACCATAAGTGGAAGTGCCCTAGGCTCTGTTGCTTTGTTTTTTAGATGTTTCAGGAAACACCATACACTTCTCCCGAGTGTCTGTTGGCAATTTACATCCCGCCCATCAGCATAACAAGGCTCCCAGTTCTCCATGGCCTGTCCTGCCTTTCTGGATTTTACACTTTTTTCAGATGGCCCTTTTGACCGGGGGGAAGTGAGACTTCATTGTAGTGCAGATTTCCTTTGCAAGCTTGCTTGGTTGGCCAAAAAGGGCGTATGCGTTTTTTCCTGAATATATTCAGGAAAAAACGCATACGCCCTTTTTGGCCAAGTGCATCATTGTGGACGTTCTGCCTCTTTTCCTATGCTTTCAATGCAATTCCAGTCTGCCTCCTGAAATCGGTTTCCTGCAATTCTGCCCCGCTTTCAAGTCCTCTTGGCAGCCTTACTTCAGTATATTTTTGGACGATAGCTGTCATTTATAACTCTGCAGGTTTGTGAATTACAGTGCCCCTGAGCTCCTTTCTTCAACTCGCTTTCTTTTGAGCTGGCCGCAACACCGCAGGATGGCTTCAGGCCCTAATCTGGTTCCGGCACGGCACGCTGAGCCTTTGGTTAATTCCTCTTCCTGGTGGGAAATGAGAGTTAAATTTGCCCGTCCAGACACCTCCAGCTAGTCTCTCATTGGTTCTCGCTATTCCTGTTCATCTTCCGCAGAAATTGCAAACTGGGCCAAACAGGAGGTTAAAGGGACTGACTCTCCAAGTCGGGAGGGTGTTAGTAAAGCGTCTGGAATGTTGCACCCGAGTACCAGGGTACGAAAACTGAGACATATTTGAACACGTCTCCCGATCACATGGTTGATCATACTCTAGGTTCCACATGCATGTTTTAGCTGAAGGAAGAATACCTTAAACCTGGGTAGTTGAAACCCGTGGAATGGGTACCATGCAATATGACTTCAAAGGGTCTTCATTTGCTCACCGAACCTCTCCAATCCTATCACTGCTGCGTTTATGCCCCTGTACACATGCTTGATTCTCTTTCGGAGACATAGCAATCCATAGGTTTTAAGATACTTACTAGTCAGGTACATTCTTAGGCATTTAATATGCGGTGTTGAGTCCATTTCGTTGAGCAAGGAGTAGCTCTTGTCTATTCCATATTTGGCTTAAGGAACTTTATCTGTGCTCATTTCAATCTCTGGTTTTATGCAGCACCCCAACTCACCTTTCCCCTTAAGCAAGCATAAGTTGGTTTTCTAAATTTGAGACCCTGTTCTGTTCTGTAATTCAGTTCCTGTGTAGCCAAGTTTACATTCCGTGTATTACTGATATCTTATGATGTTTCTTTTTCTGTGTGACTTATTTCAGTTAGAATCATCATACCTGAATCCACTCATTGTGCTGCTAAGGGCCTGATGACATAGATTTCATTGCTGAGTGATATTGCTTTGTAAGTAAATACCACAACTTCTTTATCCATTTTTCACTTTCTGCGATGTTGAACTTGTACTGTAAACGAGGTTCTTGTAAACAGAGGCGTCCCAAACTTTGGGGTGGCTGTGTCTTTTTGATTTTAATTTCCCTAAGCTATAGGACCATAAGTGGAAGTGCCCTAGGCTCTGTTGCTTTGTTTTTTAGATGTTTCAGGAAACACCATACACTTCTCCCGAGTGTCTGTTGGCAATTTACATCCCGCCCATCAGCATAACAAGGCTCCCAGTTCTCCATGGCCTGTCCTGCCTTTCTGGATTTTACACTTTTTTCAGATGGCCCTTTTGACCGGGGGGAAGTGAGACTTCATTGTAGTGCAGATTTCCTTTGCAAGCTTGCTTGGTTGGCCAAAAAGGGCGTATGCGTTTTTTCCTGAATATATTCAGGAAAAAACGCATACGCCCTTTTTGGCCAAGTGCATCATTGTGGACGTTCTGCCTCTTTTCCTATGCTTTCAATGCAATTCCAGTCTACCTCCTGAAATCGGTTTCCTGCAATTCTGCCCCGCTTTCAAGTCCTCTTGGCAGCCTTACTTCAGTATATTTTTGGACGATAGCTGTCATTTATAACTCTGCAGGTTTGTGAATTACAGTGCCCCTGAGCTCCTTTCTTCAACTCGCTTTCTTTTGAGCTGGCCGCAACACCGCAGGATGGCTTCAGGCCCTAATCTGGTTCCGGCACGGCACGCTGAGCCTTTGGTTAATTCCTCTTCCTGGTGGGAAATGAGAGTTAAATTTGCCCGTCCAGACACCTTCCAGCTAGTCTCTCATTGGTTCTCGCTATTCCTGTTCATCTTCCGCAGAAATTGCAAACTGGGCCAAACAGGAGGTTAAAGGGACTGACTCTCCAAGTCGGGAGGGTGTTAGTAAAGCGTCTGGAATGTTGCACCCGAGTACCAGGGTACGAAAACTGAGACATATTTGAACACGTCTCCCGATCACATGGTTGATCATACTCTAGGTTCCACATGCATGTTTTAGCTGAAGGAAGAATACCTTAAACCTGGGTAGTTGAAACCCGTGGAATGGGTACCATGCAATATGACTTCAAAGGGTCTTCATTTGCTCACCGAACCTCTCCAATCCTATCACTGCTGCGTTTATGCCCCTGTACACATGCTTGATTCTCTTTCGGAGACATAGCAATCCATAGGTTTTAAGATACTTACTAGTCAGGTACATTCTTAGGCATTTAATATGCGGTGTTGAGTCCATTTCGTTGAGCAAGGAGTAGCTCTTGTCTATTCCATATTTGGCTTAAGGAACTTTATCTGTGCTCATTTCAATCTCTGGTTTTATGCAGCACCCCAACTCACCTTTCCCCTTAAGCAAGCATAAGTTGGTTTTCTAAATTTGAGACCCTGTTCTGTTCTGTAATTCAGTTCCTGTGTAGCCAAGTTTACATTCCGTGTATTACTGATATCTTATGATGTTTCTTTTTCTGTGTGACTTATTTCAGTTAGAATCATCATACCTGAATCCACTCATTGTGCTGCTAAGGGCCTGATGACATAGATTTCATTGCTGAGTGATATTGCTTTGTAAGTAAATACCACAACTTCTTTATCCATTTTTCACTTTCTGCGATGTTGAACTTGTACGGTAAACGAGGTTCTTGTAAACAGAGGCGTCCCAAACTTTGGGGTGGCTGTGTCTTTTTGATTTTAATTTCCCTAAGCTATAGGACCATAAGTGGAAGTGCCCTAGGCTCTGTTGCTTTGTTTTTTAGATGTTTCAGGAAACACCATACACTTCTCCCGAGTGTCTGTTGGCAATTTACATCCCGCCCATCAGCATAACAAGGCTCCCAGTTCTCCATGGCCTGTCCTGCCTTTCTGGATTTTACACTTTTTTCAGATGGCCCTTTTGACCGGGGGGAAGTGAGACTTCATTGTAGTGCAGATTTCCTTTGCAAGCTTGCTTGGTTGGCCAAAAAGGGCGTATGCGTTTTTTCCTGAATATATTCAGGAAAAAACGCATACGCCCTTTTTGGCCAAGTGCATCATTGTGGACGTTCTGCCTCTTTTCCTATGCTTTCAATGCAATTCCAGTCTACCTCCTGAAATCGGTTTCCTGCAATTCTGCCCCGCTTTCAAGTCCTCTTGGCAGCCTTACTTCAGTATATTTTTGGACGATAGCTGTCATTTATAACTCTGCAGGTTTGTGAATTACAGTGCCCCTGAGCTCCTTTCTTCAACTCGCTTTCTTTTGAGCTGGCCGCAACACCGCAGGATGGCTTCAGGCCCTAATCTGGTTCCGGCACGGCACGCTGAGCCTTTGGTTAATTCCTCTTCCTGGTGGGAAATGAGAGTTAAATTTGCCCGTCCAGACACCTTCCAGCTAGTCTCTCATTGGTTCTCGCTATTCCTGTTCATCTTCCGCAGAAATTGCAAACTGGGCCAAACAGGAGGTTAAAGGGACTGACTCTCCAAGTCGGGAGGGTGTTAGTAAAGCGTCTGGAATGTTGCACCCGAGTACCAGGGTACGAAAACTGAGACATATTTGAACACGTCTCCCGATCACATGGTTGATCATACTCTAGGTTCCACATGCATGTTTTAGCTGAAGGAAGAATACCTTAAACCTGGGTAGTTGAAACCCGTGGAATGGGTACCATGCAATATGACTTCAAAGGGTCTTCATTTGCTCACCGAACCTCTCCAATCCTATCACTGCTGCGTTTATGCCCCTGTACACATGCTTGATTCTCTTTCGGAGACATAGCAATCCATAGGTTTTAAGATACTTACTAGTCAGGTACATTCTTAGGCATTTAATATGCGGTGTTGAGTCCATTTCGTTGAGCAAGGAGTAGCTCTTGTCTATTCCATATTTGGCTTAAGGAACTTTATCTGTGCTCATTTCAATCTCTGGTTTTATGCAGCACCCCAACTCACCTTTCCCCTTAAGCAAGCATAAGTTGGTTTTCTAAATTTGAGACCCTGTTCTGTTCTGTAATTCAGTTCCTGTGTAGCCAAGTTTACATTCCGTGTATTACTGATATCTTATGATGTTTCTTTTTCTGTGTGACTTATTTCAGTTAGAATCATCATACCTGAATCCACTCATTGTGCTGCTAAGGGCCTGATGACATAGATTTCATTGCTGAGTGATATTGCTTTGTAAGTAAATACCACAACTTCTTTATCCATTTTTCACTTTCTGCGATGTTGAACTTGTACGGTAAACGAGGTTCTTGTAAACAGAGGCGTCCCAAACTTTGGGGTGGCTGTGTCTTTTTGATTTTAATTTCCCTAAGCTATAGGACCATAAGTGGAAGTGCCCTAGGCTCTGTTGCTTTGTTTTTTAGATGTTTCAGGAAACACCATACACTTCTCCCGAGTGTCTGTTGGCAATTTACATCCCGCCCATCAGCATAACAAGGCTCCCAGTTCTCCATGGCCTGTCCTGCCTTTCTGGATTTTACACTTTTTTCAGATGGCCCTTTTGACCGGGGGGAAGTGAGACTTCATTGTAGTGCAGATTTCCTTTGCAAGCTTGCTTGGTTGGCCAAAAAGGGCGTATGCGTTTTTTCCTGAATATATTCAGGAAAAAACGCATACGCCCTTTTTGGCCAAGTGCATCATTGTGGACGTTCTGCCTCTTTTCCTATGCTTTCAATGCAATTCCAGTCTGCCTCCTGAAATCGGTTTCCTGCAATTCTGCCCCGCTTTCAAGTCCTCTTGGCAGCCTTACTTCAGTATATTTTTGGACGATAGCTGTCATTTATAACTCTGCAGGTTTGTGAATTACAGTGCCCCTGAGCTCCTTTCTTCAACTCGCTTTCTTTTGAGCTGGCCGCAACACCGCAGGATGGCTTCAGGCCCTAATCTGGTTCCGGCACGGCACGCTGAGCCTTTGGTTAATTCCTCTTCCTGGTGGGAAATGAGAGTTAAATTTGCCCGTCCAGACACCTCCAGCTAGTCTCTCATTGGTTCTCGCTATTCCTGTTCATCTTCCGCAGAAATTGCAAACTGGGCCAAACAGGAGGTTAAAGGGACTGACTCTCCAAGTCGGGAGGGTGTTAGTAAAGCGTCTGGAATGTTGCACCCGAGTACCAGGGTACGAAAACTGAGACATATTTGAACACGTCTCCCGATCACATGGTTGATCATACTCTAGGTTCCACATGCATGTTTTAGCTGAAGGAAGAATACCTTAAACCTGGGTAGTTGAAACCCGTGGAATGGGTACCATGCAATATGACTTCAAAGTGTCTTCATTTGCTCACCGAACCTCTCCAATCCTATCACTGCTGCGTTTATGCCCCTGTACACATGCTTGATTCTCTTTCGGAGACATAGCAATCCATAGGTTTTAAGATACTTACTAGTCACGTACATTCTTAGGCATTTAATATGCGGTGTTGAGTCCATTTCGTTGAGCAAGGAGTAGCTCTTGTCTATTCCATATTTGGCTTAAGGAACTTTATCTGTGCTCATTTCAATCTCTGGTTTTATGCAGCACCCCAACTCACCTTTCCCCTTAAGCAAGCATAAGTTGGTTTTCTAAATTTGAGACCCTGTTCTGTTCTGTAATTCAGTTCCTGTGTAGCCAAGTTTACATTCCGTGTATTACTGATATCTTATGATGTTTCTTTTTCTGTGTGACTTATTTCAGTTAGAATCATCATACCTGAATCCACTCATTGTGCTGCTAAGGGCCTGATGACATAGATTTCATTGCTGAGTGATATTGCTTTGTAAGTAAATACCACAACTTCTTTATCCATTTTTCACTTTCTGCGATGTTGAACTTGTACTGTAAACGAGGTTCTTGTAAACAGAGGCGTCCCAAACTTTGGGGTGGCTGTGTCTTTTTGATTTTAATTTCCCTAAGCTATAGGACCATAAGTGGAAGTGCCCTAGGCTCTGTTGCTTTGTTTTTTAGATGTTTCAGGAAACACCATACACTTCTCCCGAGTGTCTGTTGGCAATTTACATCCCGCCCATCAGCATAACAAGGCTCCCAGTTCTCCATGGCCTGTCCTGCCTTTCTGGATTTTACACTTTTTTCAGATGGCCCTTTTGACCGGGGGGAAGTGAGACTTCATTGTAGTGCAGATTTCCTTTGCAAGCTTGCTTGGTTGGCCAAAAAGGGCGTATGCGTTTTTTCCTGAATATATTCAGGAAAAAACGCATACGCCCTTTTTGGCCAAGTGCATCATTGTGGACGTTCTGCCTCTTTTCCTATGCTTTCAATGCAATTCCAGTCTACCTCCTGAAATCGGTTTCCTGCAATTCTGCCCCGCTTTCAAGTCCTCTTGGCAGCCTTACTTCAGTATATTTTTGGACGATAGCTGTCATTTATAACTCTGCAGGTTTGTGAATTACAGTGCCCCTGAGCTCCTTTCTTCAACTCGCTTTCTTTTGAGCTGGCCGCAACACCGCAGGATGGCTTCAGGCCCTAATCTGGTTCCGGCACGGCACGCTGAGCCTTTGGTTAATTCCTCTTCCTGGTGGGAAATGAGAGTTAAATTTGCCCGTCCAGACACCTCCAGCTAGTCTCTCATTGGTTCTCGCTATTCCTGTTCATCTTCCGCAGAAATTGCAAACTGGGCCAAACAGGAGGTTAAAGGGACTGACTCTCCAAGTCGGGAGGGTGTTAGTAAAGCGTCTGGAATGTTGCACCCGAGTACCAGGGTACGAAAACTGAGACATATTTGAACACGTCTCCCGATCACATGGTTGATCATACTCTAGGTTCCACATGCATGTTTTAGCTGAAGGAAGAATACCTTAAACCTGGGTAGTTGAAACCCGTGGAATGGGTACCATGCAATATGACTTCAAAGGGTCTTCATTTGCTCACCGAACCTCTCCAATCCTATCACTGCTGCGTTTATGCCCCTGTACACATGCTTGATTCTCTTTCGGAGACATAGCAATCCATAGGTTTTAAGATACTTACTAGTCAGGTACATTCTTAGGCATTTAATATGCGGTGTTGAGTCCATTTCGTTGAGCAAGAGGTAGCTCTTGTCTATTCCATATTTGGCTTAAGGAACTTTATCTGTGCTCATTTCAATCTCTGGTTTTATGCAGCACCCCAACTCACCTTTCCCCTTAAGCAAGCATAAGTTGGTTTTCTAAATTTGAGACCCTGTTCTGTTCTGTAATTCAGTTCCTGTGTAGCCAAGTTTACATTCCGTGTATTACTGATATCTTATGATGTTTCTTTTTCTGTGTGACTTATTTCAGTTAGAATCATCATACCTGAATCCACTCATTGTGCTGCTAAGGGCCTGATGACATAGATTTCATTGCTGAGTGATATTGCTTTGTAAGTAAATACCACAACTTCTTTATCCATTTTTCACTTTCTGCGATGTTGAACTTGTACTGTAAACGAGGTTCTTGTAAACAGAGGCGTCCCAAACTTTGGGGTGGCTGTGTCTTTTTGATTTTAATTTCCCTAAGCTATAGGACCATAAGTGGAAGTGCCCTAGGCTCTGTTGCTTTGTTTTTTAGATGTTTCAGGAAACACCATACACTTCTCCCGAGTGTCTGTTGGCAATTTACATCCCGCCCATCAGCATAACAAGGCTCCCAGTTCTCCATGGCCTGTCCTGCCTTTCTGGATTTTACACTTTTTTCAGATGGCCCTTTTGACCGGGGGGAAGTGAGACTTCATTGTAGTGCAGATTTCCTTTGCAAGCTTGCTTGGTTGGCCAAAAAGGGCGTATGCGTTTTTTCCTGAATATATTCAGGAAAAAACGCATACGCCCTTTTTGGCCAAGTGCATCATTGTGGACGTTCTGCCTCTTTTCCTATGCTTTCAATGCAATTCCAGTCTACCTCCTGAAATCGGTTTCCTGCAATTCTGCCCCGCTTTCAAGTCCTCTTGGCAGCCTTACTTCAGTATATTTTTGGACGATAGCTGTCATTTATAACTCTGCAGGTTTGTGAATTACAGTGCCCCTGAGCTCCTTTCTTCAACTCGCTTTCTTTTGAGCTGGCCGCAACACCGCAGGATGGCTTCAGGCCCTAATCTGGTTCCGGCACGGCACGCTGAGCCTTTGGTTAATTCCTCTTCCTGGTGGGAAATGAGAGTTAAATTTGCCCGTCCAGACACCTCCAGCTAGTCTCTCATTGGTTCTCGCTATTCCTGTTCATCTTCCGCAGAAATTGCAAACTGGGCCAAACAGGAGGTTAAAGGGACTGACTCTCCAAGTCGGGAGGGTGTTAGTAAAGCGTCTGGAATGTTGCACCCGAGTACCAGGGTACGAAAACTGAGACATATTTGAACACGTCTCCCGATCACATGGTTGATCATACTCTAGGTTCCACATGCATGTTTTAGCTGAAGGAAGAATACCTTAAACCTGGGTAGTTGAAACCCGTGGAATGGGTACCATGCGATATGACTTCAAAGGGTCTTCATTTGCTCACCGAACCTCTCCAATCCTATCACTGCTGCGTTTATGCCCCTGTACACATGCTTGATTCTCTTTCGGAGACATAGCAATCCATAGGTTTTAAGATACTTACTAGTCAGGTACATTCTTAGGCGTTTAATATGGGGTGTTGAGTCCATTTCGTTGAGCAAGGAGTAGCTCTTGTCTATTCCATATTTGGCTTAAGGAACTTTATCTGTGCTCATTTGAATCTCTGGTTTTATGCAGCACCCCAACTCACCTTTACCCTTAAGCAAGCATAAGTTGGTTTTCTAAATTTGAGACCCTGTTCTGTTCTGTAATTCAGTTCCTGTGTAGCCAAGTTTACATTCCGTGTATTACTGATATCTTATGATGTTTCTTTTTCTGTGTGACTTATTTCAGTTAGAATCATCATACCTGAATCCACTCATTGTGCTGCTAAGGGCCTGATGACATAGATTTCATTGCTGAGTGATATTGCTTTGTATGTAAATACCACAACTTCTTTATCCATTTTTCACTTTCTGCGATGTTGAACTTGTACTGTAAACGAGGTTCTTGTAAACAGAGGCGTCCCAATGTTTGGGGTGGCTGTGTCTTTTTGATTTTAATTTCCCTAAGCTATAGGACCATAAGTGGAAGTGCCCTAGGCTCTGTTGCTTTGTTTTTTAGATGTTTCAGGAAACACCATACACTTCTCCCGAGTGTCTGTTGGCAATTTACATCCCGCCCATCAGCATAACAAGGCTCCCAGTTCTCCATGGCCTGTCCTGCCTTTCTGGATTTTACACTTTTTTCAGATGGCCCTTTTGACCGGGGGGAAGTGAGACTTCATTGTAGTGCAGATTTCCTTTGCAAGCTTGCTTGGTTGGCCAAAAAGGGCGTATGCGTTTTTTCCTGAATATATTCAGGAAAAAACGCATACGCCCTTTTTGGCCAAGTGCATCATTGTGGACGTTCTGCCTCTTTTCCTATGCTTTCAATGCAATTCCAGTCTACCTCCTGAAATCGGTTTCCTGCAATTCTGCCCCGCTTTCAAGTCCTCTTGGCAGCCTTACTTCAGTATATTTTTGGACGATAGCTGTCATTTATAACTCTGCAGGTTTGTGAATTACAGTGCCCCTGAGCTCCTTTCTTCAACTCGCTTTCTTTTGAGCTGGCCGCAACACCGCAGGATGGCTTCAGGCCCTAATCTGGTTCCGGCACGGCACGCTGAGCCTTTGGTTAATTCCTCTTCCTGGTGGGAAATGAGAGTTAAATTTGCCCGTCCAGACACCTTCCAGCTAGTCTCTCATTGGTTCTCGCTATTCCTGTTCATCTTCCGCAGAAATTGCAAACTGGGCCAAACAGGAGGTTAAAGGGACTGACTCTCCAAGTCGGGAGGGTGTTAGTAAAGCGTCTGGAATGTTGCACCCGAGTACCAGGGTATGAAAACTGAGACATATTTGAACACGTCTCCCGATCACATGGTTGATCATACTCTAGGTTCCACATGCATGTTTTAGCTGAAGGAAGAATACCTTAAACCTGGGTAGTTGAAACCCGTGGAATGGGTACCATGCAATATGACTTCAAAGTGTCTTCATTTGCTCACCGAACCTCTCCAATCCTATCACTGCTGCGTTTATGCCCCTGTACACATGCTTGATTCTCTTTCGGAGACATAGCAATCCATAGGTTTTAAGATACTTACTAGTCAGGTACATTCTTAGGCATTTAATATGCGGTGTTGAGTCCATTTCGTTGAGCAAGGAGTAGCTCTTGTCTATTCCATATTTGGCTTAAGGAACTTTATCTGTGCTCATTTCAATCTCTGGTTTTATGCAGCACCCCAACTCACCTTTACCCTTAAGCAAGCATAAGTTGGTTTTCTAAATTTGAGACCCTGTTCTGTTCTGTAATTCAGTTCCTGTGTAGCCAAGTTTACATTCCGTGTATTACTGATATCTTATGATGTTTCTTTTTCTGTGTGACTTATTTCAGTTAGAATCATCATACCTGAATCCACTCATTGTGCTGCTAAGGGCCTGATGACATAGATTTCATTGCTGAGTGATATTGCTTTGTAAGTAAATACCACAACTTCTTTATCCATTTTTCACTTTCTGCGATGTTGAACTTGTACGGTAAACGAGGTTCCTGTAAACAGAGGCATCCCAAACTTTGGGGTGGCTGTGTCTTTTTGATTTTAATTTCCCTAAGCTATAGGACCATAAGTGGAAGTGCCCTAGGCTCTGTTGCTTTGTTTTTTAGATGTTTCAGGAAACACCATACACTTCTCCCGAGTGTCTGTTGGCAATTTACATCCCGCCCATCAGCATAACAAGGCTCCCAGTTCTCCATGGCCTGTCCTGCCTTTCTGGATTTTACACTTTTTTCAGATGGCCCTTTTGACCGGGGGGAAGTGAGACTTCATTGTAGTGCAGATTTCCTTTGCAAGCTTGCTTGGTTGGCCAAAAAGGGCGTATGCGTTTTTTCCTGAATATATTCAGGAAAAAACGCATACGCCCTTTTTGGCCAAGTGCATCATTGTGGACGTTCTGCCTCTTTTCCTATGCTTTCAATGCAATTCCAGTCTGCCTCCTGAAATCGGTTTCCTGCAATTCTGCCCCGTTTTCAAGTCCTCTTGGCAGCCTTACTTCAGTATATTTTTGGACGATAGCTGTCATTTATAACTCTGCAGGTTTGTGAATTACAGTGCCCCTGAGCTCCTTTCTTCAACTCGCTTTCTTGTGAGCTGGCCGCAACACCGCAGGATGGCTTCAGGCCCTAATCTGGTTCCGGCACGGCACGCTGAGCCTTTGGTTAATTCCTCTTCCTGGTGGGAAATGAGAGTTAAATTTGCCCGTCCAGACACCTCCAGCTAGTCTCTCATTGGTTCTCGCTATTCCTGTTCATCTTCCGCAGAAATTGCAAACTGGGCCAAACAGGAGGTTAAAGGGACTGACTCTCCAAGTCGGGAGGGTGTTAGTAAAGCGTCTGGAATGTTGCACCCGAGTACCAGGGTACGAAAACTGAGACATATTTGAACACGTCTCCCGATCACATGGTTGATCATACTCTAGGTTCCACATGCATGTTTTAGCTGAAGGAAGAATACCTTAAACCTGGGTAGTTGAAACCCGTGGAATGGGTACCATGCAATATGACTTCAAAGGGTCTTCATTTGCTCACCGAACCTCTCCAATCCTATCACTGCTGCGTTTATGCCCCTGTACACATGCTTGATTCTCTTTCGGAGACATAGCAATCCATAGGTTTTAAGATACTTACTAGTCAGGTACATTCTTAGGCATTTAATATGCGGTGTTGAGTCCATTTCGTTGAGCAAGGAGTAGCTCTTGTCTATTCCATATTTGGCTTAAGGAACTTTATCTGTGCTCATTTCAATCTCTGGTTTTATGCAGCACCCCAACTCACCTTTCCCCTTAAGCAAGCATAAGTTGGTTTTCTAAATTTGAGACCCTGTTCTGTTCTGTAATTCAGTTCCTGTGTAGCCAAGTTTACATTCCGTGTATTACTGATATCTTATGATGTTTCTTTTTCTGTGTGACTTATTTCAGTTAGAATCATCATACCTGAATCCACTCATTGTGCTGCTAAGGGCCTGATGACATAGATTTCATTGCTGAGTGATATTGCTTTGTAAGTAAATACCACAACTTCTTTATCCATTTTTCACTTTCTGCGATGTTGAAATTGTACTGTAAACGAGGTTCTTGTAAACAGAGGCGTCCCAAACTTTGGGGTGGCTGTGTCTTTTTGATTTTAATTTCCCTAAGCTATAGGACCATAAGTGGAAGTGCCCTAGGCTCTGTTGCTTTGTTTTTTAGATGTTTCAGGAAACACCATACACTTCTCCCGAGTGTCTGTTGGCAATTTACATCCCGCCCATCAGCATAACAAGGCTCCCAGTTCTCCATGGCCTGTCCTGCCTTTCTGGATTTTACACTTTTTTCAGATGGCCCTTTTGACCGGGGGGAAGTGAGACTTCATTGTAGTGCAGATTTCCTTTGCAAGCTTGCTTGGTTGGCCAAAAAGGGCGTATGCGTTTTTTCCTGAATATATTCAGGAAAAAACGCATACGCCCTTTTTGGCCAAGTGCATCATTGTGGACGTTCTGCCTCTTTTCCTATGCTTTCAATGCAATTCCAGTCTACCTCCTGAAATCGGTTTCCTGCAATTCTGCCCCGCTTTCAAGTCCTCTTGGCAGCCTTACTTCAGTATATTTTTGGACGATAGCTGTCATTTATAACTCTGCAGGTTTGTGAATTACAGTGCCCCTGAGCTCCTTTCTTCAACTCGCTTTCTTTTGAGCTGGCCGCAACACCGCAGGATGGCTTCAGGCCCTAATCTGGTTCCGGCACGGCACGCTGAGCCTTTGGTTAATTCCTCTTCCTGGTGGGAAATGAGAGTTAAATTTGCCCGTCCAGACACCTCCAGCTAGTCTCTCATTGGTTCTCGCTATTCCTGTTCATCTTCCGCAGAAATTGCAAACTGGGCCAAACAGGAGGTTAAAGGGACTGACTCTCCAAGTCGGGAGGGTGTTAGTAAAGCGTCTGGAATGTTGCACCCGAGTACCAGGGTACGAAAACTGAGACATATTTGAACACGTCTCCCGATCACATGGTTGATCATACTCTAGGTTCCACATGCATGTTTTAGCTGAAGGAAGAATACCTTAAACCTGGGTAGTTGAAACCCGTGGAATGGGTACCATGCAATATGACTTCAAAGGGTCTTCATTTGCTCACCGAACCTCTCCAATCCTATCACTGCTGCGTTTATGCCCCTGTACACATGCTTGATTCTCTTTCGGAGACATAGCAATCCATAGGTTTTAAGATACTTACTAGTCAGGTACATTCTTAGGCATTTAATATGCGGTGTTGAGTCCATTTCGTTGAGCAAGGAGTAGCTCTTGTCTATTCCATATTTGGCTTAAGGAACTTTATCTGTGCTCATTTCAATCTCTGGTTTTATGCAGCACCCCAACTCACCTTTACCCTTAAGCAAGCATAAGTTGGTTTTCTAAATTTGAGACCCTGTTCTGTTCTGTAATTCAGTTCCTGTGTAGCCAAGTTTACATTCCGTGTATTACTGATATCTTATGATGTTTCTTTTTCTGTGTGACTTATTTCAGTTAGAATCATCATACCTGAATCCACTCATTGTGCTGCTAAGGGCCTGATGACATAGATTTCATTGCTGAGTGATATTGCTTTGTAAGTAAATACCACAACTTCTTTATCCATTTTTCACTTTCTGCGATGTTGAACTTGTACGGTAAACGAGGTTCCTGTAAACAGAGGCATCCCAAACTTTGGGGTGGCTGTGTCTTTTTGATTTTAATTTCCCTAAGCTATAGGACCATAAGTGGAAGTGCCCTAGGCTCTGTTGCTTTGTTTTTTAGATGTTTCAGGAAACACCATACACTTCTCCCGAGTGTCTGTTGGCAATTTACATCCCGCCCATCAGCATAACAAGGCTCCCAGTTCTCCATGGCCTGTCCTGCCTTTCTGGATTTTACACTTTTTTCAGATGGCCCTTTTGACCGGGGGGAAGTGAGACTTCATTGTAGTGCAGATTTCCTTTGCAAGCTTGCTTGGTTGGCCAAAAAGGGCGTATGCGTTTTTTCCTGAATATATTCAGGAAAAAACGCATACGCCCTTTTTGGCCAAGTGCATCATTGTGGACGTTCTGCCTCTTTTCCTATGCTTTCAATGCAATTCCAGTCTGCCTCCTGAAATCGGTTTCCTGCAATTCTGCCCCGTTTTCAAGTCCTCTTGGCAGCCTTACTTCAGTATATTTTTGGACGATAGCTGTCATTTATAACTCTGCAGGTTTGTGAATTACAGTGCCCCTGAGCTCCTTTCTTCAACTCGCTTTCTTTTGAGCTGGCCGCAACACCGCAGGATGGCTTCAGGCCCTAATCTGGTTCCGGCACGGCACGCTGAGCCTTTGGTTAATTCCTCTTCCTGGTGGGAAATGAGAGTTAAATTTGCCCGTCCAGACACCTCCAGCTAGTCTCTCATTGGTTCTCGCTATTCCTGTTCATCTTCCGCAGAAATTGCAAACTGGGCCAAACAGGAGGTTAAAGGGACTGACTCTCCAAGTCGGGAGGGTGTTAGTAAAGCGTCTGGAATGTTGCACCCGAGTACCAGGGTACGAAAACTGAGACATATTTGAACACGTCTCCCGATCACATGGTTGATCATACTCTAGGTTCCACATGCATGTTTTAGCTGAAGGAAGAATACCTTAAACCTGGGTAGTTGAAACCCGTGGAATGGGTACCATGCAATATGACTTCAAAGGGTCTTCATTTGCTCACCGAACCTCTCCAATCCTATCACTGCTGCGTTTATGCCCCTGTACACATGCTTGATTCTCTTTCGGAGACATAGCAATCCATAGGTTTTAAGATACTTACTAGTCAGGTACATTCTTAGGCATTTAATATGCGGTGTTGAGTCCATTTCGTTGAGCAAGGAGTAGCTCTTGTCTATTCCATATTTGGCTTAAGGAACTTTATCTGTGCTCATTTCAATCTCTGGTTTTATGCAGCACCCCAACTCACCTTTACCCTTAAGCAAGCATAAGTTGGTTTTCTAAATTTGAGACCCTGTTCTGTTCTGTAATTCAGTTCCTGTGTAGCCAAGTTTACATTCCGTGTATTACTGATATCTTATGATGTTTCTTTTTCTGTGTGACTTATTTCAGTTAGAATCATCATACCTGAATCCACTCATTGTGCTGCTAAGGGCCTGATGACATAGATTTCATTGCTGAGTGATATTGCTTTGTAAGTAAATACCACAACTTCTTTATCCATTTTTCACTTTCTGCGATGTTGAAATTGTACTGTAAACGAGGTTCTTGTAAACAGAGGCGTCCCAAACTTTGGGGTGGCTGTGTCTTTTTGATTTTAATTTCCCTAAGCTATAGGACCATAAGTGGAAGTGCCCTAGGCTCTGTTGCTTTGTTTTTTAGATGTTTCAGGAAACACCATACACTTCTCCCGAGTGTCTGTTGGCAATTTACATCCCGCCCATCAGCATAACAAGGCTCCCAGTTCTCCATGGCCTGTCCTGCCTTTCTGGATTTTACACTTTTTTCAGATGGCCCTTTTGACCGGGGGGAAGTGAGACTTCATTGTAGTGCAGATTTCCTTTGCAAGCTTGCTTGGTTGGCCAAAAAGGGCGTATGCGTTTTTTCCTGAATATATTCAGGAAAAAACGCATACGCCCTTTTTGGCCAAGTGCATCATTGTGGACGTTCTGCCTCTTTTCCTATGCTTTCAATGCAATTCCAGTCTACCTCCTGAAATCGGTTTCCTGCAATTCTGCCCCGCTTTCAAGTCCTCTTGGCAGCCTTACTTCAGTATATTTTTGGACGATAGCTGTCATTTATAACTCTGCAGGTTTGTGAATTACAGTGCCCCTGAGCTCCTTTCTTCAACTCGCTTTCTTTTGAGCTGGCCGCAACACCGCAGGATGGCTTCAGGCCCTAATCTGGTTCCGGCACGGCACGCTGAGCCTTTGGTTAATTCCTCTTCCTGGTGGGAAATGAGAGTTAAATTTGCCCGTCCAGACACCTCCAGCTAGTCTCTCATTGGTTCTCGCTATTCCTGTTCATCTTCCGCAGAAATTGCAAACTGGGCCAAACAGGAGGTTAAAGGGACTGACTCTCCAAGTCGGGAGGGTGTTAGTAAAGCGTCTGGAATGTTGCACCCGAGTACCAGGGTACGAAAACTGAGACATATTTGAACACGTCTCCCGATCACATGGTTGATCATACTCTAGGTTCCACATGCATGTTTTAGCTGAAGGAAGAATACCTTAAACCTGGGTAGTTGAAACCCGTGGAATGGGTACCATGCAATATGACTTCAAAGGGTCTTCATTTGCTCACCGAACCTCTCCAATCCTATCACTGCTGCGTTTATGCCCCTGTACACATGCTTGATTCTCTTTCGGAGACATAGCAATCCATAGGTTTTAAGATACTTACTAGTCAGGTACATTCTTAGGCATTTAATATGGGGTGTTGAGTCCATTTCGTTGAGCAAGGAGTAGCTCTTGTCTATTCCATATTTGGCTTAAGGAACTTTATCTGTGCTCATTTCAATCTCTGGTTTTATGCAGCACCCCAACTCACCTTTCCCCTTAAGCAAGCATAAGTTGGTTTTCTAAATTTGAGACCCTGTTCTGTTCTGTAATTCAGTTCCTGTGTAGCCAAGTTTACATTCCATGTATTACTGATATCTTATGATGTTTCTTTTTCTGTGTGACTTATTTCAGTTAGAATCATCATACCTGAATCCACTCATTGTGCTGCTAAGGGCCTGATGACATAGATTTCATTGCTGAGTGATATTGTTTTGTAAGTAAATACCACAACTTCTTTATCCATTTTTCACTTTCTGCGATGTTGAACTTGTACTGTAAACGAGGTTCTTGTAAACAGAGGCGTCCCAAACTTTGGGGTGGCTGTGTCTTTTTGATTTTAATTTCCCTAAGCTATAGGACCATAAGTGGAAGTGCCCTAGGCTCTGTTGCTTTGTTTTTTAGATGTTTCAGGAAACACCATACACTTCTCCCGAGTGTCTGTTGGCAATTTACATCCCGCCCATCAGCATAACAAGGCTCCCAGTTCTCCATGGCCTGTCCTGCCTTTCTGGATTTTACACTTTTTTCAGATGGCCCTTTTGACCGGGGGGAAGTGAGACTTCATTGTAGTGCAGATTTCCTTTGCAAGCTTGCTTGGTTGGCCAAAAAGGGCGTATGCGTTTTTTCCTGAATATATTCAGGAAAAAACGCATACGCCCTTTTTGGCCAAGTGCATCATTGTGGACGTTCTGCCTCTTTTCCTATGCTTTCAATGCAATTCCAGTCTACCTCCTGAAATCGGTTTCCTGCAATTCTGCCCCGCTTTCAAGTCCTCTTGGCAGCCTTACTTCAGTATATTTTTGGACGATAGCTGTCATTTATAACTCTGCAGGTTTGTGAATTACAGTGCCCCTGAGCTCCTTTCTTCAACTCGCTTTCTTTTGAGCTGGCCGCAACACCGCAGGATGGCTTCAGGCCCTAATCTGGTTCCGGCACGGCACGCTGAGCCTTTGGTTAATTCCTCTTCCTGGTGGGAAATGAGAGTTAAATTTGCCCGTCCAGACACCTCCAGCTAGTCTCTCATTCGTTCTCGCTATTCCTGTTCATCTTCCGCAGAAATTGCAAACTGGGCCAAACAGGAGGTTAAAGGGACTGACTCTCCAAGTCGGGAGGGTGTTAGTAAAGCGTCTGGAATGTTGCACCCGAGTACCAGGGTACGAAAACTGAGACATATTTGAACACGTCTCCCGATCACATGGTTGATCATACTCTAGGTTCCACATGCATGTTTTAGCTGAAGGAAGAATACCTTAAACCTGGGTAGTTGAAACCCGTGGAATGGGTACCATGCGATATGACTTCAAAGGGTCTTCATTTGCTCACCGAACCTCTCCAATCCTATCACTGCTGCGTTTATGCCCCTGTACACATGCTTGATTCTCTTTCGGAGACATAGCAATCCATAGGTTTTAAGATACTTACTAGTCAGGTACATTCTTAGGCGTTTAATATGGGGTGTTGAGTCCATTTCGTTGAGCAAGGAGTAGCTCTTGTCTATTCCATATTTGGCTTAAGGAACTTTATCTGTGCTCATTTGAATCTCTGGTTTTATGCAGCACCCCAACTCACCTTTACCCTTAAGCAAGCATAAGTTGGTTTTCTAAATTTGAGACCCTGTTCTGTTCTGTAATTCAGTTCCTGTGTAGCCAAGTTTACATTCCGTGTATTACTGATATCTTATGATGTTTCTTTTTCTGTGTGACTTATTTCAGTTAGAATCATCATACCTGAATCCACTCATTGTGCTGCTAAGGGCCTGATGACATAGATTTCATTGCTGAGTGATATTGCTTTGTATGTAAATACCACAACTTCTTTATCCATTTTTCACTTTCTGCGATGTTGAACTTGTACTGTAAACGAGGTTCTTGTAAACAGAGGCGTCCCAATGTTTGGGGTGGCTGTGTCTTTTTGATTTTAATTTCCCTAAGCTATAGGACCATAAGTGGAAGTGCCCTAGGCTCTGTTGCTTTGTTTTTTAGATGTTTCAGGAAACACCATACACTTCTCCCGAGTGTCTGTTGGCAATTTACATCCCGCCCATCAGCATAACAAGGCTCCCAGTTCTCCATGGCCTGTCCTGCCTTTCTGGATTTTACACTTTTTTCAGATGGCCCTTTTGACCGGGGGGAAGTGAGACTTCATTGTAGTGCAGATTTCCTTTGCAAGCTTGCTTGGTTGGCCAAAAAGGGCGTATGCGTTTTTTCCTGAATATATTCAGGAAAAAACGCATACGCCCTTTTTGGCCAAGTGCATCATTGTGGACGTTCTGCCTCTTTTCCTATGCTTTCAATGCAATTCCAGTCTACCTCCTGAAATCGGTTTCCTGCAATTCTGCCCCGCTTTCAAGTCCTCTTGGCAGCCTTACTTCAGTATATTTTTGGACGATAGCTGTCATTTATAACTCTGCAGGTTTGTGAATTACAGTGCCCCTGAGCTCCTTTCTTCAACTCGCTTTCTTTTGAGCTGGCCGCAACACCGCAGGATGGCTTCAGGCCCTAATCTTGTTCCGGCACGGCACGCTGAGCCTTTGGTTAATTCCTCTTCCTGGTGGGAAATGAGAGTTAAATTTGCCCGTCCAGACACCTTCCAGCTAGTCT
Organism: Pseudorca crassidens; assembly: GCF_039906515.1. Lineage (NCBI taxonomy): Eukaryota > Metazoa > Chordata > Mammalia > Artiodactyla > Delphinidae > Pseudorca > Pseudorca crassidens. The sequence goes on along the minus strand of NW_027136063.1, from coordinate 152,443 downwards.
CTCATTGGTTCTCGCTATTCCTGTTCATCTTCCGCAGAAATTGCAAACTGGGCCAAACAGGAGGTTAAAGGGACTGACTCTCCAAGTCGGGAGGGTGTTAGTAAAGCGTCTGGAATGTTGCACCCGAGTACCAGGGTACGAAAACTGAGACATATTTGAACACGTCTCCCGATCACATGGTTGATCATACTCTAGGTTCCACATGCATGTTTTAGCTGAAGGAAGAATACCTTAAACCTGGGTAGTTGAAACCCGTGGAATGGGTACCATGCAATATGACTTCAAAGGGTCTTCATTTGCTCACCGAACCTCTCCAATCCTATCACTGCTGCGTTTATGCCCCTGTACACATGCTTGATTCTCTTTCGGAGACATAGCAATCCATAGGTTTTAAGATACTTACTAGTCAGGTACATTCTTAGGCATTTAATATGCGGTGTTGAGTCCATTTCGTTGAGCAAGGAGTAGCTCTTGTCTATTCCATATTTGGCTTAAGGAACTTTATCTGTGCTCATTTCAATCTCTGGTTTTATGCAGCACCCCAACTCACCTTTACCCTTAAGCAAGCATAAGTTGGTTTTCTAAATTTGAGACCCTGTTCTGTTCTGTAATTCAGTTCCTGTGTAGCCAAGTTTACATTCCGTGTATTACTGATATCTTATGATGTTTCTTTTTCTGTGTGACTTATTTCAGTTAGAATCATCATACCTGAATCCACTCATTGTGCTGCTAAGGGCCTGATGACATAGATTTCATTGCTGAGTGATATTGCTTTGTAAGTAAATACCACAACTTCTTTATCCATTTTTCACTTTCTGCGATGTTGAACTTGTACGGTAAACGAGGTTCCTGTAAACAGAGGCATCCCAAACTTTGGGGTGGCTGTGTCTTTTTGATTTTAATTTCCCTAAGCTATAGGACCATAAGTGGAAGTGCCCTAGGCTCTGTTGCTTTGTTTTTTAGATGTTTCAGGAAACACCATACACTTCTCCCGAGTGTCTGTTGGCAATTTACATCCCGCCCATCAGCATAACAAGGCTCCCAGTTCTCCATGGCCTGTCCTGCCTTTCTGGATTTTACACTTTTTTCAGATGGCCCTTTTGACCGGGGGGAAGTGAGACTTCATTGTAGTGCAGATTTCCTTTGCAAGCTTGCTTGGTTGGCCAAAAAGGGCGTATGCGTTTTTTCCTGAATATATTCAGGAAAAAACGCATACGCCCTTTTTGGCCAAGTGCATCATTGTGGACGTTCTGCCTCTTTTCCTATGCTTTCAATGCAATTCCAGTCTGCCTCCTGAAATCGGTTTCCTGCAATTCTGCCCCGTTTTCAAGTCCTCTTGGCAGCCTTACTTCAGTATATTTTTGGACGATAGCTGTCATTTATAACTCTGCAGGTTTGTGAATTACAGTGCCCCTGAGCTCCTTTCTTCAACTCGCTTTCTTTTGAGCTGGCCGCAACACCGCAGGATGGCTTCAGGCCCTAATCTGGTTCCGGCACGGCACGCTGAGCCTTTGGTTAATTCCTCTTCCTGGTGGGAAATGAGAGTTAAATTTGCCCGTCCAGACACCTCCAGCTAGTCTCTCATTGGTTCTCGCTATTCCTGTTCATCTTCCGCAGAAATTGCAAACTGGGCCAAACAGGAGGTTAAAGGGACTGACTCTCCAAGTCGGGAGGGTGTTAGTAAAGCGTCTGGAATGTTGCACCCGAGTACCAGGGTACGAAAACTGAGACATATTTGAACACGTCTCCCGATCACATGGTTGATCATACTCTAGGTTCCACATGCATGTTTTAGCTGAAGGAAGAATACCTTAAACCTGGGTAGTTGAAACCCGTGGAATGGGTACCATGCAATATGACTTCAAAGGGTCTTCATTTGCTCACCGAACCTCTCCAATCCTATCACTGCTGCGTTTATGCCCCTGTACACATGCTTGATTCTCTTTCGGAGACATAGCAATCCATAGGTTTTAAGATACTTACTAGTCAGGTACATTCTTAGGCATTTAATATGCGGTGTTGAGTCCATTTCGTTGAGCAAGGAGTAGCTCTTGTCTATTCCATATTTGGCTTAAGGAACTTTATCTGTGCTCATTTCAATCTCTGGTTTTATGCAGCACCCCAACTCACCTTTCCCCTTAAGCAAGCATAAGTTGGTTTTCTAAATTTGAGACCCTGTTCTGTTCTGTAATTCAGTTCCTGTGTAGCCAAGTTTACATTCCGTGTATTACTGATATCTTATGATGTTTCTTTTTCTGTGTGACTTATTTCAGTTAGAATCATCATACCTGAATCCACTCATTGTGCTGCTAAGGGCCTGATGACATAGATTTCATTGCTGAGTGATATTGCTTTGTAAGTAAATACCACAACTTCTTTATCCATTTTTCACTTTCTGCGATGTTGAAATTGTACTGTAAACGAGGTTCTTGTAAACAGAGGCGTCCCAAACTTTGGGGTGGCTGTGTCTTTTTGATTTTAATTTCCCTAAGCTATAGGACCATAAGTGGAAGTGCCCTAGGCTCTGTTGCTTTGTTTTTTAGATGTTTCAGGAAACACCATACACTTCTCCCGAGTGTCTGTTGGCAATTTACATCCCGCCCATCAGCATAACAAGGCTCCCAGTTCTCCATGGCCTGTCCTGCCTTTCTGGATTTTACACTTTTTTCAGATGGCCCTTTTGACCGGGGGGAAGTGAGACTTCATTGTAGTGCAGATTTCCTTTGCAAGCTTGCTTGGTTGGCCAAAAAGGGCGTATGCGTTTTTTCCTGAATATATTCAGGAAAAAACGCATACGCCCTTTTTGGCCAAGTGCATCATTGTGGACGTTCTGCCTCTTTTCCTATGCTTTCAATGCAATTCCAGTCTACCTCCTGAAATCGGTTTCCTGCAATTCTGCCCCGCTTTCAAGTCCTCTTGGCAGCCTTACTTCAGTATATTTTTGGACGATAGCTGTCATTTATAACTCTGCAGGTTTGTGAATTACAGTGCCCCTGAGCTCCTTTCTTCAACTCGCTTTCTTTTGAGCTGGCCGCAACACCGCAGGATGGCTTCAGGCCCTAATCTGGTTCCGGCACGGCACGCTGAGCCTTTGGTTAATTCCTCTTCCTGGTGGGAAATGAGAGTTAAATTTGCCCGTCCAGACACCTCCAGCTAGTCTCTCATTGGTTCTCGCTATTCCTGTTCATCTTCCGCAGAAATTGCAAACTGGGCCAAACAGGAGGTTAAAGGGACTGACTCTCCAAGTCGGGAGGGTGTTAGTAAAGCGTCTGGAATGTTGCACCCGAGTACCAGGGTACGAAAACTGAGACATATTTGAACACGTCTCCCGATCACATGGTTGATCATACTCTAGGTTCCACATGCATGTTTTAGCTGAAGGAAGAATACCTTAAACCTGGGTAGTTGAAACCCGTGGAATGGGTACCATGCAATATGACTTCAAAGGGTCTTCATTTGCTCACCGAACCTCTCCAATCCTATCACTGCTGCGTTTATGCCCCTGTACACATGCTTGATTCTCTTTCGGAGACATAGCAATCCATAGGTTTTAAGATACTTACTAGTCAGGTACATTTTTAGGCATTTAATATGGGGTGTTGAGTCCATTTCGTTGAGCAAGGAGTAGCTCTTGTCTATTCCATATTTGGCTTAAGGAACTTTATCTGTGCTCATTTCAATCTCTGGTTTTATGCAGCACCCCAACTCACCTTTCCCCTTAAGCAAGCATAAGTTGGTTTTCTAAATTTGAGACCCTGTTCTGTTCTGTAATTCAGTTCCTGTGTAGCCAAGTTTACATTCCATGTATTACTGATATCTTATGATGTTTCTTTTTCTGTGTGACTTATTTCAGTTAGAATCATCATACCTGAATCCACTCATTGTGCTGCTAAGGGCCTGATGACATAGATTTCATTGCTGAGTGATATTGTTTTGTAAGTAAATACCACAACTTCTTTATCCATTTTTCACTTTCTGCGATGTTGAACTTGTACTGTAAACGAGGTTCTTGTAAACAGAGGCGTCCCAAACTTTGGGGTGGCTGTGTCTTTTTGATTTTAATTTCCCTAAGCTATAGGACCATAAGTGGAAGTGCCCTAGGCTCTGTTGCTTTGTTTTTTAGATGTTTCAGGAAACACCATACACTTCTCCCGAGTGTCTGTTGGCAATTTACATCCCGCCCATCAGCATAACAAGGCTCCCAGTTCTCCATGGCCTGTCCTGCCTTTCTGGATTTTACACTTTTTTCAGATGGCCCTTTTGACCGGGGGGAAGTGAGACTTCATTGTAGTGCAGATTTCCTTTGCAAGCTTGCTTGGTTGGCCAAAAAGGGCGTATGCGTTTTTTCCTGAATATATTCAGGAAAAAACGCATACGCCCTTTTTGGCCAAGTGCATCATTGTGGACGTTCTGCCTCTTTTCCTATGCTTTCAATGCAATTCCAGTCTACCTCCTGAAATCGGTTTCCTGCAATTCTGCCCCGCTTTCAAGTCCTCTTGGCAGCCTTACTTCAGTATATTTTTGGACGATAGCTGTCATTTATAACTCTGCAGGTTTGTGAATTACAGTGCCCCTGAGCTCCTTTCTTCAACTCGCTTTCTTGTGACCTGGCCGCAACACCGCAGGATGGCTTCAGGCCCTAATCTGGTTCCGGCAGGGCACGCTGAGCCTTTGGTTAATTCCTCTTCCTGGTGGGAAATGAGAGTTAAATTTGCCCGTCCAGACACCTCCAGCTAGTCTCTCATTGGTTCTCGCTATTCCTGTTCATCTTCCGCAGAAATTGCAAACTGGGCCAAACAGGAGGTTAAAGGGACTGACTCTCCAAGTCGGGAGGGTGTTAGTAAAGCGTCTGGAATGTTGCACCCGAGTACCAGGGTACGAAAACTGAGACATATTTGAACACGTCTCCCGATCACATGGTTGATCATACTCTAGGTTCCACATGCATGTTTTAGCTGAAGGAAGAATACCTTAAACCTGGGTAGTTGAAACCCGTGGAATGGGTACCATGCAATATGACTTCAAAGGGTCTTCATTTGCTCACCGAACCTCTCCAATCCTATCACTGCTGCGTTTATGCCCCTGTACACATGCTTGATTCTCTTTCGGAGACATAGCAATCCATAGGTTTTAAGATACTTACTAGTCAGGTACATTCTTAGGCATTTAATATGCGGTGTTGAGTCCATTTCGTTGAGCAAGGAGTAGCTCTTGTCTATTCCATATTTGGCTTAAGGAACTTTATCTGTGCTCATTTCAATCTCTGGTTTTATGCAGCACCCCAACTCACCTTTCCCCTTAAGCAAGCATAAGTTGGTTTTCTAAATTTGAGACCCTGTTCTGTTCTGTAATTCAGTTCCTGTGTAGCCAAGTTTACATTCCGTGTATTACTGATATCTTATGATGTTTCTTTTTCTGTGTGACTTATTTCAGTTAGAATCATCATACCTGAATCCACTCATTGTGCTGCTAAGGGCCTGATGACATAGATTTCATTGCTGAGTGATATTGCTTTGTAAGTAAATACCACAACTTCTTTATCCATTTTTCACTTTCTGCAATGTTGAACTTGTACTGTAAACGAGGTTCTTGTAAACAGAGGCGTCCCAAACTTTGGGGTGGCTGTGTCTTTTTGATTTTAATTTCCCTAAGCTATAGGACCATAAGTGGAAGTGCCCTAGGCTCTGTTGCTTTGTTTTTTAGATGTTTCAGGAAACACCATACACTTCTCCCGAGTGTCTGTTGGCAATTTACATCCCGCCCATCAGCATAACAAGGCTCCCAGTTCTCCATGGCCTGTCCTGCCTTTCTGGATTTTACACTTTTTTCAGATGGCCCTTTTGACCGGGGGGAAGTGAGACTTCATTGTAGTGTAGATTTCCTTTGCAAGCTTGCTTGGTTGGCCAAAAAGGGCGTATGCGTTTTTTCCTGAATATATTCAGGAAAAAACGCATACGCCCTTTTTGGCCAAGTGCATCATTGTGGACGTTCTGCCTCTTTTCCTATGCTTTCAATGCAATTCCAGTCTACCTCCTGAAATCGGTTTCCTGCAATTCTGCCCCGCTTTCAAGTCCTCTTGGCAGCCTTACTTCAGTATATTTTTGGACGATAGCTGTCATTTATAACTCTGCAGGTTTGTGAATTACAGTGCCCCTGAGCTCCTTTCTTCAACTCGCTTTCTTTTGAGCTGGCCGCAACACCGCAGGATGGCTTCAGGCCCTAATCTGGTTCCGGCACGGCACGCTGAGCCTTTGGTTAATTCCTCTTCCTGGTGGGAAATGAGAGTTAAATTTGCCCGTCCAGACACCTCCAGCTAGTCTCTCATTGGTTCTCGCTATTCCTGTTCATCTTCCGCAGAAATTGCAAACTGGGCCAAACAGGAGGTTAAAGGGACTGACTCTCCAAGTCGGGAGGGTGTTAGTAAAGCGTCTGGAATGTTGCACCCGAGTACCAGGGTACGAAAACTGAGACATATTTGAACACGTCTCCCGATCACATGGTTGATCATACTCTAGGTTCCACATGCATGTTTTAGCTGAAGGAAGAATACCTTAAACCTGGGTAGTTGAAACCCGTGGAATGGGTACCATGCAATATGACTTCAAAGGGTCTTCATTTGCTCACCGAACCTCTCCAATCCTATCACTGCTGCGTTTATGCCCCTGTACACATGCTTGATTCTCTTTCGGAGACATAGCAATCCATAGGTTTTAAGATACTTACTAGTCAGGTACATTCTTAGGCATTTAATATGCGGTGTTGAGTCCATTTCGTTGAGCAAGGAGTAGCTCTTGTCTATTCCATATTTGGCTTAAGGAACTTTATCTGTGCTCATTTCAATCTCTGGTTTTATGCAGCACCCCAACTCACCTTTCCCCTTAAGCAAGCATAAGTTGGTTTTCTAAATTTGAGACCCTGTTCTGTTCTGTAATTCAGTTCCTGTGTAGCCAAGTTTACATTCCGTGTATTACTGATATCTTATGATGTTTCTTTTTCTGTGTGACTTATTTCAGTTAGAATCATCATACCTGAATCCACTCATTGTGCTGCTAAGGGCCTGATGACATAGATTTCATTGCTGAGTGATATTGCTTTGTAAGTAAATACCACAACTTCTTTATCCATTTTTCACTTTCTGCGATGTTGAACTTGTACTGTAAACGAGGTTCTTGTAAACAGAGGCGTCCCAAACTTTGGGGTGGCTGTGTCTTTTTGATTTTAATTTCCCTAAGCTATAGGACCATAAGTGGAAGTGCCCTAGGCTCTGTTGCTTTGTTTTTTAGATGTTTCAGGAAACACCATACACTTCTCCCGAGTGTCTGTTGGCAATTTACATCCCGCCCATCAGCATAACAAGGCTCCCAGTTCTCCATGGCCTGTCCTGCCTTTCTGGATTTTACACATTTTTCAGATGGCCCTTTTGACCGGGGGGAAGTGAGACTTCATTGTAGTGCAGATTTCCTTTGCAAGCTTGCTTGGTTGGCCAAAAAGGGCGTATGCGTTTTTTCCTGAATATATTCAGGAAAAAACGCATACGCCCTTTTTGGCCAAGTGCATCATTGTGGACGTTCTGCCTCTTTTCCTATGCTTTCAATGCAATTCCAGTCTACCTCCTGAAATCGGTTTCCTGCAATTATGCCCCGCTTTCAAGTCCTCTTGGCAGCCTTACTTCAGTAAATTTTTGGACGATAGCTGTCATTTATAAGTCTGCAGGTTTGTGAATTACAGTGCCCCTGAGCTCCTTTCTTCAACTCGCTTTCTTTTGAGCTGGCCGCAACACCGCAGGATGGCTTCAGGCCCTAATCTGGTTCCGGCACGGCACGCTGAGCCTTTGGTTAATTCCTCTTCCTGGTGGGAAATGAGAGTTAAATTTGCCCGTCCAGACACCTCCAGCTAGTCTCTCATTGGTTCTCGCTATTCCTGTTCATCTTCCGCAGAAATTGCAAACTGGGCCAAACAGGAGGTTAAAGGGACTGACTCTCCAAGTTGGGAGGGTGTTAGTAAAGCATCTGGAATGTTGCACCCGAGTACCAGGGTACGAAAACTGAGACATATTTGAACACGTCTCCCGATCACATGGTTGATCATACTCTAGGTTCCACATGCATGTTTTAGCTGAAGGAAGAATACCTTAAACCTGGGTAGTTGAAACCCGTGGAATGGGTACCATGCAATATGACTTCAAAGGGTCTTCATTTGCTCACCGAACCTCTCCAATCCTATCACTGCTGCGTTTATGCCCCTGTACACATGCTTGATTCTCTTTCGGAGACATAGCAATCCATAGGTTTTAAGATACTTACTAGTCAGGTACATTCTTAGGCATTTAATATGCGGTGTTGAGTCCATTTCGTTGAGCAAGGAGTAGCTCTTGTCTATTCCATATTTGGCTTAAGGAACTTTATCTGTGCTCATTTCAATCTCTGGTTTTATGCAGCACCCCAACTCACCTTTCCCCTTAAGCAAGCATAAGTTGGTTTTCTAAATTTGAGACCCTGTTCTGTTCTGTAATTCAGTTCCTGTGTAGCCAAGTTTACATTCCGTGTATTACTGATATCTTATGATGTTTCTTTTTCTGTGTGACTTATTTCAGTTAGAATCATCATACCTGAATCCACTCATTGTGCTGCTAAGGGCCTGATGACATAGATTTCATTGCTGAGTGATATTGCTTTGTAAGTAAATACCACAACTTCTTTATCCATTTTTCACTTTCTGCGATGTTGAACTTGTACTGTAAACGAGGTTCTTGTAAACAGAGGCGTCCCAAACTTTGGGGTGGCTGTGTCTTTTTGATTTTAATTTCCCTAAGCTATAGGACCATAAGTGGAAGTGCCCTAGGCTCTGTTGCTTTGTTTTTTAGATGTTTCAGGAAACACCATACACTTCTCCCGAGTGTCTGTTGGCAATTTACATCCCGCCCATCAGCATAACAAGGCTCCCAGTTCTCCATGGCCTGTCCTGCCTTTCTGGATTTTACACTTTTTTCAGATGGCCCTTTTGACCGGGGGGAAGTGAGACTTCATTATAGTGCAGATTTCCTTTGCAAGCTTGCTTGGTTGGCCAAAAAGGGCGTATGCGTTTTTTCCTGAATATATTCAGGAAAAAACGCATACGCCCTTTTTGGCCAAGTGCATCATTGTGGACGTTCTGCCTCTTTTCCTATGCTTTCAATGCAATTCCAGTCTACCTCCTGAAATCGGTTTCCTGCAATTCTGCCCCGCTTTCAAGTCCTCTTGGCAGCCTTACTTCAGTATATTTTTGGATGATAGCTGTCATTTATAACTCTGCAGGTTTGTGAATTACAGTGACCCTGAGCTCCTTTCTTCAACTCGCTTTCTTTTGAGCTGGCCGCAACACCGCAGGATGGCTTCAGGCCCTAATCTGGTTCCGGCACGGCACGCTGAGCCTTTGGTTAATTCCTCTTCCTGGTGGGAAATGAGAGTTAAATTTGCCCGTCCAGACACCTCCAGCTAGTCTCTCATTGGTTCTCGCTATTCCTGTTCATCTTCCGCAGAAATTGCAAACTGGGCCAAACAGGAGGTTAAAGGGACTGACTCTCCAAGTTGGGAGGGTGTTAGTAAAGCGTCTGGAATGTTGCACCCGAGTACCAGGGTACGAAAACTGAGACATATTTGAACACGTCTCCCGATCACATGGTTGATCATACTCTAGGTTCCACATGCATGTTTTAGCTGAAGGAAGAATACCTTAAACCTGGGTAGTTGAAACCCGTGGAATGGGTACCATGCAATATGACTTCAAAGGGTCTTCATTTGCTCACCGAACCTCTCCAATCCTATCACTGCTGCGTTTATGCCCCTGTACACATGCTTGATTCTCTTTCGGAGACATAGCAATCCATAGGTTTTAAGATACTTACTAGTCAGGTACATTCTTAGGCATTTAATATGCGGTGTTGAGTCCATTTCGTTGAGCAAGGAGTAGCTCTTGTCTATTCCATATTTGGCTTAAGGAACTTTATCTGTGTTCATTTCAATCTCTGGTTTTATGCAGCACCCCAACTCACCTTTACCCTTAAGCAAGCATAAGTTGGTTTTCTAAATTTGAGACCCTGTTCTGTTTTGGAATTCAGTTCCTGTGTAGCCAAGTTTACATTCCGTGTATTACTGATATCTTATGATGGTTCTTTTTCTGTGTGACTTATTTCAGTTAGAATCATCATACCTGAATCCACTCATTGTGCTGCTAAGGGCCTGATGACATAGATTTCATTGCTGAGTGATATTGCTTTGTAAGTAAATACCACAACTTCTTTATCCATTTTTCACTTTCTGCGATGTTGAACTTGTACTGTAAACGAGGTTCTTGTAAACAGAGGCGTCCCAAACTTTGGGGTGGCTGTGTCTTTTTGATTTTAATTTCCCTAAGCTATAGGACCATAAGTGGAAGTGCCCTAGGCTCTGTTGCTTTGTTTTTTAGATGTTTCAGGAAACACCATACACTTCTCCCGAGTGTCTGTTGGCAATTTACATCCCGCCCATCAGCATAACAAGGCTCCCAGTTCTCCATGGCCTGTCCTGCCTTTCTGGATTTTACACTTTTTTCAGATGGCCCTTTTGACCGGGGGGAAGTGAGACTTCATTGTAGTGCAGATTTCCTTTGCAAGCTTGCTTGGTTGGCCAAAAAGGGCGTATGCGTTTTTTCCTGAATATATTCAGGAAAAAACGCATACGCCCTTTTTGGCCAAGTGCATCATTGTGGACGTTCTGCCTCTTTTCCTATGCTTTCAATGCAATTCCAGTCTACCTCCTGAAATCGGTTTCCTGCAATTCTGCCCCGCTTTCAAGTCCTCTTGGCAGCCTTACTTCAGTATATTTTTGGACGATAGCTGTCATTTATAAGTCTGCAGGTTTGTGAATTACAGTGCCCCTGAGCTCCTTTCTTCAACTCGCTTTCTTTTGAGCTGGCCGCAACACCGCAGGATGGCTTCAGGCCCTAATCTGGTTCCGGCACGGCACGCTGAGCCTTTGGTTAATTCCTCTTCCTGGTGGGAAATGAGAGTTAAATTTGCCCGTCCAGACACCTCCAGCTAGTCTCTCATTGGTTCTCGCTATTCCTGTTCATCTTCCGCAGAAATTGCAAACTGGGCCAAACAGGAGGTTAAAGGGACTGACTCTCCAAGTCGGGAGGGTGTTAGTAAAGCGTCTGGAATGTTGCACCCGAGTACCAGGGTACGAAAACTGAGACATATTTGAACACGTCTCCCGATCACATGGTTGATCATACTCTAGGTTCCACATGCATGTTTTAGCTGAAGGAAGAATACCTTAAACCTGGGTAGTTGAAACCCGTGGAATGGGTACCATGCAATATGACTTCAAAGGGTCTTCATTTGCTCACCGAACCTCTCCAATCCTATCACTGCTGCGTTTATGCCCCTGTACACATGCTTGATTCTCTTTCAGAGACATAGCAATCCATAGGTTTTAAGATACTTACTAGTCAGGTACATTCTTAGGCATTTAATATGCGGTGTTGAGTCCATTTCGTTGAGCAAGGAGTAGCTCTTGTCTATTCCATATTTGGCTTAAGGAACTTTATCTGTGCTCATTTCAATCTCTGGTTTTATGCAGCACCCCAACTCACCTTTCCCCTTAAGCAAGCATAAGTTGGTTTTCTAAATTTGAGACCCTGTTCTGTTCTGTAATTCAGTTCCTGTGTAGCCAAGTTTACATTCCGTGTATTACTGATATCTTATGATGTTTCTTTTTCTGTGTGACTTATTTCAGTTAGAATCATCATACCTGAATCCACTCATTGTGCTGCTAAGGGCCTGATGACATAGATTTCATTGCTGAGTGATATTGCTTTGTAAGTAAATACCACAACTTCTTTATCCATTTTTCACTTTCTGCGATGTTGAACTTGTACTGTAAACGAGGTTCTTGTAAACAGAGGCGTCCCAAACTTTGGGGTGGCTGTGTCTTTTTGATTTTAATTTCCCTAAGCTATAGGACCATAAGTGGAAGTGCCCTAGGCTCTGTTGCTTTGTTTTTTAGATGTTTCAGGAAACACCATACACTTCTCCCGAGTGTCTGTTGGCAATTTACATCCCGCCCATCAGCATAACAAGGCTCCCAGTTCTCCATGGCCTGTCCTGCCTTTCTGGATTTTACACTTTTTTCAGATGGCCCTTTTGACCGGGGGGAAGTGAGACTTCATTGTAGTGCAGATTTCCTTTGCAAGCTTGCTTGGTTGGCCAAAAAGGGCGTATGCGTTTTTTCCTGAATATATTCAGGAAAAAACGCATACGCCCTTTTTGGCCAAGTGCATCATTGTGGACGTTCTGCCTCTTTTCCTATGCTTTCAATGCAATTCCAGTCTACCTCCTGAAATCGGTTTCCTGCAATTCTGCCCCGCTTTCAAGTCCTCTTGGCAGCCTTACTTCAGTATATTTTTGGACGATAGCTGTCATTTATAACTCTGCAGGTTTGTGAATTACAGTGCCCCTGAGCTCCTTTCTTCAACTCGCTTTCTTTTGAGCTGGCCGCAACACCGCAGGATGGCTTCAGGCCCTAATCTGGTTCCGGCACGGCACGCTGAGCCTTTGGTTAATTCCTCTTCCTGGTGGGAAATGAGAGTTAAATTTGCCCGTCCAGACACCTCCAGCTAGTCTCTCATTGGTTCTCACTATTCCTGTTCATCTTCCGCAGAAATTGCAAACTGGGCCAAACAGGAGGTTAAAGGGACTGACTCTCCAAGTCGGGAGGGTGTTAGTAAAGCGTCTGTAATGTTGCACCCGAGTACCAGGGTACGAAAACTGAGACATATTTGAACACGTCTCCCGATCACATGGTTGATCATACTCTAGGTTCCACATGCATGTTTTAGCTGAAGGAAGAATACCTTAAACCTGGGTAGTTGAAACCCGTGGAATGGGTACCATGCAATATGACTTCAAAGGGTCTTCATTTGCTCACCGAACCTCTCCAATCCTATCACTGCTGCGTTTATGCCCCTGTACACATGCTTGATTCTCTTTCGGAGACATAGCAATCCATAGGTTTTAAGATACTTACTAGTCAGGTACATTCTTAGGCATTTAATATGCGGTGTTGAGTCCATTTCATTGAGCAAGGAGTAGCTCTTGTCTATTCCATATTTGGCTTAAGGAACTTTATCTGTGCTCATTTCAATCTCTGGTTTTATGCAGCACCCCAACTCACCTTTCCCCTTAAGCAAGCATAAGTTGGTTTTCTAAATTTGAGACCCTGTTCTGTTCTGTAATTCAGTTCCTGTGTAGCCAAGTTTACATTCCGTGTATTACTGATATCTTATGATGTTTCTTTTTCTGTGTGACTTATTTCAGTTAGAATCATCATACCTGAATCCACTCATTGTGCTGCTAAGGGCCTGATGACATAGATTTCATTGCTGAGTGATATTGCTTTGTAAGTAAATACCACAACTTCTTTATCCATTTTTCACTTTCTGCGATGTTGAACTTGTACTGTAAACGAGGTTCTTGTAAACAGAGGCGTCCCAAACTTTGGGGTGGCTGTGTCTTTTTGATTTTAATTTCCCTAAGCTATAGGACCATAAGTGGAAGTGCCCTAGGCTCTGTTGCTTTGTTTTTTAGATGTTTCAGGAAACACCATACACTTCTCCCGAGTGTCTGTTGGCAATTTACATCCCGCCCATCAGCATAACAAGGCTCCCAGTTCTCCATGGCCTGTCCTGCCTTTCTGGATTTTACACTTTTTTCAGATGGCCCTTTTGACCGGGGGGAAGTGAGACTTCATTGTAGTGCAGATTTCCTTTGCAAGCTTGCTTGGTTGGCCAAAAAGGGCGTATGCGTTTTTTCCTGAATATATTCAGGAAAAAACGCATACGCCCTTTTTGGCCAAGTGCATCATTGTGGACGTTCTGCCTCTTTTCCTATGCTTTCAATGCAATTCCAGTCTACCTCCTGAAATCGGTTTCCTGCAATTCTGCCCCGCTTTCAAGTCCTCTTGGCAGCCTTACTTCAGTATATTTTTGGACGATAGCTGTCATTTATAAGTCTGCAGGTTTGTGAATTACAGTGCCCCTGAGCTCCTTTCTTCAACTCGCTTTCTTTTGAGCTGGCCGCAACACCGCAGGATGGCTTCAGGCCCTAATCTGGTTCCGGCACGGCACGCTGAGCCTTTGGTTAATTCCTCTTCCTGGTGGGAAATGAGAGTTAAATTTGCCCGTCCAGACACCTCCAGCTAGTCTCTCATTGGTTCTCGCTATTCCTGTTCATCTTCCGCAGAAATTGCAAACTGGGCCAAACAGGAGGTTAAAGGGACTGACTCTCCAAGTCGGGAGGGTGTTAGTAAAGCGTCTGGAATGTTGCACCCGAGTACCAGGGTACGAAAACTGAGACATATTTGAACACGTCTCCCGATCACATGGTTGATCATACTCTAGGTTCCACATGCATGTTTTAGCTGAAGGAAGAATACCTTAAACCTGGGTAGTTGAAACCCGTGGAATGGGTACCATGCAATATGACTTCAAAGGGTCTTCATTTGCTCACCGAACCTCTCCAATCCTATCACTGCTGCGTTTATGCCCCTGTACACATGCTTGATTCTCTTTCAGAGACATAGCAATCCATAGGTTTTAAGATACTTACTAGTCAGGTACATTCTTAGGCATTTAATATGCGGTGTTGAGTCCATTTCGTTGAGCAAGGAGTAGCTCTTGTCTATTCCATATTTGGCTTAAGGAACTTTATCTGTGCTCATTTCAATCTCTGGTTTTATGCAGCACCCCAACTCACCTTTCCCCTTAAGCAAGCATAAGTTGGTTTTCTAAATTTGAGACCCTGTTCTGTTCTGTAATTCAGTTCCTGTGTAGCCAAGTTTACATTCCGTGTATTACTGATATCTTATGATGTTTCTTTTTCTGTGTGACTTATTTCAGTTAGAATCATCATACCTGAATCCACTCATTGTGCTGCTAAGGGCCTGATGACATAGATTTCATTGCTGAGTGATATTGCTTTGTAAGTAAATACCACAACTTCTTTATCCATTTTTCACTTTCTGCGATGTTGAACTTGTACTGTAAACGAGGTTCTTGTAAACAGAGGCGTCCCAAACTTTGGGGTGGCTGTGTCTTTTTGATTTTAATTTCCCTAAGCTATAGGACCATAAGTGGAAGTGCCCTAGGCTCTGTTGCTTTGTTTTTTAGATGTTTCAGGAAACACCATACACTTCTCCCGAGTGTCTGTTGGCAATTTACATCCCGCCCATCAGCATAACAAGGCTCCCAGTTCTCCATGGCCTGTCCTGCCTTTCTGGATTTTACACTTTTTTCAGATGGCCCTTTTGACCGGGGGGAAGTGAGACTTCATTGTAGTGCAGATTTCCTTTGCAAGCTTGCTTGGTTGGCCAAAAAGGGCGTATGCGTTTTTTCCTGAATATATTCAGGAAAAAACGCATACGCCCTTTTTGGCCAAGTGCATCATTGTGGACGTTCTGCCTCTTTTCCTATGCTTTCAATGCAATTCCAGTCTACCTCCTGAAATCGGTTTCCTGCAATTCTGCCCCGCTTTCAAGTCCTCTTGGCAGCCTTACTTCAGTATATTTTTGGACGATAGCTGTCATTTATAACTCTGCAGGTTTGTGAATTACAGTGCCCCTGAGCTCCTTTCTTCAACTCGCTTTCTTTTGAGCTGGCCGCAACACCGCAGGATGGCTTCAGGCCCTAATCTGGTTCCGGCACGGCACGCTGAGCCTTTGGTTAATTCCTCTTCCTGGTGGGAAATGAGAGTTAAATTTGCCCGTCCAGACACCTCCAGCTAGTCTCTCATTGGTTCTCACTATTCCTGTTCATCTTCCGCAGAAATTGCAAACTGGGCCAAACAGGAGGTTAAAGGGACTGACTCTCCAAGTCGGGAGGGTGTTAGTAAAGCGTCTGTAATGTTGCACCCGAGTACCAGGGTACGAAAACTGAGACATATTTGAACACGTCTCCCGATCACATGGTTGATCATACTCTAGGTTCCACATGCATGTTTTAGCTGAAGGAAGAATACCTTAAACCTGGGTAGTTGAAACCCGTGGAATGGGTACCATGCAATATGACTTCAAAGGGTCTTCATTTGCTCACCGAACCTCTCCAATCCTATCACTGCTGCGTTTATGCCCCTGTACACATGCTTGATTCTCTTTCGGAGACATAGCAATCCATAGGTTTTAAGATACTTACTAGTCAGGTACATTCTTAGGCATTTAATATGCGGTGTTGAGTCCATTTCATTGAGCAAGGAGTAGCTCTTGTCTATTCCATATTTGGCTTAAGGAACTTTATCTGTGCTCATTTCAATCTCTGGTTTTATGCAGCACCCCAACTCACCTTTCCCCTTAAGCAAGCATAAGTTGGTTTTCTAAATTTGAGACCCTGTTCTGTTCTGTAATTCAGTTCCTGTGTAGCCAAGTTTACATTCCGTGTATTACTGATATCTTATGATGTTTCTTTTTCTGTGTGACTTATTTCAGTTAGAATCATCATACCTGAATCCACTCATTGTGCTGCTAAGGGCCTGATGACATAGATTTCATTGCTGAGTGATATTGCTTTGTAAGTAAATACCACAACTTCTTTATCCATTTTTCACTTTCTGCGATGTTGAACTTGTACTGTAAACGAGGTTCTTGTAAACAGAGGCGTCCCAAACTTTGGGGTGGCTGTGTCTTTTTGATTTTAATTTCCCTAAGCTATAGGACCATAAGTGGAAGTGCCCTAGGCTCTGTTGCTTTGTTTTTTAGATGTTTCAGGAAACACCATACACTTCTCCCGAGTGTCTGTTGGCAATTTACATCCCGCCCATCAGCATAACAAGGCTCCCAGTTCTCCATGGCCTGTCCTGCCTTTCTGGATTTTACACTTTTTTCAGATGGCCCTTTTGACCGGGGGGAAGTGAGACTTCATTGTAGTGCAGATTTCCTTTGCAAGCTTGCTTGGTTGGCCAAAAAGGGCGTATGCGTTTTTTCCTGAATATATTCAGGAAAAAACGCATACGCCCTTTTTGGCCAAGTGCATCATTGTGGACGTTCTGCCTCTTTTCCTATGCTTTCAATGCAATTCCAGTCTACCTCCTGAAATCGGTTTCCTGCAATTCTGCCCCGCTTTCAAGTCCTCTTGGCAGCCTTACTTCAGTATATTTTTGGACGATAGCTGTCATTTATAAGTCTGCAGGTTTGTGAATTACAGTGCCCCTGAGCTCCTTTCTTCAACTCGCTTTCTTTTGAGCTGGCCGCAACACCGCAGGATGGCTTCAGGCCCTAATCTGGTTCCGGCAGGGCACGCTGAGCCTTTGGTTAATTCCTCTTCCTGGTGGGAAATGAGAGTTAAATTTGCCCGTCCAGACACCTCCAGCTAGTCTCTCATTGGTTCTCGCTATTCCTGTTCATCTTCCGCAGAAATTGCAAACTGGGCCAAACAGGAGGTTAAAGGGACTGACTCTCCAAGTCGGGAGGGTGTTAGTAAAGCGTCTGGAATGTTGCACCCGAGTACCAGGGTACGAAAACTGAGACATATTTGAACACGTCTCCCGATCACATGGTTGATCATACTCTAGGTTCCACATGCATGTTTTAGCTGAAGGAAGAATACCTTAAACCTGGGTAGTTGAAACCCGTGGAATGGGTACCATGCAATATGACTTCAAAGGGTCTTCATTTGCTCACCGAACCTCTCCAATCCTATCACTGCTGCGTTTATGCCCCTGTACACATGCTTGATTCTCTTTCGGAGACATAGCAATCCATAGGTTTTAAGATACTTACTAGTCAGGTACATTCTTAGGCATTTAATATGCGGTGTTGAGTCCATTTCGTTGAGCAAGGAGTAGCTCTTGTCTATTCCATATTTGGCTTAAGGAACTTTATCTGTGCTCATTTCAATCTCTGGTTTTATGCAGCACCCCAACTCACCTTTCCCCTTAAGCAAGCATAAGTTGGTTTTCTAAATTTGAGACCCTGTTCTGTTCTGTAATTCAGTTCCTGTGTAGCCAAGTTTACATTCCGTGTATTACTGATATCTTATGATGTTTCTTTTTCTGTGTGACTTATTTCAGTTAGAATCATCATACCTGAATCCACTCATTGTGCTGCTAAGGGCCTGATGACATAGATTTCATTGCTGAGTGATATTGCTTTGTAAGTAAATACCACAACTTCTTTATCCATTTTTCACTTTCTGCGATGTTGAACTTGTACTGTAAACGAGGTTCTTGTAAACAGAGGCGTCCCAAACTTTGGGGTGGCTGTGTCTTTTTGATTTTAATTTCCCTAAGCTATAGGACCATAAGTGGAAGTGCCCTAGGCTCTGTTGCTTTGTTTTTTAGATGTTTCAGGAAACACCATACACTTCTCCCGAGTGTCTGTTGGCAATTTACATCCCACCCATCAGCATAACAAGGCTCCCAGTTCTCCATGGCCTGTCCTGCCTTTCTGGATTTTACACTTTTTTCAGATGGCCCTTTTGACCGGGGGGAAGTGAGACTTCATTGTAGTGCAGATTTCCTTTGCAAGCTTGCTTGGTTGGCCAAAAAGGGCGTATGCGTTTTTTCCTGAATATATTCAGGAAAAAACGCATACGCCCTTTTTGGCCAAGTGCATCATTGTGGACGTTCTGCCTCTTTTCCTATGCTTTCAATGCAATTCCAGTCTACCTCCTGAAATCGGTTTCCTGCAATTCTGCCCCGCTTTCAAGTCCTCTTGGCAGCCTTACTTCAGTATATTTTTGGACGATAGCTGTCATTTATAACTCTGCAGGTTTGTGAATTACAGTGCCCCTGAGCTCCTTTCTTCAACTCGCTTTCTTTTGAGCTGGCCGCAACACCGCAGGATGGCTTCAGGCCCTAATCTGGTTCCGGCACGGCACGCTGAGCCTTTGGTTAATTCCTCTTCCTGGTGGGAAATGAGAGTTAAATTTGCCCGTCCAGACACCTCCAGCTAGTCTCTCATTGGTTCTCGCTATTCCTGTTCATCTTCCGCAGAAATTGCAAACTGGGCCAAACAGGAGGTTAAAGGGACTGACTCTCCAAGTCGGGAGGGTGTTAGTAAAGCGTCTGGAATGTTGCACCCGAGTACCAGGGTACGAAAACTGAGACATATTTGAACACGTCTCCCGATCACATGGTTGATCATACTCTAGGTTCCACATGCATGTTTTAGCTGAAGGAAGAATACCTTAAACCTGGGTAGTTGAAACCCGTGGAATGGGTACCATGCAATATGACTTCAAAGGGTCTTCATTTGCTCACCGAACCTCTCCAATCCTATCACTGCTGCGTTTATGCCCCTGTACACATGCTTGATTCTCTTTCAGAGACATAGCAATCCATAGGTTTTAAGATACTTACTAGTCAGGTACATTCTTAGGCATTTAATATGCGGTGTTGAGTCCATTTCGTTGAGCAAGGAGTAGCTCTTGTCTATTCCATATTTGGCTTAAGGAACTTTATCTGTGCTCATTTCAATCTCTGGTTTTATGCAGCACCCCAACTCACCTTTCCCCTTAAGCAAGCATAAGTTGGTTTTCTAAATTTGAGACCCTGTTCTGTTCTGTAATTCAGTTCCTGTGTAGCCAAGTTTACATTCCGTGTATTACTGATATCTTATGATGTTTCTTTTTCTGTGTGACTTATTTCAGTTAGAATCATCATACCTGAATCCACTCATTGTGCTGCTAAGGGCCTGATGACATAGATTTCATTGCTGAGTGATATTGCTTTGTAAGTAAATACCACAACTTCTTTATCCATTTTTCACTTTCTGCGATGTTGAACTTGTACGGTAAACGAGGTTCTTGTAAACAGAGGCGTCCCAAACTTTGGGGTGGCTGTGTCTTTTTGATTTTAATTTCCCTAAGCTATAGGACCATAAGTGGAAGTGCCCTAGGCTCTGTTGCTTTGTTTTTTAGATGTTTCAGGAAACACCATACACTTCTCCCGAGTGTCTGTTGGCAATTTACATCCCGCCCATCAGCATAACAAGGCTCCCAGTTCTCCATGGCCTGTCCTGTCTTTCTGGATTTTACACTTTTTTCAGATGGCCCTTTTGACCGGGAGGAAGTGAGACTTCATTGTAGTGCAGATTTCCTTTGCAAGCTTGCTTGGTTGGCCAAAAAGGGCGTATGCGTTTTTTCCTGAATATATTCAGGAAAAAACGCATACGCCCTTTTTGGCCAAGTGCATCATTGTGGACGTTCTGCCTCTTTTCCTATGCTTTCAATGCAATTCCAGTCTGCCTCCTGAAATCGGTTTCCTGCAATTCTGCCCCGCTTTCAAGTCCTCTTGGCAGCCTTACTTCAGTATATTTTTGGACGATAGCTGTCATTTATAACTCTGCAGGTTTGTGAATTACAGTGCCCCTGAGCTCCTTTCTTCAACTCGCTTTCTTTTGAGCTGGCCGCAACACCGCAGGATGGCTTCAGGCCCTAATCTGGTTCCGGCACGGCACGCTGAGCCTTTGGTTAATTCCTCTTCCTGGTGGGAAATGAGAGTTAAATTTGCCCGTCCAGACACCTTCCAGCTAGTCTCTCATTGGTTCTCGCTATTCCTGTTCATCTTCCGCAGAAATTGCAAACTGGGCCAAACAGGAGGTTAAAGGGACTGACTCTCCAAGTCGGGAGGGTGTTAGTAAAGCGTCTGGAATGTTGCACCCGAGTACCAGGGTACGAAAACTGAGACATATTTGAACACGTCTCCCGATCACATGGTTGATCATACTCTAGGTTCCACATGCATGTTTTAGCTGAAGGAAGAATACCTTAAACCTGGGTAGTTGAAACCCGTGGAATGGGTACCATGAAATATGACTTCAAAGCGTCTTCATTTGCTCACCGAACCTCTCCAATCCTATCACTGCTGCGTTTATGCCCCTGTACACATGCTTGATTCTCTTTCGGAGACATAGCAATCCATAGGTTTTAAGATACTTACTAGTCAGGTACATTCTTAGGCATTTAATATGCGGTGTTGAGTCCATTTCGTTGAGCAAGGAGTAGCTCTTGTCTATTCCATATTTGGCTTAAGGAACTTTATCTGTGCTCATTTCAATCTCTGGTTTTATGCAGCACCCCAACTCACCTTTCCCCTTAAGCAAGCATAAGTTGGTTTTCTAAATTTGAGACCCTGTTCTGTTCTGTAATTCAGTTCCTGTGTAGCCAAGTTTACATTCCGTGTATTACTGATATCTTATGATGTTTCTTTTTCTGTGTGACTTATTTCAGTTAGAATCATCATACCTGAATCCACTCATTGTGCTGCTAAGGGCCTGATGACATAGATTTCATTGCTGAGTGATATTGCTTTGTAAGTAAATACCACAACTTCTTTATCCATTTTTCACTTTCTGCGATGTTGAACTTGTACGGTAAACGAGGTTCTTGTAAACAGAGGCGTCCCAAACTTTGGGGTGGCTGTGTCTTTTTGATTTTAATTTCCCTAAGCTATAGGACCATAAGTGGAAGTGCCCTAGGCTCTGTTGCTTTGTTTTTTAGATGTTTCAGGAAACACCATACACTTCTCCCGAGTGTCTGTTGGCAATTTACATCCCGCCCATCAGCATAACAAGGCTCCCAGTTCTCCATGGCCTGTCCTGCCTTTCTGGATTTTACACTTTTTTCAGATGGCCCTTTTGACCGGGGGGAAGTGAGACTTCATTGTAGTGTAGATTTCCTTTGCAAGCTTGCTTGGTTGGCCAAAAAGGGCGTATGCGTTTTTTCCTGAATATATTCAGGAAAAAACGCATACGCCCTTTTTGGCCAAGTGCATCATTGTGGACGTTCTGCCTCTTTTCCTATGCTTTCAATGCAATTCCAGTCTGCCTCCTGAAATCGGTTTCCTGCAATTCTGCCCCGCTTTCAAGTCCTCTTGGCAGCCTTACTTCAGTATATTTTTGGACGATAGCTGTCATTTATAACTCTGCAGGTTTGTGAATTACAGTGCCCCTGAGCTCCTTTCTTCAACTCGCTTTCTTTTGAGCTGGCCGCAACACCGCAGGATGGCTTCAGGCCCTAATCTGGTTCCGGCACGGCACGCTGAGCCTTTGGTTAATTCCTCTTCCTGGTGGGAAATGAGAGTTAAATTTGCCCGTCCAGACACCTCCAGCTAGTCTCTCATTGGTTCTCGCTATTCCTGTTCATCTTCCGCAGAAATTGCAAACTGGGCCAAACAGGAGGTTAAAGGGACTGACTCTCCAAGTCGGGAGGGTGTTAGTAAAGCGTCTGGAATGTTGCACCCGAGTACCAGGGTACGAAAACTGAGACATATTTGAACACGTCTCCCGATCACATGGTTGATCATACTCTAGGTTCCACATGCATGTTTTAGCTGAAGGAAGAATACCTTAAACCTGGGTAGTTGAAACCCGTGGAATGGGTACCATGCAATATGACTTCAAAGGGTCTTCATTTGCTCACCGAACCTCTCCAATCCTATCACTGCTGCGTTTATGCCCCTGTACACATGCTTGATTCTCTTTCGGAGACATAGCAATCCATAGGTTTTAAGATACTTACTAGTCAGGTACATTCTTAGGCATTTAATATGCGGTGTTGAGTCCATTTCGTTGAGCAAGGAGTAGCTCTTGTCTATTCCATATTTGGCTTAAGGAACTTTATCTGTGCTCATTTCAATCTCTGGTTTTATGCAGCACCCCAACTCACCTTTCCCCTTAAGCAAGCATAAGTTGGTTTTCTAAATTTGAGACCCTGTTCTGTTCTGTAATTCAGTTCCTGTGTAGCCAAGTTTACATTCCGTGTATTACTGATATCTTATGATGTTTCTTTTTCTGTGTGACTTATTTCAGTTAGAATCATCATACCTGAATCCACTCATTGTGCTGCTAAGGGCCTGATGACATAGATTTCATTGCTGAGTGATATTGCTTTGTAAGTAAATACCACAACTTCTTTATCCATTTTTCACTTTCTGCGATGTTGAACTTGTACTGTAAACGAGGTTCTTGTAAACAGAGGCGTCCCAAACTTTGGGGTGGCTGTGTCTTTTTGATTTTAATTTCCCTAAGCTATAGGACCATAAGTGGAAGTGCCCTAGGCTCTGTTGCTTTGTTTTTTAGATGTTTCAGGAAACACCATACACTTCTCCCGAGTGTCTGTTGGCAATTTACATCCCGCCCATCAGCATAACAAGGCTCCCAGTTCTCCATGGCCTGTCCTGCCTTTCTGGATTTTACACTTTTTTCAGATGGCCCTTTTGACCGGGGGGAAGTGAGACTTCATTGTAGTGCAGATTTCCTTTGCAAGCTTGCTTGGTTGGCCAAAAAGGGCGTATGCGTTTTTTCCTGAATATATTCAGGAAAAAACGCATACGCCCTTTTTGGCCAAGTGCATCATTGTGGACGTTCTGCCTCTTTTCCTATGCTTTCAATGCAATTCCAGTCTACCTCCTGAAATCGGTTTCCTGCAATTCTGCCCCGCTTTCAAGTCCTCTTGGCAGCCTTACTTCAGTATATTTTTGGACGATAGCTGTCATTTATAACTCTGCAGGTTTGTGAATTACAGTGCCCCTGAGCTCCTTTCTTCAACTCGCTTTCTTTTGAGCTGGCCGCAACACCGCAGGATGGCTTCAGGCCCTAATCTGGTTCCGGCACGGCACGCTGAGCCTTTGGTTAATTCCTCTTCCTGGTGGGAAATGAGAGTTAAATTTGCCCGTCCAGACACCTCCAGCTAGTCTCTCATTGGTTCTCGCTATTCCTGTTCATCTTCCGCAGAAATTGCAAACTGGGCCAAACAGGAGGTTAAAGGGACTGACTCTCCAAGTCGGGAGGGTGTTAGTAAAGCGTCTGGAATGTTGCACCCGAGTACCAGGGTACGAAAACTGAGACATATTTGAACACGTCTCCCGATCACATGGTTGATCATACTCTAGGTTCCACATGCATGTTTTAGCTGAAGGAAGAATACCTTAAACCTGGGTAGTTGAAACCCGTGGAATGGGTACCATGCAATATGACTTCAAAGGGTCTTCATTTGCTCACCGAACCTCTCCAATCCTATCACTGCTGCGTTTATGCCCCTGTACACATGCTTGATTCTCTTTCGGAGACATAGCAATCCATAGGTTTTAAGATACTTACTAGTCAGGTACATTCTTAGGCATTTAATATGCGGTGTTGAGTCCATTTCGTTGAGCAAGGAGTAGCTCTTGTCTATTCCATATTTGGCTTAAGGAACTTTATCTGTGCTCATTTCAATCTCTGGTTTTATGCAGCACCCCAACTCACCTTTCCCCTTAAGCAAGCATAAGTTGGTTTTCTAAATTTGAGACCCTGTTCTGTTCTGTAATTCAGTTCCTGTGTAGCCAAGTTTACATTCCGTGTATTACTGATATCTTATGATGTTTCTTTTTCTGTGTGACTTATTTCAGTTAGAATCATCATACCTGAATCCACTCATTGTGCTGCTAAGGGCCTGATGACATAGATTTCATTGCTGAGTGATATTGCTTTGTAAGTAAATACCACAACTTCTTTATCCATTTTTCACTTTCTGCGATGTTGAACTTGTACGGTAAACGAGGTTCTTGTAAACAGAGGCGTCCCAAACTTTGGGGTGGCTGTGTCTTTTTGATTTTAATTTCCCTAAGCTATAGGACCATAAGTGGAAGTGCCCTAGGCTCTGTTGCTTTGTTTTTTAGATGTTTCAGGAAACACCATACACTTCTCCCGAGTGTCTGTTGGCAATTTACATCCCGCCCATCAGCATAACAAGGCTCCCAGTTCTCCATGGCCTGTCCTGTCTTTCTGGATTTTACACTTTTTTCAGATGGCCCTTTTGACCGGGAGGAAGTGAGACTTCATTGTAGTGCAGATTTCCTTTGCAAGCTTGCTTGGTTGGCCAAAAAGGGCGTATGCGTTTTTTCCTGAATATATTCAGGAAAAAACGCATACGCCCTTTTTGGCCAAGTGCATCATTGTGGACGTTCTGCCTCTTTTCCTATGCTTTCAATGCAATTCCAGTCTGCCTCCTGAAATCGGTTTCCTGCAATTCTGCCCCGCTTTCAAGTCCTCTTGGCAGCCTTACTTCAGTATATTTTTGGACGATAGCTGTCATTTATAACTCTGCAGGTTTGTGAATTACAGTGCCCCTGAGCTCCTTTCTTCAACTCGCTTTCTTTTGAGCTGGCCGCAACACCGCAGGATGGCTTCAGGCCCTAATCTGGTTCCGGCACGGCACGCTGAGCCTTTGGTTAATTCCTCTTCCTGGTGGGAAATGAGAGTTAAATTTGCCCGTCCAGACACCTTCCAGCTAGTCTCTCATTGGTTCTCGCTATTCCTGTTCATCTTCCGCAGAAATTGCAAACTGGGCCAAACAGGAGGTTAAAGGGACTGACTCTCCAAGTCGGGAGGGTGTTAGTAAAGCGTCTGGAATGTTGCACCCGAGTACCAGGGTACGAAAACTGAGACATATTTGAACACGTCTCCCGATCACATGGTTGATCATACTCTAGGTTCCACATGCATGTTTTAGCTGAAGGAAGAATACCTTAAACCTGGGTAGTTGAAACCCGTGGAATGGGTACCATGAAATATGACTTCAAAGCGTCTTCATTTGCTCACCGAACCTCTCCAATCCTATCACTGCTGCGTTTATGCCCCTGTACACATGCTTGATTCTCTTTCGGAGACATAGCAATCCATAGGTTTTAAGATACTTACTAGTCAGGTACATTCTTAGGCATTTAATATGCGGTGTTGAGTCCATTTCGTTGAGCAAGGAGTAGCTCTTGTCTATTCCATATTTGGCTTAAGGAACTTTATCTGTGCTCATTTCAATCTCTGGTTTTATGCAGCACCCCAACTCACCTTTCCCCTTAAGCAAGCATAAGTTGGTTTTCTAAATTTGAGACCCTGTTCTGTTCTGTAATTCAGTTCCTGTGTAGCCAAGTTTACATTCCGTGTATTACTGATATCTTATGATGTTTCTTTTTCTGTGTGACTTATTTCAGTTAGAATCATCATACCTGAATCCACTCATTGTGCTGCTAAGGGCCTGATGACATAGATTTCATTGCTGAGTGATATTGCTTTGTAAGTAAATACCACAACTTCTTTATCCATTTTTCACTTTCTGCGATGTTGAACTTGTACGGTAAACGAGGTTCTTGTAAACAGAGGCGTCCCAAACTTTGGGGTGGCTGTGTCTTTTTGATTTTAATTTCCCTAAGCTATAGGACCATAAGTGGAAGTGCCCTAGGCTCTGTTGCTTTGTTTTTTAGATGTTTCAGGAAACACCATACACTTCTCCCGAGTGTCTGTTGGCAATTTACATCCCGCCCATCAGCATAACAAGGCTCCCAGTTCTCCATGGCCTGTCCTGCCTTTCTGGATTTTACACTTTTTTCAGATGGCCCTTTTGACCGGGGGGAAGTGAGACTTCATTGTAGTGTAGATTTCCTTTGCAAGCTTGCTTGGTTGGCCAAAAAGGGCGTATGCGTTTTTTCCTGAATATATTCAGGAAAAAACGCATACGCCCTTTTTGGCCAAGTGCATCATTGTGGACGTTCTGCCTCTTTTCCTATGCTTTCAATGCAATTCCAGTCTGCCTCCTGAAATCGGTTTCCTGCAATTCTGCCCCGCTTTCAAGTCCTCTTGGCAGCCTTACTTCAGTATATTTTTGGACGATAGCTGTCATTTATAACTCTGCAGGTTTGTGAATTACAGTGCCCCTGAGCTCCTTTCTTCAACTCGCTTTCTTTTGAGCTGGCCGCAACACCGCAGGATGGCTTCAGGCCCTAATCTGGTTCCGGCACGGCACGCTGAGCCTTTGGTTAATTCCTCTTCCTGGTGGGAAATGAGAGTTAAATTTGCCCGTCCAGACACCTCCAGCTAGTCTCTCATTGGTTCTCGCTATTCCTGTTCATCTTCCGCAGAAATTGCAAACTGGGCCAAACAGGAGGTTAAAGGGACTGACTCTCCAAGTCGGGAGGGTGTTAGTAAAGCGTCTGGAATGTTGCACCCGAGTACCAGGGTACGAAAACTGAGACATATTTGAACACGTCTCCCGATCACATGGTTGATCATACTCTAGGTTCCACATGCATGTTTTAGCTGAAGGAAGAATACCTTAAACCTGGGTAGTTGAAACCCGTGGAATGGGTACCATGCAATATGACTTCAAAGGGTCTTCATTTGCTCACCGAACCTCTCCAATCCTATCACTGCTGCGTTTATGCCCCTGTACACATGCTTGATTCTCTTTCGGAGACATAGCAATCCATAGGTTTTAAGATACTTACTAGTCAGGTACATTCTTAGGCATTTAATATGCGGTGTTGAGTCCATTTCGTTGAGCAAGGAGTAGCTCTTGTCTATTCCATATTTGGCTTAAGGAACTTTATCTGTGCTCATTTCAATCTCTGGTTTTATGCAGCACCCCAACTCACCTTTCCCCTTAAGCAAGCATAAGTTGGTTTTCTAAATTTGAGACCCTGTTCTGTTCTGTAATTCAGTTCCTGTGTAGCCAAGTTTACATTCCGTGTATTACTGATATCTTATGATGGTTCTTTTTCTGTGTGACTTATTTCAGTTAGAATCATCATACCTGAATCCACTCATTGTGCTGCTAAGGGCCTGATGACATAGATTTCATTGCTGAGTGATATTGCTTTGTAAGTAAATACCACAACTTCTTTATCCATTTTTCACTTTCTGCGATGTTGAACTTGTACTGTAAACGAGGTTCTTGTAAACAGAGGCGTCCCAAACTTTGGGGTGGCTGTGTCTTTTTGATTTTAATTTCCCTAAGCTATAGGACCATAAGTGGAAGTGCCCTAGGCTCTGTTGCTTTGTTTTTTAGATGTTTCAGGAAACACCATACACTTCTCCCGAGTGTCTGTTGGCAATTTACATCCCGCCCATCAGCATAACAAGGCTCCCAGTTCTCCATGGCCTGTCCTGCCTTTCTGGATTTTACACTTTTTTCAGATGGCCCTTTTGACCGGGGGGAAGTGAGACTTCATTGTAGTGCAGATTTCCTTTGCAAGCTTGCTTGGTTGGCCAAAAAGGGCGTATGCGTTTTTTCCTGAATATATTCAGGAAAAAACGCATACGCCCTTTTTGGCCAAGTGCATCATTGTGGACGTTCTGCCTCTTTTCCTATGCTTTCAATGCAATTCCAGTCTACCTCCTGAAATCGGTTTCCTGCAATTCTGCCCCGCTTTCAAGTCCTCTTGGCAGCCTTACTTCAGTATATTTTTGGACGATAGCTGTCATTTATAACTCTGCAGGTTTGTGAATTACAGTGCCCCTGAGCTCCTTTCTTCAACTCGCTTTCTTGTGACCTGGCCGCAACACCGCAGGATGGCTTCAGGCCCTAATCTGGTTCCGGCACGGCACGCTGAGCCTTTGGTTAATTCCTCTTCCTGGTGGGAAATGAGAGTTAAATTTGCCCGTCCAGACACCTCCAGCTAGTCTCTCATTGGTTCTCGCTATTCCTGTTCATCTTCCGCAGAAATTGCAAACTGGGCCAAACAGGAGGTTAAAGGGACTGACTCTCCAAGTCGGGAGGGTGTTAGTAAAGCGTCTGGAATGTTGCACCCGAGTACCAGGGTACGAAAACTGAGACATATTTGAACACGTCTCCCGATCACATGGTTGATCATACTCTAGGTTCCACATGCATGTTTTAGCTGAAGGAAGAATACCTTAAACCTGGGTAGTTGAAACCCGTGGAATGGGTACCATGCAATATGACTTCAAAGGGTCTTCATTTGCTCACCGAACCTCTCCAATCCTATCACTGCTGCGTTTATGCCCCTGTACACATGCTTGATTCTCTTTCGGAGACATAGCAATCCATAGGTTTTAAGATACTTACTAGTCAGGTACATTCTTAGGCATTTAATATGCGGTGTTGAGTCCATTTCGTTGAGCAAGGAGTAGCTCTTGTCTATTCCATATTTGGCTTAAGGAACTTTATCTGTGCTCATTTCAATCTCTGGTTTTATGCAGCACCCCAACTCACCTTTCCCCTTAAGCAAGCATAAGTTGGTTTTCTAAATTTGAGACCCTGTTCTGTTCTGTAATTCAGTTCCTGTGTAGCCAAGTTTACATTCCGTGTATTACTGATATCTTATGATGGTTCTTTTTCTGTGTGACTTATTTCAGTTAGAATCATCATACCTGAATCCACTCATTGTGCTGCTAAGGGCCTGATGACATAGATTTCATTGCTGAGTGATATTGCTTTGTAAGTAAATACCACAACTTCTTTATCCATTTTTCACTTTCTGCGATGTTGAACTTGTACTGTAAACGAGGTTCTTGTAAACAGAGGCGTCCCAAACTTTGGGGTGGCTGTGTCTTTTTGATTTTAATTTCCCTAAGCTATAGGACCATAAGTGGAAGTGCCCTAGGCTCTGTTGCTTTGTTTTTTAGATGTTTCAGGAAACACCATACACTTCTCCCGAGTGTCTGTTGGCAATTTACATCCCGCCCATCAGCATAACAAGGCTCCCAGTTCTCCATGGCCTGTCCTGCCTTTCTGGATTTTACACTTTTTTCAGATGGCCCTTTTGACCGGGGGGAAGTGAGACTTCATTGTAGTGCAGATTTCCTTTGCAAGCTTGCTTGGTTGGCCAAAAAGGGCGTATGCGTTTTTTCCTGAATATATTCAGGAAAAAACGCATACGCCCTTTTTGGCCAAGTGCATCATTGTGGACGTTCTGCCTCTTTTCCTATGCTTTCAATGCAATTCCAGTCTACCTCCTGAAATCGGTTTCCTGCAATTCTGCCCCGCTTTCAAGTCCTCTTGGCAGCCTTACTTCAGTATATTTTTGGACGATAGCTGTCATTTATAACTCTGCAGGTTTGTGAATTACAGTGCCCCTGAGCTCCTTTCTTCAACTCGCTTTCTTGTGACCTGGCCGCAACACCGCAGGATGGCTTCAGGCCCTAATCTGGTTCCGGCACGGCACGCTGAGCCTTTGGTTAATTCCTCTTCCTGGTGGGAAATGAGAGTTAAATTTGCCCGTCCAGACACCTCCAGCTAGTCTCTCATTGGTTCTCGCTATTCCTGTTCATCTTCCGCAGAAATTGCAAACTGGGCCAAACAGGAGGTTAAAGGGACTGACTCTCCAAGTCGGGAGGGTGTTAGTAAAGCGTCTGGAATGTTGCACCCGAGTACCAGGGTACGAAAACTGAGACATATTTGAACACGTCTCCCGATCACATGGTTGATCATACTCTAGGTTCCACATGCATGTTTTAGCTGAAGGAAGAATACCTTAAACCTGGGTAGTTGAAACCCGTGGAATGGGTACCATGCAATATGACTTCAAAGGGTCTTCATTTGCTCACCGAACCTCTCCAATCCTATCACTGCTGCGTTTATGCCCCTGTACACATGCTTGATTCTCTTTCGGAGACATAGCAATCCATAGGTTTTAAGATACTTACTAGTCAGGTACATTCTTAGGCATTTAATATGCGGTGTTGAGTCCATTTCGTTGAGCAAGGAGTAGCTCTTGTCTATTCCATATTTGGCTTAAGGAACTTTATCTGTGCTCATTTCAATCTCTGGTTTTATGCAGCACCCCAACTCACCTTTACCCTTAAGCAAGCATAAGTTGGTTTTCTAAATTTGAGACCCTGTTCTGTTCTGTAATTCAGTTCCTGTGTAGCCAAGTTTACATTCCGTGTATTACTGATATCTTATGATGGTTCTTTTTCTGTGTGACTTATTTCAGTTAGAATCATCATACCTGAATCCACTCATTGTGCTGCTAAGGGCCTGATGACATAGATTTCATTGCTGAGTGATATTGCTTTGTAAGTAAATACCACAACTTCTTTATCCATTTTTCACTTTCTGCGATGTTGAACTTGTACTGTAAACGAGGTTCTTGTAAACAGAGGCGTCCCAAACTTTGGGGTGGCTGTGTCTTTTTGATTTTAATTTCCCTAAGCTATAGGACCATAAGTGGAAGTGCCCTAGGCTCTGTTGCTTTGTTTTTTAGATGTTTCAGGAAACACCATACACTTCTCCCGAGTGTCTGTTGGCAATTTACATCCCGCCCATCAGCATAACAAGGCTCCCAGTTCTCCATGGCCTGTCCTGCCTTTCTGGATTTTACACTTTTTTCAGATGGCCCTTTTGACCGGGGGGAAGTGAGACTTCATTGTAGTGCAGATTTCCTTTGCAAGCTTGCTTGGTTGGCCAAAAAGGGCGTATGCGTTTTTTCCTGAATATATTCAGGAAAAAAACGCATACGCCCTTTTTGGCCAAGTGCATCATTGTGGACGTTCTGCCTCTTTTCCTATGCTTTCAATGCAATTCCAGTCTACCTCCTGAAATCGGTTTCCTGCAATTCTGCCCCGCTTTCAAGTCCTCTTGGCAGCCTTACTTCAGTATATTTTTGGACGATAGCTGTCATTTATAACTCTGCAGGTTTGTGAATTACAGTGCCCCTGAGCTCCTTTCTTCAACTCGCTTTCTTGTGACCTGGCCGCAACACCGCAGGATGGCTTCAGGCCCTAATCTGGTTCCGGCACGGCACGCTGAGCCTTTGGTTAATTCCTCTTCCTGGTGGGAAATGAGAGTTAAATTTGCCCGTCCAGACACCTCCAGCTAGTCTCTCATTGGTTCTCGCTATTCCTGTTCATCTTCCGCAGAAATTGCAAACTGGGCCAAACAGGAGGTTAAAGGGACTGACTCTCCAAGTCGGGAGGGTGTTAGTAAAGCGTCTGGAATGTTGCACCCGAGTACCAGGGTACGAAAACTGAGACATATTTGAACACGTCTCCCGATCACATGGTTGATCATACTCTAGGTTCCACATGCATGTTTTAGCTGAAGGAAGAATACCTTAAACCTGGGTAGTTGAAACCCGTGGAATGGGTACCATGCAATATGACTTCAAAGGGTCTTCATTTGCTCACCGAACCTCTCCAATCCTATCACTGCTGCGTTTATGCCCCTGTACACATGCTTGATTCTCTTTCGGAGACATAGCAATCCATAGGTTTTAAGATACTTACTAGTCAGGTACATTCTTAGGCATTTAATATGCGGTGTTGAGTCCATTTCGTTGAGCAAGGAGTAGCTCTTGTCTATTCCATATTTGGCTTAAGGAACTTTATCTGTGCTCATTTCAATCTCTGGTTTTATGCAGCACCCCAACTCACCTTTACCCTTAAGCAAGCATAAGTTGGTTTTCTAAATTTGAGACCCTGTTCTGTTCTGTAATTCAGTTCCTGTGTAGCCAAGTTTACATTCCGTGTATTACTGATATCTTATGATGGTTCTTTTTCTGTGTGACTTATTTCAGTTAGAATCATCATACCTGAATCCACTCATTGTGCTGCTAAGGGCCTGATGACATAGATTTCATTGCTGAGTGATATTGCTTTGTAAGTAAATACCACAACTTCTTTATCCATTTTTCACTTTCTGCGATGTTGAACTTGTACTGTAAACGAGGTTCTTGTAAACAGAGGCGTCCCAAACTTTGGGGTGGCTGTGTCTTTTTGATTTTAATTTCCCTAAGCTATAGGACCATAAGTGGAAGTGCCCTAGGCTCTGTTGCTTTGTTTTTTAGATGTTTCAGGAAACACCATACACTTCTCCCGAGTGTCTGTTGGCAATTTACATCCCGCCCATCAGCATAACAAGGCTCCCAGTTCTCCATGGCCTGTCCTGCCTTTCTGGATTTTACACTTTTTTCAGATGGCCCTTTTGACCGGGGGGAAGTGAGACTTCATTGTAGTGCAGATTTCCTTTGCAAGCTTGCTTGGTTGGCCAAAAAGGGCGTATGCGTTTTTTCCTGAATATATTCAGGAAAAAAACGCATACGCCCTTTTTGGCCAAGTGCATCATTGTGGACGTTCTGCCTCTTTTCCTATGCTTTCAATGCAATTCCAGTCTACCTCCTGAAATCGGTTTCCTGCAATTCTGCCCCGCTTTCAAGTCCTCTTGGCAGCCTTACTTCAGTATATTTTTGGACGATAGCTGTCATTTATAACTCTGCAGGTTTGTGAATTACAGTGCCCCTGAGCTCCTTTCTTCAACTCGCTTTCTTGTGACCTGGCCGCAACACCGCAGGATGGCTTCAGGCCCTAATCTGGTTCCGGCACGGCACGCTGAGCCTTTGGTTAATTCCTCTTCCTGGTGGGAAATGAGAGTTAAATTTGCCCGTCCAGACACCTCCAGCTAGTCTCTCATTGGTTCTCGCTATTCCTGTTCATCTTCCGCAGAAATTGCAAACTGGGCCAAACAGGAGGTTAAAGGGACTGACTCTCCAAGTCGGGAGGGTGTTAGTAAAGCGTCTGGAATGTTGCACCCGAGTACCAGGGTACGAAAACTGAGACATATTTGAACACGTCTCCCGATCACATGGTTGATCATACTCTAGGTTCCACATGCATGTTTTAGCTGAAGGAAGAATACCTTAAACCTGGGTAGTTGAAACCCGTGGAATGGGTACCATGCAATATGACTTCAAAGGGTCTTCATTTGCTCACCGAACCTCTCCAATCCTATCACTGCTGCGTTTATGCCCCTGTACACATGCTTGATTCTCTTTCGGAGACATAGCAATCCATAGGTTTTAAGATACTTACTAGTCAGGTACATTCTTAGGCATTTAATATGCGGTGTTGAGTCCATTTCGTTGAGCAAGGAGTAGCTCTTGTCTATTCCATATTTGGCTTAAGGAACTTTATCTGTGCTCATTTCAATCTCTGGTTTTATGCAGCACCCCACCTCACCTTTCCCCTTAAGCAAGCATAAGTTGGTTTTCTAAATTTGAGACCCTGTTCTGTTCTGTAATTCAGTTCCTGTGTAGCCAAGTTTACATTCCGTGTATTACTGATATCTTATGATGTTTCTTTTTCTGTGTGACTTATTTCAGTTAGAATCATCATACCTGAATCCACTCATTGTGCTGCTAAGGGCCTGATGACATAGATTTCATTGCTGAGTGATATTGCTTTGTAAGTAAATACCACAACTTCTTTATCCATTTTTCACTTTCTGCGATGTTGAACTTGTACTGTAAACGAGGTTCTTGTAAACAGAGGCGTCCCAAACTTTGGGGTGGCTGTGTCTTTTTGATTTTAATTTCCCTAAGCTATAGGACCATAAGTGGAAGTGCCCTAGGCTCTGTTGCTTTGTTTTTTAGATGTTTCAGGAAACACCATACACTTCTCCCGAGTGTCTGTTGGCAATTTACATCCCGCCCATCAGCATAACAAGGCTCCCAGTTCTCCATGGCCTGTCCTGCCTTTCTGGATTTTACACTTTTTTCAGATGGCCCTTTTGACCGGGGGGAAGTGAGACTTCATTGTAGTGCAGATTTCCTTTGCAAGCTTGCTTGGTTGGCCAAAAAGGGCGTATGCGTTTTTTCCTGAATATATTCAGGAAAAAACGCATACGCCCTTTTTGGCCAAGTGCATCATTGTGGACGTTCTGCCTCTTTTCCTATGCTTTCAATG
Organism: Pseudorca crassidens; assembly: GCF_039906515.1. Taxonomy (NCBI): domain Eukaryota; kingdom Metazoa; phylum Chordata; class Mammalia; order Artiodactyla; family Delphinidae; genus Pseudorca; species Pseudorca crassidens. The sequence continues at coordinate 117,983 of NW_027136063.1, read as the reverse complement.
CAATTCCAGTCTACCTCCTGAAATCGGTTTCCTGCAATTCTGCCCCGCTTTCAAGTCCTCTTGGCAGCCTTACTTCAGTAAATTTTTGGACGATAGCTGTCATTTATAAGTCTGCAGGTTTGTGAATTACAGTGCCCCTGAGCTCCTTTCTTCAACTCGCTTTCTTTTGAGCTGGCCGCAACACCGCAGGATGGCTTCAGGCCCTAATCTGGTTCCGGCACGGCACGCTGAGCCTTTGGTTAATTCCTCTTCCTGGTGGGAAATGAGAGTTAAATTTGCCCGTCCAGACACCTCCAGCTAGTCTCTCATTGGTTCTCGCTATTCCTGTTCATCTTCCGCAGAAATTGCAAACTGGGCCAAACAGGAGGTTAAAGGGACTGACTCTCCAAGTTGGGAGGGTGTTAGTAAAGCATCTGGAATGTTGCACCCGAGTACCAGGGTACGAAAACTGAGACATATTTGAACACGTCTCCCGATCACATGGTTGATCATACTCTAGGTTCCACATGCATGTTTTAGCTGAAGGAAGAATACCTTAAACCTGGGTAGTTGAAACCCGTGGAATGGGTACCATGCAATATGACTTCAAAGGGTCTTCATTTGCTCACCGAACCTCTCCAATCCTATCACTGCTGCGTTTATGCCCCTGTACACATGCTTGATTCTCTTTCGGAGACATAGCAATCCATAGGTTTTAAGATACTTACTAGTCAGGTACATTCTTAGGCATTTAATATGCGGTGTTGAGTCCATTTCGTTGAGCAAGGAGTAGCTCTTGTCTATTCCATATTTGGCTTAAGGAACTTTATCTGTGCTCATTTCAATCTCTGGTTTTATGCAGCACCCCAACTCACCTTTCCCCTTAAGCAAGCATAAGTTGGTTTTCTAAATTTGAGACCCTGTTCTGTTCTGTAATTCAGTTCCTGTGTAGCCAAGTTTACATTCCGTGTATTACTGATATCTTATGATGTTTCTTTTTCTGTGTGACTTATTTCAGTTAGAATCATCATACCTGAATCCACTCATTGTGCTGCTAAGGGCCTGATGACATAGATTTCATTGCTGAGTGATATTGCTTTGTAAGTAAATACCACAACTTCTTTATCCATTTTTCACTTTCTGCGATGTTGAACTTGTACTGTAAACGAGGTTCTTGTAAACAGAGGCGTCCCAAACTTTGGGGTGGCTGTGTCTTTTTGATTTTAATTTCCCTAAGCTATAGGACCATAAGTGGAAGTGCCCTAGGCTCTGTTGCTTTGTTTTTTAGATGTTTCAGGAAACACCATACACTTCTCCCGAGTGTCTGTTGGCAATTTACATCCCGCCCATCAGCATAACAAGGCTCCCAGTTCTCCATGGCCTGTCCTGCCTTTCTGGATTTTACACTTTTTTCAGATGGCCCTTTTGACCGGGGGGAAGTGAGACTTCATTATAGTGCAGATTTCCTTTGCAAGCTTGCTTGGTTGGCCAAAAAGGGCGTATGCGTTTTTTCCTGAATATATTCAGGAAAAAACGCATACGCCCTTTTTGGCCAAGTGCATCATTGTGGACGTTCTGCCTCTTTTCCTATGCTTTCAATGCAATTCCAGTCTACCTCCTGAAATCGGTTTCCTGCAATTCTGCCCCGCTTTCAAGTCCTCTTGGCAGCCTTACTTCAGTATATTTTTGGACGATAGCTGTCATTTATAAGTCTGCAGGTTTGTGAATTACAGTGCCCCTGAGCTCCTTTCTTCAACTCGCTTTCTTTTGAGCTGGCCGCAACACCGCAGGATGGCTTCAGGCCCTAATCTGGTTCCGGCACGGCACGCTGAGCCTTTGGTTAATTCCTCTTCCTGGTGGGAAATGAGAGTTAAATTTGCCCGTCCAGACACCTCCAGCTAGTCTCTCATTGGTTCTCGCTATTCCTGTTCATCTTCCGCAGAAATTGCAAACTGGGCCAAACAGGAGGTTAAAGGGACTGACTCTCCAAGTTGGGAGGGTGTTAGTAAAGCGTCTGGAATGTTGCACCCGAGTACCAGGGTACGAAAACTGAGACATATTTGAACACGTCTCCCGATCACATGGTTGATCATACTCTAGGTTCCACATGCATGTTTTAGCTGAAGGAAGAATACCTTAAACCTGGGTAGTTGAAACCCGTGGAATGGGTACCATGCAATATGACTTCAAAGGGTCTTCATTTGCTCACCGAACATCTCCAATCCTATCACTGCTGCGTTTATGCCCCTGTACACATGCTTGATTCTCTTTCGGAGACATAGCAATCCATAGGTTTTAAGATACTTACTAGTCAGGTACATTCTTAGGCATTTAATATGCGGTGTTGAGTCCATTTCGTTGAGCAAGGAGTAGCTCTTGTCTATTCCATATTTGGCTTAAGGAACTTTATCTGTGTTCATTTCAATCTCTGGTTTTTTGCAGCACCCCAACTCACCTTTACCCTTAAGCAAGCATAAGTTGGTTTTCTAAATTTGAGACCCTGTTCTGTTTTGGAATTCAGTTCCTGTGTAGCCAAGTTTACATTCCGTGTATTACTGATATCTTATGATGGTTCTTTTTCTGTGTGACTTATTTCAGTTAGAATCATCATACCTGAATCCACTCATTGTGCTGCTAAGGGCCTGATGACATAGATTTCATTGCTGAGTGATATTGCTTTGTAAGTAAATACCACAACTTCTTTATCCATTTTTCACTTTCTGCGATGTTGAACTTGTACTGTAAACGAGGTTCTTGTAAACAGAGGCGTCCCAAACTTTGGGGTGGCTGTGTCTTTTTGATTTTAATTTCCCTAAGCTATAGGACCATAAGTGGAAGTGCCCTAGGCTCTGTTGCTTTGTTTTTTAGATGTTTCAGGAAACACCATACACTTCTCCCGAGTGTCTGTTGGCAATTTACATCCCGCCCATCAGCATAACAAGGCTCCCAGTTCTCCATGGCCTGTCCTGTCTTTCTGGATTTTACACTTTTTTCAGATGGCCCTTTTGACCGGGGGGAAGTGAGACTTCATTGTAGTGCAGATTTCCTTTGCAAGCTTGCTTGGTTGGCCAAAAAGGGCGTATGCGTTTTTTCCTGAATATATTCAGGAAAAAACGCATACGCCCTTTTTGGCCAAGTGCATCATTGTGGACGTTCTGCCTCTTTTCCTATGCTTTCAATGCAATTCCAGTCTACCTCCTGAAATCGGTTTCCTGCAATTCTGCCCCGCTTTCAAGTCCTCTTGGCAGCCTTACTTCAGTATATTTTTGGACGATAGCTGTCATTTATAACTCTGCAGGTTTGTGAATTACAGTGTCCCTGAGCTCCTTTCTTCAACTCGCTTTCTTTTGAGCTGGCCGCAACACCGCAGGATGGCTTCAGGCCCTAATCTGGTTCCGGCACGGCACGCTGAGCCTTTGGTTAATTCCTCTTCCTGGTGGGAAATGAGAGTTAAATTTGCCCGTCCAGACACCTTCCAGCTAGTCTCTCATTGGTTCTCGCTATTCCTGTTCATCTTCCGCAGAAATTGCAAACTGGGCCAAACAGGAGGTTAAAGGGACTGACTCTCCAAGTCGGGAGGGTGTTAGTAAAGCGTCTGGAATGTTGCACCCGAGTACCAGGGTACGAAAACTGAGACATATTTGAACACGTCTCCCGATCACATGGTTGATCATACTCTAGGTTCCACATGCATGTTTTAGCTGAAGGAAGAATACCTTAAACCTGGGTAGTTGAAACCCGTGGAATGGGTACCATGCAATATGACTTCAAAGGGTCTTCATTTGCTCACCGAACCTCTCCAATCCTATCACTGCTGCGTTTATGCCCCTGTACACATGCTTGATTCTCTTTCGGAGACATAGCAATCCATAGGTTTTAAGATACTTACTAGTCAGGTACATTCTTAGGCATTTAATATGCGGTGTTGAGTCCATTTCGTTGAGCAAGGAGTAGCTCTTGTCTATTCCATATTTGGCTTAAGGAACTTTATCTGTGCTCATTTCAATCTCTGGTTTTATGCAGCACCCCAACTCACCTTTCCCCTTAAGCAAGCATAAGTTGGTTTTCTAAATTTGAGACCCTGTTCTGTTCTGTAATTCAGTTCCTGTGTAGCCAAGTTTACATTCCGTGTATTACTGATATCTTATGATGTTTCTTTTTCTGTGTGACTTATTTCAGTTAGAATCATCATACCTGAATCCACTCATTGTGCTGCTAAGGGCCTGATGACATAGATTTCATTGCTGAGTGATATTGCTTTGTAAGTAAATACCACAACTTCTTTATCCATTTTTCACTTTCTGCGATGTTGAACTTGTACTGTAAACGAGGTTCTTGTAAACAGAGGCGTCCCAAACTTTGGGGTGGCTGTGTCTTTTTGATTTTAATTTCCCTAAGCTATAGGACCATAAGTGGAAGTGCCCTAGGCTCTGTTGCTTTGTTTTTTAGATGTTTCAGGAAACACCATACACTTCTCCCGAGTGTCTGTTGGCAATTTACATCCCGCCCATCAGCATAACAAGGCTCCCAGTTCTCCATGGCCTGTCCTGCCTTTCTGGATTTTACACTTTTTTCAGATGGCCCTTTTGACCGGGGGGAAGTGAGACTTCATTGTAGTGCAGATTTCCTTTGCAAGCTTGCTTGGTTGGCCAAAAAGGGCGTATGCGTTTTTTCCTGAATATATTCAGGAAAAAACACATACGCCCTTTTTGGCCAAGTGCATCATTGTGGACGTTCTGCCTCTTTTCCTATGCTTTCAATGCAATTCCAGTCTACCTCCTGAAATCGGTTTCCTGCAATTCTGCCCCGCTTTCAAGTCCTCTTGGCAGCCTTACTTCAGTAAATTTTTGGACGATAGCTGTCATTTATAAGTCTGCAGGTTTGTGAATTACAGTGCCCCTGAGCTCCTTTCTTCAACTCGCTTTCTTTTGAGCTGGCCGCAACACCGCAGGATGGCTTCAGGCCCTAATCTGGTTCCGGCACGGCACGCTGAGCCTTTGGTTAATTCCTCTTCCTGGTGGGAAATGAGAGTTAAATTTGCCCGTCCAGACACCTCCAGCTAGTCTCTCATTGGTTCTCGCTATTCCTGTTCATCTTCCGCAGAAATTGCAAACTGGGCCAAACAGGAGGTTAAAGGGACTGACTCTCCAAGTTGGGAGGGTGTTAGTAAAGCATCTGGAATGTTGCACCCGAGTACCAGGGTACGAAAACTGAGACATATTTGAACACGTCTCCCGATCACATGGTTGATCATACTCTAGGTTCCACATGCATGTTTTAGCTGAAGGAAGAATACCTTAAACCTGGGTAGTTGAAACCCGTGGAATGGGTACCATGCAATATGACTTCAAAGGGTCTTCATTTGCTCACCGAACCTCTCCAATCCTATCACTGCTGCGTTTATGCCCCTGTACACATGCTTGATTCTCTTTCGGAGACATAGCAATCCATAGGTTTTAAGATACTTACTAGTCAGGTACATTCTTAGGCATTTAATATGCGGTGTTGAGTCCATTTCGTTGAGCAAGGAGTAGCTCTTGTCTATTCCATATTTGGCTTAAGGAACTTTATCTGTGCTCATTTCAATCTCTGGTTTTATGCAGCACCCCAACTCACCTTTCCCCTTAAGCAAGCATAAGTTGGTTTTCTAAATTTGAGACCCTGTTCTGTTCTGTAATTCAGTTCCTGTGTAGCCAAGTTTACATTCCGTGTATTACTGATATCTTATGATGTTTCTTTTTCTGTGTGACTTATTTCAGTTAGAATCATCATACCTGAATCCACTCATTGTGCTGCTAAGGGCCTGATGACATAGATTTCATTGCTGAGTGATATTGCTTTGTAAGTAAATACCACAACTTCTTTATCCATTTTTCACTTTCTGCGATGTTGAACTTGTACTGTAAACGAGGTTCTTGTAAACAGAGGCGTCCCAAACTTTGGGGTGGCTGTGTCTTTTTGATTTTAATTTCCCTAAGCTATAGGACCATAAGTGGAAGTGCCCTAGGCTCTGTTGCTTTGTTTTTTAGATGTTTCAGGAAACACCATACACTTCTCCCGAGTGTCTGTTGGCAATTTACATCCCGCCCATCAGCATAACAAGGCTCCCAGTTCTCCATGGCCTGTCCTGCCTTTCTGGATTTTACACTTTTTTCAGATGGCCCTTTTGACCGGGGGGAAGTGAGACTTCATTATAGTGCAGATTTCCTTTGCAAGCTTGCTTGGTTGGCCAAAAAGGGCGTATGCGTTTTTTCCTGAATATATTCAGGAAAAAACGCATACGCCCTTTTTGGCCAAGTGCATCATTGTGGACGTTCTGCCTCTTTTCCTATGCTTTCAATGCAATTCCAGTCTACCTCCTGAAATCGGTTTCCTGCAATTCTGCCCCGCTTTCAAGTCCTCTTGGCAGCCTTACTTCAGTATATTTTTGGACGATAGCTGTCATTTATAAGTCTGCAGGTTTGTGAATTACAGTGCCCCTGAGCTCCTTTCTTCAACTCGCTTTCTTTTGAGCTGGCCGCAACACCGCAGGATGGCTTCAGGCCCTAATCTGGTTCCGGCACGGCACGCTGAGCCTTTGGTTAATTCCTCTTCCTGGTGGGAAATGAGAGTTAAATTTGCCCGTCCAGACACCTCCAGCTAGTCTCTCATTGGTTCTCGCTATTCCTGTTCATCTTCCGCAGAAATTGCAAACTGGGCCAAACAGGAGGTTAAAGGGACTGACTCTCCAAGTTGGGAGGGTGTTAGTAAAGCGTCTGGAATGTTGCACCCGAGTACCAGGGTACGAAAACTGAGACATATTTGAACACGTCTCCCGATCACATGGTTGATCATACTCTAGGTTCCACATGCATGTTTTAGCTGAAGGAAGAATACCTTAAACCTGGGTAGTTGAAACCCGTGGAATGGGTACCATGCAATATGACTTCAAAGGGTCTTCATTTGCTCACCGAACCTCTCCAATCCTATCACTGCTGCGTTTATGCCCCTGTACACATGCTTGATTCTCTTTCGGAGACATAGCAATCCATAGGTTTTAAGATACTTACTAGTCAGGTACATTCTTAGGCATTTAATATGCGGTGTTGAGTCCATTTCGTTGAGCAAGGAGTAGCTCTTGTCTATTCCATATTTGGCTTAAGGAACTTTATCTGTGTTCATTTCAATCTCTGGTTTTTTGCAGCACCCCAACTCACCTTTACCCTTAAGCAAGCATAAGTTGGTTTTCTAAATTTGAGACCCTGTTCTGTTTTGGAATTCAGTTCCTGTGTAGCCAAGTTTACATTCCGTGTATTACTGATATCTTATGATGGTTCTTTTTCTGTGTGACTTATTTCAGTTAGAATCATCATACCTGAATCCACTCATTGTGCTGCTAAGGGCCTGATGACATAGATTTCATTGCTGAGTGATATTGCTTTGTAAGTAAATACCACAACTTCTTTATCCATTTTTCACTTTCTGCGATGTTGAACTTGTACTGTAAACGAGGTTCTTGTAAACAGAGGCGTCCCAAACTTTGGGGTGGCTGTGTCTTTTTGATTTTAATTTCCCTAAGCTATAGGACCATAAGTGGAAGTGCCCTAGGCTCTGTTGCTTTGTTTTTTAGATGTTTCAGGAAACACCATACACTTCTCCCGAGTGTCTGTTGGCAATTTACATCCCGCCCATCAGCATAACAAGGCTCCCAGTTCTCCATGGCCTGTCCTGTCTTTCTGGATTTTACACTTTTTTCAGATGGCCCTTTTGACCGGGGGGAAGTGAGACTTCATTGTAGTGCAGATTTCCTTTGCAAGCTTGCTTGGTTGGCCAAAAAGGGCGTATGCGTTTTTTCCTGAATATATTCAGGAAAAAACGCATACGCCCTTTTTGGCCAAGTGCATCATTGTGGACGTTCTGCCTCTTTTCCTATGCTTTCAATGCAATTCCAGTCTACCTCCTGAAATCGGTTTCCTGCAATTCTGCCCCGCTTTCAAGTCCTCTTGGCAGCCTTACTTCAGTATATTTTTGGACGATAGCTGTCATTTATAACTCTGCAGGTTTGTGAATTACAGTGTCCCTGAGCTCCTTTCTTCAACTCGCTTTCTTTTGAGCTGGCCGCAACACCGCAGGATGGCTTCAGGCCCTAATCTGGTTCCGGCACGGCACGCTGAGCCTTTGGTTAATTCCTCTTCCTGGTGGGAAATGAGAGTTAAATTTGCCCGTCCAGACACCATCCAGCTAGTCTCTCATTGGTTCTCGCTATTCCTGTTCATCTTCCGCAGAAATTGCAAACTGGGCCAAACAGGAGGTTAAAGGGACTGACTCTCCAAGTCGGGAGGGTGTTAGTAAAGCGTCTGGAATGTTGCACCCGAGTACCAGGGTACGAAAACTGAGACATATTTGAACACGTTTCCCGATCACATGGTTGATCATACTCTAGGTTCCACATGCATGTTTTAGCTGAAGGAAGAATACCTTAAACCTGGGTAGTTGAAACCCGTGGAATGGGTACCATGCAATATGACTTCAAAGGGTCTTCATTTGCTCACCGAACCTCTCCAATCCTATCACTGCTGCGTTTATGCCCCTGTACACATGCTTGATTCTCTTTCGGAGACATAGCAATCCATAGGTTTTAAGATACTTACTAGTCAGGTACATTCTTAGGCATTTAATATGCGGTGTTGAGTCCATTTCGTTGAGCAAGGAGTAGCTCTTGTCTATTCCATATTTGGCTTAAGGAACTTTATCTGTGCTCATTTCAATCTCTGGTTTTATGCAGCACCCCAACTCACCTTTCCCCTTAAGCAAGCATAAGTTGGTTTTCTAAATTTGAGACCCTGTTCTGTTCTGTAATTCAGTTCCTGTGTAGCCAAGTTTACATTCCGTGTATTACTGATATCTTATGATGTTTCTTTTTCTGTGTGACTTATTTCAGTTAGAATCATCATACCTGAATCCACTCATTGTGCTGCTAAGGGCCTGATGACATAGATTTCATTGCTGAGTGATATTGCTTTGTAAGTAAATACCACAACTTCTTTATCCATTTTTCACTTTCTGCGATGTTGAACTTGTACTGTAAACGAGGTTCTTGTAAACAGAGGCGTCCCAAACTTTGGGGTGGCTGTGTCTTTTTGATTTTAATTTCCCTAAGCTATAGGACCATAAGTGGAAGTGCCCTAGGCTCTGTTGCTTTGTTTTTTAGATGTTTCAGGAAACACCATACACTTCTCCCGAGTGTCTGTTGGCAATTTACATCCCGCCCATCAGCATAACAAGGCTCCCAGTTCTCCATGGCCTGTCCTGCCTTTCTGGATTTTACACTTTTTTCAGATGGCCCTTTTGACCGGGGGGAAGTGAGACTTCATTGTAGTGCAGATTTCCTTTGCAAGCTTGCTTGGTTGGCCAAAAAGGGCGTATGCGTTTTTTCCTGAATATATTCAGGAAAAAACGCATACGCCCTTTTTGGCCAAGTGCATCATTGTGGACGTTCTGCCTCTTTTCCTATGCTTTCAATGCAATTCCAGTCTACCTCCTGAAATCGGTTTCCTGCAATTCTGCCCCGCTTTCAAGTCCTCTTGGCAGCCTTACTTCAGTATATTTTTGGACGATAGCTGTCATTTATAACTCTGCAGGTTTGTGAATTACAGTGCCCCTGAGCTCCTTTCTTCAACTCGCTTTCTTTTGAGCTGGCCGCAACACCGCAGGATGGCTTCAGGCCCTAATCTGGTTCCGGCAGGGCACGCTGAGCCTTTGGTTAATTCCTCTTCCTGGTGGGAAATGAGAGTTAAATTTGCCCGTCCAGACACCTCCAGCTAGTCTCTCATTGGTTCTCGCTATTCCTGTTCATCTTCCGCAGAAATTGCAAACTGGGCCAAACAGGAGGTTAAAGGGACTGACTCTCCAAGTCGGGAGGGTGTTAGTAAAGCGTCTGGAATGTTGCACCCGAGTACCAGGGTACGAAAACTGAGACATATTTGAACACGTCTCCCGATCACATGGTTGATCATACTCTAGGTTCCACATGCATGTTTTAGCTGAAGGAAGAATACCTTAAACCTGGGTAGTTGAAACCCGTGGAATGGGTACCATGCAATATGACTTCAAAGGGTCTTCATTTGCTCACCGAACCTCTCCAATCCTATCACTGCTGCGTTTATGCCCCTGTACACATGCTTGATTCTCTTTCGGAGACATAGCAATCCATAGGTTTTAAGATACTTACTAGTCAGGTACATTCTTAGGCATTTAATATGCGGTGTTGAGTCCATTTCGTTGAGCAAGGAGTAGCTCTTGTCTATTCCATATTTGGCTTAAGGAACTTTATCTGTGCTCATTTCAATCTCTGGTTTTATGCAGCACCCCAACTCACCTTTACCCTTAAGCAAGCATAAGTTGGTTTTCTAAATTTGAGACCCTGTTCTGTTCTGTAATTCAGTTCCTGTGTAGCCAAGTTTACATTCCGTGTATTACTGATATCTTATGATGTTTCTTTTTCTGTGTGACTTATTTCAGTTAGAATCATCATACCTGAATCCACTCATTGTGCTGCTAAGGGCCTGATGACATAGATTTCATTGCTGAGTGATATTGCTTTGTAAGTAAATACCACAACTTCTTTATCCATTTTTCACTTTCTGCGATGTTGAACTTGTACTGTAAACGAGGTTCTTGTAAACAGAGGCGTCCCAAACTTTGGGGTGGCTGTGTCTTTTTGATTTTAATTTCCCTAAGCTATAGGACCATAAGTGGAAGTGCCCTAGGCTCTGTTGCTTTGTTTTTTAGATGTTTCAGGAAACACCATACACTTCTCCCGAGTGTCTGTTGGCAATTTACATCCCACCCATCAGCATAACAAGGCTCCCAGTTCTCCATGGCCTGTCCTGCCTTTCTGGATTTTACACTTTTTTCAGATGGCCCTTTTGACCGGGGGGAAGTGAGACTTCATTGTAGTGCAGATTTCCTTTGCAAGCTTGCTTGGTTGGCCAAAAAGGGCGTATGCGTTTTTTCCTGAATATATTCAGGAAAAAACGCATACGCCCTTTTTGGCCAAGTGCATCATTGTGGACGTTCTGCCTCTTTTCCTATGCTTTCAATGCAATTCCAGTCTACCTCCTGAAATCGGTTTCCTGCAATTCTGCCCCGCTTTCAAGTCCTCTTGGCAGCCTTACTTCAGTATATTTTTGGACGATAGCTGTCATTTATAACTCTGCAGGTTTGTGAATTACAGTGCCCCTGAGCTCCTTTCTTCAACTCGCTTTCTTTTGAGCTGGCCGCAACACCGCAGGATGGCTTCAGGCCCTAATCTGGTTCCGGCACGGCACGCTGAGCCTTTGGTTAATTCCTCTTCCTGGTGGGAAATGAGAGTTAAATTTGCCCGTCCAGACACCTCCAGCTAGTCTCTCATTGGTTCTCGCTATTCCTGTTCATCTTCCGCAGAAATTGCAAACTGGGCCAAACAGGAGGTTAAAGGGACTGACTCTCCAAGTCGGGAGGGTGTTAGTAAAGCGTCTGGAATGTTGCACCCGAGTACCAGGGTACGAAAACTGAGACATATTTGAACACGTCTCCCGATCACATGGTTGATCATACTCTAGGTTCCACATGCATGTTTTAGCTGAAGGAAGAATACCTTAAACCTGGGTAGTTGAAACCCGTGGAATGGGTACCATGCAATATGACTTCAAAGGGTCTTCATTTGCTCACCGAACCTCTCCAATCCTATCACTGCTGCGTTTATGCCCCTGTACACATGCTTGATTCTCTTTCAGAGACATAGCAATCCATAGGTTTTAAGATACTTACTAGTCAGGTACATTCTTAGGCATTTAATATGCGGTGTTGAGTCCATTTCGTTGAGCAAGGAGTAGCTCTTGTCTATTCCATATTTGGCTTAAGGAACTTTATCTGTGCTCATTTCAATCTCTGGTTTTATGCAGCACCCCAACTCACCTTTCCCCTTAAGCAAGCATAAGTTGGTTTTCTAAATTTGAGACCCTGTTCTGTTCTGTAATTCAGTTCCTGTGTAGCCAAGTTTACATTCCGTGTATTACTGATATCTTATGATGTTTCTTTTTCTGTGTGACTTATTTCAGTTAGAATCATCATACCTGAATCCACTCATTGTGCTGCTAAGGGCCTGATGACATAGATTTCATTGCTGAGTGATATTGCTTTGTAAGTAAATACCACAACTTCTTTATCCATTTTTCACTTTCTGCGATGTTGAACTTGTACGGTAAACGAGGTTCTTGTAAACAGAGGCGTCCCAAACTTTGGGGTGGCTGTGTCTTTTTGATTTTAATTTCCCTAAGCTATAGGACCATAAGTGGAAGTGCCCTAGGCTCTGTTGCTTTGTTTTTTAGATGTTTCAGGAAACACCATACACTTCTCCCGAGTGTCTGTTGGCAATTTACATCCCGCCCATCAGCATAACAAGGCTCCCAGTTCTCCATGGCCTGTCCTGTCTTTCTGGATTTTACACTTTTTTCAGATGGCCCTTTTGACCGGGAGGAAGTGAGACTTCATTGTAGTGCAGATTTCCTCTGCAAGCTTGCTTGGTTGGCCAAAAAGGGCGTATGCGTTTTTTCCTGAATATATTCAGGAAAAAACGCATACGCCCTTTTTGGCCAAGTGCATCATTGTGGACGTTCTGCCTCTTTTCCTATGCTTTCAATGCAATTCCAGTCTGCCTCCTGAAATCGGTTTCCTGCAATTCTGCCCCGCTTTCAAGTCCTCTTGGCAGCCTTACTTCAGTATATTTTTGGACGATAGCTGTCATTTATAACTCTGCAGGTTTGTGAATTACAGTGCCCCTGAGCTCCTTTCTTCAACTCGCTTTCTTTTGAGCTGGCCGCAACACCGCAGGATGGCTTCAGGCCCTAATCTGGTTCCGGCACGGCACGCTGAGCCTTTGGTTAATTCCTCTTCCTGGTGGGAAATGAGAGTTAAATTTGCCCGTCCAGACACCTTCCAGCTAGTCTCTCATTGGTTCTCGCTATTCCTGTTCATCTTCCGCAGAAATTGCAAACTGGGCCAAACAGGAGGTTAAAGGGACTGACTCTCCAAGTCGGGAGGGTGTTAGTAAAGCGTCTGGAATGTTGCACCCGAGTACCAGGGTACGAAAACTGAGACATATTTGAACACGTCTCCCGATCACATGGTTGATCATACTCTAGGTTCCACATGCATGTTTTAGCTGAAGGAAGAATACCTTAAACCTGGGTAGTTGAAACCCGTGGAATGGGTACCATGCAATATGACTTCAAAGCGTCTTCATTTGCTCACCGAACCTCTCCAATCCTATCACTGCTGCATTTATGCCCCTGTACACATGCTTGATTCTCTTTCGGAGACATAGCAATCCATAGGTTTTAAGATACTTACTAGTCAGGTACATTCTTAGGCATTTAATATGCGGTGTTGAGTCCATTTCGTTGAGCAAGGAGTAGCTCTTGTCTATTCCATATTTGGCTTAAGGAACTTTATCTGTGCTCATTTCAATCTCTGGTTTTATGCAGCACCCCAACTCACCTTTCCCCTTAAGCAAGCATAAGTTGGTTTTCTAAATTTGAGACCCTGTTCTGTTCTGTAATTCAGTTCCTGTGTAGCCAAGTTTACATTCCGTGTATTACTGATATCTTATGATGTTTCTTTTTCTGTGTGACTTATTTCAGTTAGAATCATCATACCTGAATCCACTCATTGTGCTGCTAAGGGCCTGATGACATAGATTTCATTGCTGAGTGATATTGCTTTGTAAGTAAATACCACAACTTCTTTATCCATTTTTCACTTTCTGCGATGTTGAACTTGTACGGTAAACGAGGTTCTTGTAAACAGAGGCGTCCCAAACTTTGGGGTGGCTGTGTCTTTTTGATTTTAATTTCCCTAAGCTATAGGACCATAAGTGGAAGTGCCCTAGGCTCTGTTGCTTTGTTTTTTAGATGTTTCAGGAAACACCATACACTTCTCCCGAGTGTCTGTTGGCAATTTACATCCCGCCCATCAGCATAACAAGGCTCCCAGTTCTCCATGGCCTGTCCTGCCTTTCTGGATTTTACACTTTTTTCAGATGGCCCTTTTGACCGGGGGGAAGTGAGACTTCATTGTAGTGCAGATTTCCTTTGCAAGCTTGCTTGGTTGGCCAAAAAGGGCGTATGCGTTTTTTCCTGAATATATTCAGGAAAAAACGCATACGCCCTTTTTGGCCAAGTGCATCATTGTGGACGTTCTGCCTCTTTTCCTATGCTTTCAATGCAATTCCAGTCTACCTCCTGAAATCGGTTTCCTGCAATTCTGCCCCGCTTTCAAGTCCTCTTGGCAGCCTTACTTCAGTATATTTTTGGACGATAGCTGTCATTTATAACTCTGCAGGTTTGTGAATTACAGTGCCCCTGAGCTCCTTTCTTCAACTCGCTTTCTTGTGACCTGGCCGCAACACCGCAGGATGGCTTCAGGCCCTAATCTGGTTCCGGCACGGCACGCTGAGCCTTTGGTTAATTCCTCTTCCTGGTGGGAAATGAGAGTTAAATTTGCCCGTCCAGACACCTCCAGCTAGTCTCTCATTGGTTCTCACTATTCCTGTTCATCTTCCACAGAAATTGCAAACTGGGCCAAACAGGAGGTTAAAGGGACTGACTCTCCAAGTCGGGAGGGTGTTAGTAAAGCGTCTGGAATGTTGCACCCGAGTACCAGGGTACGAAAACTGAGACATATTTGAACACGTCTCCCGATCACATGGTTGATCATACTCTAGGTTCCACATGCATGTTTTAGCTGAAGGAAGAATACCTTAAACCTGGGTAGTTGAAACCCGTGGAATGGGTACCATGCAATATGACTTCAAAGGGTCTTCATTTGCTCACCGAACCTCTCCAATCCTATCACTGCTGCGTTTATGCCCCTGTACACATGCTTGATTCTCTTTCGGAGACATAGCAATCCATAGGTTTTAAGATACTTACTAGTCAGGTACATTCTTAGGCATTTAATATGCGGTGTTGAGTCCATTTCGTTGAGCAAGGAGTAGCTCTTGTCTATTCCATATTTGGCTTAAGGAACTTTATCTGTGTTCATTTCAATCTCTGGTTTTATGCAGCACCCCAACTCACCTTTCCCCTTAAGCAAGCATAAGTTGGTTTTCTAAATTTGAGACCCTGTTCTGTTCTGTAATTCAGTTCCTGTGTAGCCAAGTTTACATTCCGTGTATTACTGATATCTTATGATGTTTCTTTTTCTGTGTGACTTATTTCAGTTAGAATCATCATACCTGAATCCACTCATTGTGCTGCTAAGGGCCTGATGACATAGATTTCATTGCTGAGTGATATTGCTTTGTAAGTAAATACCACAACTTCTTTATCCATTTTTCACTTTCTGCGATGTTGAACTTGTACGGTAAACGAGGTTCTTGTAAACAGAGGCGTCCCAAACTTTGGGGTGGCTGTGTCTTTTTGATTTTAATTTCCCTAAGCTATAGGACCATAAGTGGAAGTGCCCTAGGCTCTGTTGCTTTGTTTTTTAGATGTTTCAGGAAACACCATACACTTCTCCCGAGTGTCTGTTGGCAATTTACATCCCGCCCATCAGCATAACAAGGCTCCCAGTTCTCCATGGCCTGTCCTGCCTTTCTGGATTTTACACTTTTTTCAGATGGCCCTTTTGACCGGGGGGAAGTGAGACTTCATTGTAGTGCAGATTTCCTTTGCAAGCTTGCTTGGTTGGCCAAAAAGGGCGTATGCGTTTTTTCCTGAATATATTCAGGAAAAAACGCATACGCCCTTTTTGGCCAAGTGCATCATTGTGGACGTTCTGCCTCTTTTCCTATGCTTTCAATGCAATTCCAGTCTACCTCCTGAAATCGGTTTCCTGCAATTCTGCCCCGCTTTCAAGTCCTCTTGGCAGCCTTACTTCAGTATATTTTTGGACGATAGCTGTCATTTATAACTCTGCAGGTTTGTGAATTACAGTGCCCCTGAGCTCCTTTCTTCAACTCGCTTTCTTGTGACCTGGCCGCAACACCGCAGGATGGCTTCAGGCCCTAATCTGGTTCCGGCACGGCACACTGAGCCTTTGGTTAATTCCTCTTCCTGGTGGGAAATGAGAGTTAAATTTGCCCGTCCAGACACCTCCAGCTAGTCTCTCATTGGTTCTCGCTATTCCTGTTCATCTTCCGCAGAAATTGCAAACTGGGCCAAACAGGAGGTTAAAGGGACTGACTCTCCAAGTCGGGAGGGTGTTAGTAAAGCGTCTGGAATGTTGCACCCGAGTACCAGGGTACGAAAACTGAGACATATTTGAACACGTCTCCCGATCACATGGTTGATCATACTCTAGGTTCCACATGCATGTTTTAGCTGAAGGAAGAATACCTTAAACCTGGGTAGTTGAAACCCGTGGAATGGGTACCATGCAATATGACTTCAAAGGGTCTTCATTTGCTCACCGAACCTCTCCAATCCTATCACTGCTGCGTTTATGCCCCTGTACACATGCTTGATTCTCTTTCGGAGACATAGCAATCCATAGGTTTTAAGATACTTACTAGTCAGGTACATTCTTAGGCATTTAATATGCGGTGTTGAGTCCATTTCGTTGAGCAAGGAGTAGCTCTTGTCTATTCCATATTTGGCTTAAGGAACTTTATCTGTGTTCATTTCAATCTCTGGTTTTATGCAGCACCCCAACTCACCTTTCCCCTTAAGCAAGCATAAGTTGGTTTTCTAAATTTGAGACCCTGTTCTGTTCTGTAATTCAGTTCCTGTGTAGCCAAGTTTACATTCCGTGTATTACTGATATCTTATGATGGTTCTTTTTCTGTGTGACTTATTTCAGTTAGAATCATCATACCTGAATCCACTCATTGTGCTGCTAAGGGCCTGATGACATAGATTTCATTGCTGAGTGATATTGCTTTGTAAGTAAATACCACAACTTCTTTATCCATTTTTCACTTTCTGCGATGTTGAACTTGTACGGTAAACGAGGTTCTTGTAAACAGAGGCGTCCCAAACTTTGGGGTGGCTGTGTCTTTTTGATTTTAATTTCCCTAAGCTATAGGACCATAAGTGGAAGTGCCCTAGGCTCTGTTGCTTTGTTTTTTAGATGTTTCAGGAAACACCATACACTTCTCCCGAGTGTCTGTTGGCAATTTACATCCCGCCCATCAGCATAACAAGGCTCCCAGTTCTCCATGGCCTGTCCTGCCTTTCTGGATTTTACACTTTTTTCAGATGGCCCTTTTGACCGGGGGGAAGTGAGACTTCATTGTAGTGCAGATTTCCTTTGCAAGCTTGCTTGGTTGGCCAAAAAGGGCGTATGCGTTTTTTCCTGAATATATTCAGGAAAAAACGCATACGCCCTTTTTGGCCAAGTGCATCATTGTGGACGTTCTGCCTCTTTTCCTATGCTTTCAATGCAATTCCAGTCTACCTCCTGAAATCGGTTTCCTGCAATTCTGCCCCGCTTTCAAGTCCTCTTGGCAGCCTTACTTCAGTATATTTTTGGACGATAGCTGTCATTTATAAGTCTGCAGGTTTGTGAATTACAGTGCCCCTGAGCTCCTTTCTTCAACTCGCTTTCTTTTGAGCTGGCCGCAACACCGCAGGATGGCTTCAGGCCCTAATCTGGTTCCGGCAGGGCACGCTGAGCCTTTGGTTAATTCCTCTTCCTGGTGGGAAATGAGAGTTAAATTTGCCCGTCCAGACACCTCCAGCTAGTCTCTCATTGGTTCTCGCTATTCCTGTTCATCTTCCGCAGAAATTGCAAACTGGGCCAAACAGGAGGTTAAAGGGACTGACTCTCCAAGTCGGGAGGGTGTTAGTAAAGCGTCTGGAATGTTGCACCCGAGTACCAGGGTACGAAAACTGAGACATATTTGAACACGTCTCCCGATCACATGGTTGATCATACTCTAGGTTCCACATGCATGTTTTAGCTGAAGGAAGAATACCTTAAACCTGGGTAGTTGAAACCCGTGGAATGGGTACCATGCAATATGACTTCAAAGGGTCTTCATTTGCTCACCGAACCTCTCCAATCCTATCACTGCTGCGTTTATGCCCCTGTACACATGCTTGATTCTCTTTCGGAGACATAGCAATCCATAGGTTTTAAGATACTTACTAGTCAGGTACATTCTTAGGCATTTAATATGCGGTGTTGAGTCCATTTCGTTGAGCAAGGAGTAGCTCTTGTCTATTCCATATTTGGCTTAAGGAACTTTATCTGTACTCATTTCAATCTCTGGTTTTATGCAGCACCCCAACTCACCTTTCCCCTTAAGCAAGCATAAGTTGGTTTTCTAAATTTGAGACCCTGTTCTGTTCTGTAATTCAGTTCCTGTGTAGCCAAGTTTACATTCCGTGTATTACTGATATCTTATGATGTTTCTTTTTCTGTGTGACTTATTTCAGTTAGAATCATCATACCTGAATCCACTCATTGTGCTGCTAAGGGCCTGATGACATAGATTTCATTGCTGAGTGATATTGCTTTGTAAGTAAATACCACAACTTCTTTATCCATTTTTCACTTTCTGCGATGTTGAACTTGTACTGTAAACGAGGTTCTTGTAAACAGAGGCGTCCCAAACTTTGGGGTGGCTGTGTCTTTTTGATTTTAATTTCCCTAAGCTATAGGACCATAAGTGGAAGTGCCCTAGGCTCTGTTGCTTTGTTTTTTAGATGTTTCAGGAAACACCATACACTTCTCCCGAGTGTCTGTTGGCAATTTACATCCCACCCATCAGCATAACAAGGCTCCCAGTTCTCCATGGCCTGTCCTGCCTTTCTGGATTTTACACTTTTTTCAGATGGCCCTTTTGACCGGGGGGAAGTGAGACTTCATTGTAGTGCAGATTTCCTTTGCAAGCTTGCTTGGTTGGCCAAAAAGGGCGTATGCGTTTTTTCCTGAATATATTCAGGAAAAAACGCATACGCCCTTTTTGGCCAAGTGCATCATTGTGGACGTTCTGCCTCTTTTCCTATGCTTTCAATGCAATTCCAGTCTACCTCCTGAAATCGGTTTCCTGCAATTCTGCCCCGCTTTCAAGTCCTCTTGGCAGCCTTACTTCAGTATATTTTTGGACGATAGCTGTCATTTATAACTCTGCAGGTTTGTGAATTACAGTGCCCCTGAGCTCCTTTCTTCAACTCGCTTTCTTTTGAGCTGGCCGCAACACCGCAGGATGGCTTCAGGCCCTAATCTGGTTCCGGCACGGCACGCTGAGCCTTTGGTTAATTCCTCTTCCTGGTGGGAAATGAGAGTTAAATTTGCCCGTCCAGACACCTCCAGCTAGTCTCTCATTGGTTCTCGCTATTCCTGTTCATCTTCCGCAGAAATTGCAAACTGGGCCAAACAGGAGGTTAAAGGGACTGACTCTCCAAGTCGGGAGGGTGTTAGTAAAGCGTCTGGAATGTTGCACCCGAGTACCAGGGTACGAAAACTGAGACATATTTGAACACGTCTCCCGATCACATGGTTGATCATACTCTAGGTTCCACATGCATGTTTTAGCTGAAGGAAGAATACCTTAAACCTGGGTAGTTGAAACCCGTGGAATGGGTACCATGCAATATGACTTCAAAGGGTCTTCATTTGCTCACCGAACCTCTCCAATCCTATCACTGCTGCGTTTATGCCCCTGTACACATGCTTGATTCTCTTTCGGAGACATAGCAATCCATAGGTTTTAAGATACTTACTAGTCAGGTACATTCTTAGGCATTTAATATGCGGTGTTGAGTCCATTTCGTTGAGCAAGGAGTAGCTCTTGTCTATTCCATATTTGGCTTAAGGAACTTTATCTGTGCTCATTTCAATCTCTGGTTTTATGCAGCACCCCAACTCACCTTTACCCTTAAGCAAGCATAAGTTGGTTTTCTAAATTTGAGACCCTGTTCTGTTCTGTAATTCAGTTCCTGTGTAGCCAAGTTTACATTCCGTGTATTACTGATATCTTATGATGTTTCTTTTTCTGTGTGACTTATTTCAGTTAGAATCATCATACCTGAATCCACTCATTGTGCTGCTAAGGGCCTGATGACATAGATTTCATTGCTGAGTGATATTGCTTTGTAAGTAAATACCACAACTTCTTTATCCATTTTTCACTTTCTGCGATGTTGAACTTGTACTGTAAACGAGGTTCTTGTAAACAGAGGCGTCCCAAACTTTGGGGTGGCTGTGTCTTTTTGATTTTAATTTCCCTAAGCTATAGGACCATAAGTGGAAGTGCCCTAGGCTCTGTTGCTTTGTTTTTTAGATGTTTCAGGAAACACCATACACTTCTCCCGAGTGTCTGTTGGCAATTTACATCCCACCCATCAGCATAACAAGGCTCCCAGTTCTCCATGGCCTGTCCTGCCTTTCTGGATTTTACACTTTTTTCAGATGGCCCTTTTGACCGGGGGGAAGTGAGACTTCATTGTAGTGCAGATTTCCTTTGCAAGCTTGCTTGGTTGGCCAAAAAGGGCGTATGCGTTTTTTCCTGAATATATTCAGGAAAAAACGCATACGCCCTTTTTGGCCAAGTGCATCATTGTGGACGTTCTGCCTCTTTTCCTATGCTTTCAATGCAATTCCAGTCTACCTCCTGAAATCGGTTTCCTGCAATTCTGCCCCGCTTTCAAGTCCTCTTGGCAGCCTTACTTCAGTATATTTTTGGACGATAGCTGTCATTTATAACTCTGCAGGTTTGTGAATTACAGTGCCCCTGAGCTCCTTTCTTCAACTCGCTTTCTTTTGAGCTGGCCGCAACACCGCAGGATGGCTTCAGGCCCTAATCTGGTTCCGGCACGGCACGCTGAGCCTTTGGTTAATTCCTCTTCCTGGTGGGAAATGAGAGTTAAATTTGCCCGTCCAGACACCTCCAGCTAGTCTCTCATTGGTTCTCGCTATTCCTGTTCATCTTCCGCAGAAATTGCAAACTGGGCCAAACAGGAGGTTAAAGGGACTGACTCTCCAAGTCGGGAGGGTGTTAGTAAAGCGTCTGGAATGTTGCACCCGAGTACCAGGGTACGAAAACTGAGACATATTTGAACACGTCTCCCGATCACATGGTTGATCATACTCTAGGTTCCACATGCATGTTTTAGCTGAAGGAAGAATACCTTAAACCTGGGTAGTTGAAACCCGTGGAATGGGTACCATGCAATATGACTTCAAAGGGTCTTCATTTGCTCACCGAACCTCTCCAATCCTATCACTGCTGCGTTTATGCCCCTGTACACATGCTTGATTCTCTTTCGGAGACATAGCAATCCATAGGTTTTAAGATACTTACTAGTCAGGTACATTCTTAGGCATTTAATATGCGGTGTTGAGTCCATTTCGTTGAGCAAGGAGTAGCTCTTGTCTATTCCATATTTGGCTTAAGGAACTTTATCTGTGCTCATTTCAATCTCTGGTTTTATGCAGCACCCCAACTCACCTTTCCCCTTAAGCAAGCATAAGTTGGTTTTCTAAATTTGAGACCCTGTTCTGTTCTGTAATTCAGTTCCTGTGTAGCCAAGTTTACATTCCGTGTATTACTGATATCTTATGATGTTTCTTTTTCTGTGTGACTTATTTCAGTTAGAATCATCATACCTGAATCCACTCATTGTGCTGCTAAGGGCCTGATGACATAGATTTCATTGCTGAGTGATATTGCTTTGTAAGTAAATACCACAACTTCTTTATCCATTTTTCACTTTCTGCGATGTTGAACTTGTACGGTAAACGAGGTTCTTGTAAACAGAGGCGTCCCAAACTTTGGGGTGGCTGTGTCTTTTTGATTTTAATTTCCCTAAGCTATAGGACCATAAGTGGAAGTGCCCTAGGCTCTGTTGCTTTGTTTTTTAGATGTTTCAGGAAACACCATACACTTCTCCCGAGTGTCTGTTGGCAATTTACATCCCGCCCATCAGCATAACAAGGCTCCCAGTTCTCCATGGCCTGTCCTGTCTTTCTGGATTTTACACTTTTTTCAGATGGCCCTTTTGACCGGGAGGAAGTGAGACTTCATTGTAGTGCAGATTTCCTTTGCAAGCTTGCTTGGTTGGCCAAAAAGGGCGTATGCGTTTTTTCCTGAATATATTCAGGAAAAAACGCATACGCCCTTTTTGGCCAAGTGCATCATTGTGGACGTTCTGCCTCTTTTCCTATGCTTTCAATGCAATTCCAGTCTGCCTCCTGAAATCGGTTTCCTGCAATTCTGCCCCGCTTTCAAGTCCTCTTGGCAGCCTTACTTCAGTATATTTTTGGACGATAGCTGTCATTTATAACTCTGCAGGTTTGTGAATTACAGTGCCCCTGAGCTCCTTTCTTCAACTCGCTTTCTTTTGAGCTGGCCGCAACACCGCAGGATGGCTTCAGGCCCTAATCTGGTTCCGGCACGGCACGCTGAGCCTTTGGTTAATTCCTCTTCCTGGTGGGAAATGAGAGTTAAATTTGCCCGTCCAGACACCTCCAGCTAGTCTCTCATTGGTTCTCGCTATTCCTGTTCATCTTCCGCAGAAATTGCAAACTGGGCCAAACAGGAGGTTAAAGGGACTGACTCTCCAAGTCGGGAGGGTGTTAGTAAAGCGTCTGGAATGTTGCACCCGAGTACCAGGGTACGAAAACTGAGACATATTTGAACACGTCTCCCGATCACATGGTTGATCATACTCTAGGTTCCACATGCATGTTTTAGCTGAAGGAAGAATACCTTAAACCTGGGTAGTTGAAACCCGTGGAATGGGTACCATGCAATATGACTTCAAAGGGTCTTCATTTGCTCACCGAACCTCTCCAATCCTATCACTGCTGCGTTTATGCCCCTGTACACATGCTTGATTCTCTTTCGGAGACATAGCAATCCATAGGTTTTAAGATACTTACTAGTCAGGTACATTCTTAGGCATTTAATATGCGGTGTTGAGTCCATTTCGTTGAGCAAGGAGTAGCTCTTGTCTATTCCATATTTGGCTTAAGGAACTTTATCTGTGCTCATTTCAATCTCTGGTTTTATGCAGCACCCCAACTCACCTTTCCCCTTAAGCAAGCATAAGTTGGTTTTCTAAATTTGAGACCCTGTTCTGTTCTGTAATTCAGTTCCTGTGTAGCCAAGTTTACATTCCGTGTATTACTGATATCTTATGATGTTTCTTTTTCTGTGTGACTTATTTCAGTTAGAATCATCATACCTGAATCCACTCATTGTGCTGCTAAGGGCCTGATGACATAGATTTCATTGCTGAGTGATATTGCTTTGTAAGTAAATACCACAACTTCTTTATCCATTTTTCACTTTCTGCGATGTTGAACTTGTACGGTAAACGAGGTTCTTGTAAACAGAGGCGTCCCAAACTTTGGGGTGGCTGTGTCTTTTTGATTTTAATTTCCCTAAGCTATAGGACCATAAGTGGAAGTGCCCTAGGCTCTGTTGCTTTGTTTTTTAGATGTTTCAGGAAACACCATACACTTCTCCCGAGTGTCTGTTGGCAATTTACATCCCGCCCATCAGCATAACAAGGCTCCCAGTTCTCCATGGCCTGTCCTGTCTTTCTGGATTTTACACTTTTTTCAGATGGCCCTTTTGACCGGGAGGAAGTGAGACTTCATTGTAGTGCAGATTTCCTTTGCAAGCTTGCTTGGTTGGCCAAAAAGGGCGTATGCGTTTTTTCCTGAATATATTCAGGAAAAAACGCATACGCCCTTTTTGGCCAAGTGCATCATTGTGGACGTTCTGCCTCTTTTCCTATGCTTTCAATGCAATTCCAGTCTGCCTCCTGAAATCGGTTTCCTGCAATTCTGCCCCGCTTTCAAGTCCTCTTGGCAGCCTTACTTCAGTATATTTTTGGACGATAGCTGTCATTTATAACTCTGCAGGTTTGTGAATTACAGTGCCCCTGAGCTCCTTTCTTCAACTCGCTTTCTTTTGAGCTGGCCGCAACACCGCAGGATGGCTTCAGGCCCTAATCTGGTTCCGGCACGGCACGCTGAGCCTTTGGTTAATTCCTCTTCCTGGTGGGAAATGAGAGTTAAATTTGCCCGTCCAGACACCTTCCAGCTAGTCTCTCATTGGTTCTCGCTATTCCTGTTCATCTTCCGCAGAAATTGCAAACTGGGCCAAACAGGAGGTTAAAGGGACTGACTCTCCAAGTCGGGAGGGTGTTAGTAAAGCGTCTGGAATGTTGCACCCGAGTACCAGGGTACGAAAACTGAGACATATTTGAACACGTCTCCCGATCACATGGTTGATCATACTCTAGGTTCCACATGCATGTTTTAGCTGAAGGAAGAATACCTTAAACCTGGGTAGTTGAAACCCGTGGAATGGGTACCATGCAATATGACTTCAAAGCGTCTTCATTTGCTCACCGAACCTCTCCAATCCTATCACTGCTGCATTTATGCCCCTGTACACATGCTTGATTCTCTTTCGGAGACATAGCAATCCATAGGTTTTAAGATACTTACTAGTCAGGTACATTCTTAGGCATTTAATATGCGGTGTTGAGTCCATTTCGTTGAGCAAGGAGTAGCTCTTGTCTATTCCATATTTGGCTTAAGGAACTTTATCTGTGCTCATTTCAATCTCTGGTTTTATGCAGCACCCCAACTCACCTTTCCCCTTAAGCAAGCATAAGTTGGTTTTCTAAATTTGAGACCCTGTTCTGTTCTGTAATTCAGTTCCTGTGTAGCCAAGTTTACATTCCGTGTATTACTGATATCTTATGATGTTTCTTTTTCTGTGTGACTTATTTCAGTTAGAATCATCATACCTGAATCCACTCATTGTGCTGCTAAGGGCCTGATGACATAGATTTCATTGCTGAGTGATATTGCTTTGTAAGTAAATACCACAACTTCTTTATCCATTTTTCACTTTCTGCGATGTTGAACTTGTACGGTAAACGAGGTTCTTGTAAACAGAGGCGTCCCAAACTTTGGGGTGGCTGTGTCTTTTTGATTTTAATTTCCCTAAGCTATAGGACCATAAGTGGAAGTGCCCTAGGCTCTGTTGCTTTGTTTTTTAGATGTTTCAGGAAACACCATACACTTCTCCCGAGTGTCTGTTGGCAATTTACATCCCGCCCATCAGCATAACAAGGCTCCCAGTTCTCCATGGCCTGTCCTGCCTTTCTGGATTTTACACTTTTTTCAGATGGCCCTTTTGACCGGGGGGAAGTGAGACTTCATTGTAGTGCAGATTTCCTTTGCAAGCTTGCTTGGTTGGCCAAAAAGGGCGTATGCGTTTTTTCCTGAATATATTCAGGAAAAAACGCATACGCCCTTTTTGGCCAAGTGCATCATTGTGGACGTTCTGCCTCTTTTCCTATGCTTTCAATGCAATTCCAGTCTACCTCCTGAAATCGGTTTCCTGCAATTCTGCCCCGCTTTCAAGTCCTCTTGGCAGCCTTACTTCAGTATATTTTTGGACGATAGCTGTCATTTATAACTCTGCAGGTTTGTGAATTACAGTGCCCCTGAGCTCCTTTCTTCAACTCGCTTTCTTGTGACCTGGCCGCAACACCGCAGGATGGCTTCAGGCCCTAATCTGGTTCCGGCACGGCACGCTGAGCCTTTGGTTAATTCCTCTTCCTGGTGGGAAATGAGAGTTAAATTTGCCCGTCCAGACACCTCCAGCTAGTCTCTCATTGGTTCTCGCTATTCCTGTTCATCTTCCGCAGAAATTGCAAACTGGGCCAAACAGGAGGTTAAAGGGACTGACTCTCCAAGTCGGGAGGGTGTTAGTAAAGCGTCTGGAATGTTGCACCCGAGTACCAGGGTACGAAAACTGAGACATATTTGAACACGTCTCCCGATCACATGGTTGATCATACTCTAGGTTCCACATGCATGTTTTAGCTGAAGGAAGAATACCTTAAACCTGGGTAGTTGAAACCCGTGGAATGGGTACCATGCAATATGACTTCAAAGGGTCTTCATTTGCTCACCGAACCTCTCCAATCCTATCACTGCTGCGTTTATGCCCCTGTACACATGCTTGATTCTCTTTCGGAGACATAGCAATCCATAGGTTTTAAGATACTTACTAGTCAGGTACATTCTTAGGCATTTAATATGCGGTGTTGAGTCCATTTCGTTGAGCAAGGAGTAGCTCTTGTCTATTCCATATTTGGCTTAAGGAACTTTATCTGTGCTCATTTCAATCTCTGGTTTTATGCAGCACCCCAACTCACCTTTCCCCTTAAGCAAGCATAAGTTGGTTTTCTAAATTTGAGACCCTGTTCTGTTCTGTAATTCAGTTCCTGTGTAGCCAAGTTTACATTCCGTGTATTACTGATATCTTATGATGTTTCTTTTTCTGTGTGACTTATTTCAGTTAGAATCATCATACCTGAATCCACTCATTGTGCTGCTAAGGGCCTGATGACATAGATTTCATTGCTGAGTGATATTGCTTTGTAAGTAAATACCACAACTTCTTTATCCATTTTTCACTTTCTGCGATGTTGAACTTGTACGGTAAACGAGGTTCTTGTAAACAGAGGCGTCCCAAACTTTGGGGTGGCTGTGTCTTTTTGATTTTAATTTCCCTAAGCTATAGGACCATAAGTGGAAGTGCCCTAGGCTCTGTTGCTTTGTTTTTTAGATGTTTCAGGAAACACCATACACTTCTCCCGAGTGTCTGTTGGCAATTTACATCCCGCCCATCAGCATAACAAGGCTCCCAGTTCTCCATGGCCTGTCCTGCCTTTCTGGATTTTACACTTTTTTCAGATGGCCCTTTTGACCGGGGGGAAGTGAGACTTCATTGTAGTGCAGATTTCCTTTGCAAGCTTGCTTGGTTGGCCAAAAAGGGCGTATGCGTTTTTTCCTGAATATATTCAGGAAAAAACGCATACGCCCTTTTTGGCCAAGTGCATCATTGTGGACGTTCTGCCTCTTTTCCTATGCTTTCAATGCAATTCCAGTCTACCTCCTGAAATCGGTTTCCTGCAATTCTGCCCCGCTTTCAAGTCCTCTTGGCAGCCTTACTTCAGTATATTTTTGGACGATAGCTGTCATTTATAAGTCTGCAGGTTTGTGAATTACAGTGCCCCTGAGCTCCTTTCTTCAACTCGCTTTCTTTTGAGCTGGCCGCAACACCGCAGGATGGCTTCAGGCCCTAATCTGGTTCCGGCACGGCACGCTGAGCCTTTGGTTAATTCCTCTTCCTGGTGGGAAATGAGAGTTAAATTTGCCCGTCCAGACACCTCCAGCTAGTCTCTCATTGGTTCTCGCTATTCCTGTTCATCTTCCGCAGAAATTGCAAACTGGGCCAAACAGGAGGTTAAAGGGACTGACTCTCCAAGTCGGGAGGGTGTTAGTAAAGCGTCTGGAATGTTGCACCCGAGTACCAGGGTACGAAAACTGAGACATATTTGAACACGTCTCCCGATCACATGGTTGATCATACTCTAGGTTCCACATGCATGTTTTAGCTGAAGGAAGAATACCTTAAACCTGGGTAGTTGAAACCCGTGGAATGGGTACCATGCAATATGACTTCAAAGGGTCTTCATTTGCTCACCGAACCTCTCCAATCCTATCACTGCTGCGTTTATGCCCCTGTACACATGCTTGATTCTCTTTCGGAGACATAGCAATCCATAGGTTTTAAGATACTTACTAGTCAGGTACATTCTTAGGCATTTAATATGCGGTGTTGAGTCCATTTCGTTGAGCAAGGAGTAGCTCTTGTCTATTCCATATTTGGCTTAAGGAACTTTATCTGTGCTCATTTCAATCTCTGGTTTTATGCAGCACCCCAACTCACCTTTCCCCTTAAGCAAGCATAAGTTGGTTTTCTAAATTTGAGACCCTGTTCTGTTCTGTAATTCAGTTCCTGTGTAGCCAAGTTTACATTCCGTGTATTACTGATATCTTATGATGTTTCTTTTTCTGTGTGACTTATTTCAGTTAGAATCATCATACCTGAATCCACTCATTGTGCTGCTAAGGGCCTGATGACATAGATTTCATTGCTGAGTGATATTACTTTGTAAGTAAATACCACAACTTCTTTATCCATTTTTCACTTTCTGCGATGTTGAACTTGTACTGTAAACGAGGTTCTTGTAAACAGAGGCGTCCCAAACTTTGGGGTGGCTGTGTCTTTTTGATTTTAATTTCCCTAAGCTATAGGACCATAAGTGGAAGTGCCCTAGGCTCTGTTGCTTTGTTTTTTAGATGTTTCAGGAAACACCATACACTTCTCCCGAGTGTCTGTTGGCAATTTACATCCCGCCCATCAGCATAACAAGGCTCCCAGTTCTCCATGGCCTGTCCTGCCTTTCTGGATTTTACACTTTTTTCAGATGGCCCTTTTGACCGGGGGGAAGTGAGACTTCATTGTAGTGCAGATTTCCTTTGCAAGCTTGCTTGGTTGGCCAAAAAGGGCGTATGCGTTTTTTCCTGAATATATTCAGGAAAAAACGCATACGCCCTTTTTGGCCAAGTGCATCATTGTGGACGTTCTGCCTCTTTTCCTATGCTTTCAATGCAATTCCAGTCTACCTCCTGAAATCGGTTTCCTGCAATTCTGCCCCGCTTTCAAGTCCTCTTGGCAGCCTTACTTCAGTATATTTTTGGACGATAGCTGTCATTTATAACTCTGCAGGTTTGTGAATTACAGTGCCCCTGAGCTCCTTTCTTCAACTCGCTTTCTTGTGACCTGGCCGCAACACCGCAGGATGGCTTCAGGCCCTAATCTGGTTCCGGCACGGCACACTGAGCCTTTGGTTAATTCCTCTTCCTGGTGGGAAATGAGAGTTAAATTTGCCCGTCCAGACACCTCCAGCTAGTCTCTCATTGGTTCTCGCTATTCCTGTTCATCTTCCGCAGAAATTGCAAACTGGGCCAAACAGGAGGTTAAAGGGACTGACTCTCCAAGTCGGGAGGGTGTTAGTAAAGCGTCTGGAATGTTGCACCCGAGTACCAGGGTACGAAAACTGAGACATATTTGAACACGTCTCCCGATCACATGGTTGATCATACTCTAGGTTCCACATGCATGTTTTAGCTGAAGGAAGAATACCTTAAACCTGGGTAGTTGAAACCCGTGGAATGGGTACCATGCAATATGACTTCAAAGGGTCTTCATTTGCTCACCGAACCTCTCCAATCCTATCACTGCTGCGTTTATGCCCCTGTACACATGCTTGATTCTCTTTCGGAGACATAGCAATCCATAGGTTTTAAGATACTTACTAGTCAGGTACATTCTTAGGCATTTAATATGCGGTGTTGAGTCCATTTCGTTGAGCAAGGAGTAGCTCTTGTCTATTCCATATTTGGCTTAAGGAACTTTATCTGTGTTCATTTCAATCTCTGGTTTTATGCAGCACCCCAACTCACCTTTCCCCTTAAGCAAGCATAAGTTGGTTTTCTAAATTTGAGACCCTGTTCTGTTCTGTAATTCAGTTCCTGTGTAGCCAAGTTTACATTCCGTGTATTACTGATATCTTATGATGGTTCTTTTTCTGTGTGACTTATTTCAGTTAGAATCATCATACCTGAATCCACTCATTGTGCTGCTAAGGGCCTGATGACATAGATTTCATTGCTGAGTGATATTGCTTTGTAAGTAAATACCACAACTTCTTTATCCATTTTTCACTTTCTGCGATGTTGAACTTGTACGGTAAACGAGGTTCTTGTAAACAGAGGCGTCCCAAACTTTGGGGTGGCTGTGTCTTTTTGATTTTAATTTCCCTAAGCTATAGGACCATAAGTGGAAGTGCCCTAGGCTCTGTTGCTTTGTTTTTTAGATGTTTCAGGAAACACCATACACTTCTCCCGAGTGTCTGTTGGCAATTTACATCCCGCCCATCAGCATAACAAGGCTCCCAGTTCTCCATGGCCTGTCCTGCCTTTCTGGATTTTACACTTTTTTCAGATGGCCCTTTTGACCGGGGGGAAGTGAGACTTCATTGTAGTGCAGATTTCCTTTGCAAGCTTGCTTGGTTGGCCAAAAAGGGCGTATGCGTTTTTTCCTGAATATATTCAGGAAAAAACGCATACGCCCTTTTTGGCCAAGTGCATCATTGTGGACGTTCTGCCTCTTTTCCTATGCTTTCAATGCAATTCCAGTCTACCTCCTGAAATCGGTTTCCTGCAATTCTGCCCCGCTTTCAAGTCCTCTTGGCAGCCTTACTTCAGTATATTTTTGGACGATAGCTGTCATTTATAAGTCTGCAGGTTTGTGAATTACAGTGCCCCTGAGCTCCTTTCTTCAACTCGCTTTCTTTTGAGCTGGCCGCAACACCGCAGGATGGCTTCAGGCCCTAATCTGGTTCCGGCAGGGCACGCTGAGCCTTTGGTTAATTCCTCTTCCTGGTGGGAAATGAGAGTTAAATTTGCCCGTCCAGACACCTCCAGCTAGTCTCTCATTGGTTCTCGCTATTCCTGTTCATCTTCCGCAGAAATTGCAAACTGGGCCAAACAGGAGGTTAAAGGGACTGACTCTCCAAGTCGGGAGGGTGTTAGTAAAGCGTCTGGAATGTTGCACCCGAGTACCAGGGTACGAAAACTGAGACATATTTGAACACGTCTCCCGATCACATGGTTGATCATACTCTAGGTTCCACATGCATGTTTTAGCTGAAGGAAGAATACCTTAAACCTGGGTAGTTGAAACCCGTGGAATGGGTACCATGCAATATGACTTCAAAGGGTCTTCATTTGCTCACCGAACCTCTCCAATCCTATCACTGCTGCGTTTATGCCCCTGTACACATGCTTGATTCTCTTTCGGAGACATAGCAATCCATAGGTTTTAAGATACTTACTAGTCAGGTACATTCTTAGGCATTTAATATGCGGTGTTGAGTCCATTTCGTTGAGCAAGGAGTAGCTCTTGTCTATTCCATATTTGGCTTAAGGAACTTTATCTGTGCTCATTTCAATCTCTGGTTTTATGCAGCACCCCAACTCACCTTTCCCCTTAAGCAAGCATAAGTTGGTTTTCTAAATTTGAGACCCTGTTCTGTTCTGTAATTCAGTTCCTGTGTAGCCAAGTTTACATTCCGTGTATTACTGATATCTTATGATGTTTCTTTTTCTGTGTGACTTATTTCAGTTAGAATCATCATACCTGAATCCACTCATTGTGCTGCTAAGGGCCTGATGACATAGATTTCATTGCTGAGTGATATTGCTTTGTAAGTAAATACCACAACTTCTTTATCCATTTTTCACTTTCTGCGATGTTGAACTTGTACTGTAAACGAGGTTCTTGTAAACAGAGGCGTCCCAAACTTTGGGGTGGCTGTGTCTTTTTGATTTTAATTTCCCTAAGCTATAGGACCATAAGTGGAAGTGCCCTAGGCTCTGTTGCTTTGTTTTTTAGATGTTTCAGGAAACACCATACACTTCTCCCGAGTGTCTGTTGGCAATTTACATCCCACCCATCAGCATAACAAGGCTCCCAGTTCTCCATGGCCTGTCCTGCCTTTCTGGATTTTACACTTTTTTCAGATGGCCCTTTTGACCGGGGGGAAGTGAGACTTCATTGTAGTGCAGATTTCCTTTGCAAGCTTGCTTGGTTGGCCAAAAAGGGCGTATGCGTTTTTTCCTGAATATATTCAGGAAAAAACGCATACGCCCTTTTTGGCCAAGTGCATCATTGTGGACGTTCTGCCTCTTTTCCTATGCTTTCAATGCAATTCCAGTCTACCTCCTGAAATCGGTTTCCTGCAATTCTGCCCCGCTTTCAAGTCCTCTTGGCAGCCTTACTTCAGTATATTTTTGGACGATAGCTGTCATTTATAACTCTGCAGGTTTGTGAATTACAGTGCCCCTGAGCTCCTTTCTTCAACTCGCTTTCTTGTGACCTGGCCGCAACACCGCAGGATGGCTTCAGGCCCTAATCTGGTTCCGGCACGGCACGCTGAGCCTTTGGTTAATTCCTCTTCCTGGTGGGAAATGAGAGTTAAATTTGCCCGTCCAGACACCTCCAGCTAGTCTCTCATTGGTTCTCGCTATTCCTGTTCATCTTCCGCAGAAATTGCAAACTGGGCCAAACAGGAGGTTAAAGGGACTGACTCTCCAAGTCGGGAGGGTGTTAGTAAAGCGTCTGGAATGTTGCACCCGAGTACCAGGGTACGAAAACTGAGACATATTTGAACACGTCTCCCGATCACATGGTTGATCATACTCTAGGTTCCACATGCATGTTTTAGCTGAAGGAAGAATACCTTAAACCTGGGTAGTTGAAACCCGTGGAATGGGTACCATGCAATATGACTTCAAAGGGTCTTCATTTGCTCACCGAACCTCTCCAATCCTATCACTGCTGCGTTTATGCCCCTGTACACATGCTTGATTCTCTTTCGGAGACATAGCAATCCATAGGTTTTAAGATACTTACTAGTCAGGTACATTCTTAGGCATTTAATATGCGGTGTTGAGTCCATTTCGTTGAGCAAGGAGTAGCTCTTGTCTATTCCATATTTGGCTTAAGGAACTTTATCTGTGCTCATTTCAATCTCTGGTTTTATGCAGCACCCCAACTCACCTTTCCCCTTAAGCAAGCATAAGTTGGTTTTCTAAATTTGAGACCCTGTTCTGTTCTGTAATTCAGTTCCTGTGTAGCCAAGTTTACATTCCGTGTATTACTGATATCTTATGATGTTTCTTTTTCTGTGTGACTTATTTCAGTTAGAATCATCATACCTGAATCCACTCATTGTGCTGCTAAGGGCCTGATGACATAGATTTCATTGTTGAGTGATATTGCTTTGTAAGTAAATACCACAACTTCTTTATCCATTTTTCACTTTCTGCGATGTTGAACTTGTACTGTAAACGAGGTTCTTGTAAACAGAGGCGTCCCAAACTTTGGGGTGGCTGTGTCTTTTTGATTTTAATTTCCCTAAGCTATAGGACCATAAGTGGAAGTGCCCTAGGCTCTGTTGCTTTGTTTTTTAGATGTTTCAGGAAACACCATACACTTCTCCCGAGTGTCTGTTGGCAATTTACATCCCGCCCATCAGCATAACAAGGCTCCCAGTTCTCCATGGCCTGTCCTGCCTTTCTGGATTTTACACATTTTTCAGATGGCCCTTTTGACCGGGGGGAAGTGAGACTTCATTGTAGTGCAGATTTCCTTTGCAAGCTTGCTTGGTTGGCCAAAAAGGGCGTATGCGTTTTTTCCTGAATATATTCAGGAAAAAACGCATACGCCCTTTTTGGCCAAGTGCATCATTGTGGACGTTCTGCCTCTTTTCCTATGCTTTCAATGCAATTCCAGTCTACCTCCTGAAATCGGTTTCCTGCAATTATGCCCCGCTTTCAAGTCCTCTTGGCAGCCTTACTTCAGTAAATTTTTGGACGATAGCTGTCATTTATAAGTCTGCAGGTTTGTGAATTACAGTGCCCCTGAGCTCCTTTCTTCAACTCGCTTTCTTTTGAGCTGGCCGCAACACCGCAGGATGGCTTCAGGCCCTAATCTGGTTCCGGCACGGCACGCTGAGCCTTTGGTTAATTCCTCTTCCTGGTGGGAAATGAGAGTTAAATTTGCCCGTCCAGACACCTCCAGCTAGTCTCTCATTGGTTCTCGCTATTCCTGTTCATCTTCCGCAGAAATTGCAAACTGGGCCAAACAGGAGGTTAAAGGGACTGACTCTCCAAGTTGGGAGGGTGTTAGTAAAGCATCTGGAATGTTGCACCCGAGTACCAGGGTACGAAAACTGAGACATATTTGAACACGTCTCCCGATCACATGGTTGATCATACTCTAGGTTCCACATGCATGTTTTAGCTGAAGGAAGAATACCTTAAACCTGGGTAGTTGAAACCCGTGGAATGGGTACCATGCAATATGACTTCAAAGGGTCTTCATTTGCTCACCGAACCTCTCCAATCCTATCACTGCTGCGTTTATGCCCCTGTACACATGCTTGATTCTCTTTCGGAGACATAGCAATCCATAGGTTTTAAGATACTTACTAGTCAGGTACATTCTTAGGCATTTAATATGCGGTGTTGAGTCCATTTCGTTGAGCAAGGAGTAGCTCTTGTCTATTCCATATTTGGCTTAAGGAACTTTATCTGTGCTCATTTCAATCTCTGGTTTTATGCAGCACCCCAACTCACCTTTCCCCTTAAGCAAGCATAAGTTGGTTTTCTAAATTTGAGACCCTGTTCTGTTCTGTAATTCAGTTCCTGTGTAGCCAAGTTTACATTCCGT
This sequence comes from Pseudorca crassidens, assembly GCF_039906515.1. Taxonomy (NCBI): domain Eukaryota; kingdom Metazoa; phylum Chordata; class Mammalia; order Artiodactyla; family Delphinidae; genus Pseudorca; species Pseudorca crassidens. The sequence goes on along the minus strand of NW_027136063.1, from coordinate 83,851 downwards.
GTATTACTGATATCTTATGATGTTTCTTTTTCTGTGTGACTTATTTCAGTTAGAATCATCATACCTGAATCCACTCATTGTGCTGCTAAGGGCCTGATGACATAGATTTCATTGCTGAGTGATATTGCTTTGTAAGTAAATACCACAACTTCTTTATCCATTTTTCACTTTCTGCGATGTTGAACTTGTACTGTAAACGAGGTTCTTGTAAACAGAGGCGTCCCAAACTTTGGGGTGGCTGTGTCTTTTTGATTTTAATTTCCCTAAGCTATAGGACCATAAGTGGAAGTGCCCTAGGCTCTGTTGCTTTGTTTTTTAGATGTTTCAGGAAACACCATACACTTCTCCCGAGTGTCTGTTGGCAATTTACATCCCGCCCATCAGCATAACAAGGCTCCCAGTTCTCCATGGCCTGTCCTGCCTTTCTGGATTTTACACTTTTTTCAGATGGCCCTTTTGACCGGGGGGAAGTGAGACTTCATTATAGTGCAGATTTCCTTTGCAAGCTTGCTTGGTTGGCCAAAAAGGGCGTATGCGTTTTTTCCTGAATATATTCAGGAAAAAACGCATACGCCCTTTTTGGCCAAGTGCATCATTGTGGACGTTCTGCCTCTTTTCCTATGCTTTCAATGCAATTCCAGTCTACCTCCTGAAATCGGTTTCCTGCAATTCTGCCCCGCTTTCAAGTCCTCTTGGCAGCCTTACTTCAGTATATTTTTGGACGATAGCTGTCATTTATAACTCTGCAGGTTTGTGAATTACAGTGACCCTGAGCTCCTTTCTTCAACTCGCTTTCTTTTGAGCTGGCCGCAACACCGCAGGATGGCTTCAGGCCCTAATCTGGTTCCGGCACGGCACGCTGAGCCTTTGGTTAATTCCTCTTCCTGGTGGGAAATGAGAGTTAAATTTGCCCGTCCAGACACCTCCAGCTAGTCTCTCATTGGTTCTCGCTATTCCTGTTCATCTTCCGCAGAAATTGCAAACTGGGCCAAACAGGAGGTTAAAGGGACTGACTCTCCAAGTTGGGAGGGTGTTAGTAAAGCGTCTGGAATGTTGCACCCGAGTACCAGGGTACGAAAACTGAGACATATTTGAACACGTCTCCCGATCACATGGTTGATCATACTCTAGGTTCCACATGCATGTTTTAGCTGAAGGAAGAATACCTTAAACCTGGGTAGTTGAAACCCGTGGAATGGGTACCATGCAATATGACTTCAAAGGGTCTTCATTTGCTCACCGAACCTCTCCAATCCTATCACTGCTGCGTTTATGCCCCTGTACACATGCTTGATTCTCTTTCGGAGACATAGCAATCCATAGGTTTTAAGATACTTACTAGTCAGGTACATTCTTAGGCATTTAATATGCGGTGTTGAGTCCATTTCGTTGAGCAAGGAGTAGCTCTTGTCTATTCCATATTTGGCTTAAGGAACTTTATCTGTGTTCATTTCAATCTCTGGTTTTATGCAGCACCCCAACTCACCTTTACCCTTAAGCAAGCATAAGTTGGTTTTCTAAATTTGAGACCCTGTTCTGTTTTGGAATTCAGTTCCTGTGTAGCCAAGTTTACATTCCGTGTATTACTGATATCTTATGATGGTTCTTTTTCTGTGTGACTTATTTCAGTTAGAATCATCATACCTGAATCCACTCATTGTGCTGCTAAGGGCCTGATGACATAGATTTCATTGCTGAGTGATATTGCTTTGTAAGTAAATACCACAACTTCTTTATCCATTTTTCACTTTCTGCGATGTTGAACTTGTACTGTAAACGAGGTTCTTGTAAACAGAGGCGTCCCAAACTTTGGGGTGGCTGTGTCTTTTTGATTTTAATTTCCCTAAGCTATAGGACCATAAGTGGAAGTGCCCTAGGCTCTGTTGCTTTGTTTTTTAGATGTTTCAGGAAACACCATACACTTCTCCCGAGTGTCTGTTGGCAATTTACATCCCGCCCATCAGCATAACAAGGCTCCCAGTTCTCCATGGCCTGTCCTGTCTTTCTGGATTTTACACTTTTTTCAGATGGCCCTTTTGACCGGGGGGAAGTGAGACTTCATTGTAGTGCAGATTTCCTTTGCAAGCTTGCTTGGTTGGCCAAAAAGGGCGTATGCGTTTTTTCCTGAATATATTCAGGAAAAAACGCATACGCCCTTTTTGGCCAAGTGCATCATTGTGGACGTTCTGCCTCTTTTCCTATGCTTTCAATGCAATTCCAGTCTACCTCCTGAAATCGGTTTCCTGCAATTCTGCCCCGCTTTCAAGTCCTCTTGGCAGCCTTACTTCAGTATATTTTTGGACGATAGCTGTCATTTATAACTCTGCAGGTTTGTGAATTACAGTGTCCCTGAGCTCCTTTCTTCAACTCGCTTTCTTTTGAGCTGGCCGCAACACCGCAGGATGGCTTCAGGCCCTAATCTTGTTCCGGCACGGCACGCTGAGCCTTTGGTTAATTCCTCTTCCTGGTGGGAAATGAGAGTTAAATTTGCCCGTCCAGACACCATCCAGCTAGTCTCTCATTGGTTCTCGCTATTCCTGTTCATCTTCCGCAGAAATTGCAAACTGGGCCAAACAGGAGGTTAAAGGGACTGACTCTCCAAGTCGGGAGGGTGTTAGTAAAGCGTCTGGAATGTTGCACCCGAGTACCAGGGTACGAAAACTGAGACATATTTGAACACGTTTCCCGATCACATGGTTGATCATACTCTAGGTTCCACATGCATGTTTTAGCTGAAGGAAGAATACCTTAAACCTGGGTAGTTGAAACCCGTGGAATGGGTACCATGCAATATGACTTCAAAGGGTCTTCATTTGCTCACCGAACCTCTCCAATCCTATCACTGCTGCGTTTATGCCCCTGTACACATGCTTGATTCTCTTTCGGAGACATAGCAATCCATAGGTTTTAAGATACTTACTAGTCAGGTACATTCTTAGGCATTTAATATGCGGTGTTGAGTCCATTTCGTTGAGCAAGGAGTAGCTCTTGTCTATTCCATATTTGGCTTAAGGAACTTTATCTGTGCTCATTTCAATCTCTGGTTTTATGCAGCACCCCAACTCACCTTTCCCCTTAAGCAAGCATAAGTTGGTTTTCTAAATTTGAGACCCTGTTCTGTTCTGTAATTCAGTTCCTGTGTAGCCAAGTTTACATTCCGTGTATTACTGATATCTTATGATGTTTCTTTTTCTGTGTGACTTATTTCAGTTAGAATCATCATACCTGAATCCACTCATTGTGCTGCTAAGGGCCTGATGACATAGATTTCATTGCTGAGTGATATTGCTTTGTAAGTAAATACCACAACTTCTTTATCCATTTTTCACTTTCTGCGATGTTGAACTTGTACTGTAAACGAGGTTCTTGTAAACAGAGGCGTCCCAAACTTTGGGGTGGCTGTGTCTTTTTGATTTTAATTTCCCTAAGCTATAGGACCATAAGTGGAAGTGCCCTAGGCTCTGTTGCTTTGTTTTTTAGATGTTTCAGGAAACACCATACACTTCTCCCGAGTGTCTGTTGGCAATTTACATCCCGCCCATCAGCATAACAAGGCTCCCAGTTCTCCATGGCCTGTCCTGCCTTTCTGGATTTTACACTTTTTTCAGATGGCCCTTTTGACCGGGGGGAAGTGAGACTTCATTGTAGTGCAGATTTCCTTTGCAAGCTTGCTTGGTTGGCCAAAAAGGGCGTATGCGTTTTTTCCTGAATATATTCAGGAAAAAACGCATACGCCCTTTTTGGCCAAGTGCATCATTGTGGACGTTCTGCCTCTTTTCCTATGCTTTCAATGCAATTCCAGTCTACCTCCTGAAATCGGTTTCCTGCAATTCTGCCCCGCTTTCAAGTCCTCTTGGCAGCCTTACTTCAGTATATTTTTGGACGATAGCTGTCATTTATAACTCTGCAGGTTTGTGAATTACAGTGCCCCTGAGCTCCTTTCTTCAACTCGCTTTCTTTTGAGCTGGCCGCAACACCGCAGGATGGCTTCAGGCCCTAATCTGGTTCCGGCACGGCACGCTGAGCCTTTGGTTAATTCCTCTTCCTGGTGGGAAATGAGAGTTAAATTTGCCCGTCCAGACACCTCCAGCTAGTCTCTCATTGGTTCTCACTATTCCTGTTCATCTTCCGCAGAAATTGCAAACTGGGCCAAACAGGAGGTTAAAGGGACTGACTCTCCAAGTCGGGAGGGTGTTAGTAAAGCGTCTGTAATGTTGCACCCGAGTACCAGGGTACGAAAACTGAGACATATTTGAACACGTCTCCCGATCACATGGTTGATCATACTCTAGGTTCCACATGCATGTTTTAGCTGAAGGAAGAATACCTTAAACCTGGGTAGTTGAAACCCGTGGAATGGGTACCATGCAATATGACTTCAAAGGGTCTTCATTTGCTCACCGAACCTCTCCAATCCTATCACTGCTGCGTTTATGCCCCTGTACACATGCTTGATTCTCTTTCGGAGACATAGCAATCCATAGGTTTTAAGATACTTACTAGTCAGGTACATTCTTAGGCATTTAATATGCGGTGTTGAGTCCATTTCATTGAGCAAGGAGTAGCTCTTGTCTATTCCATATTTGGCTTAAGGAACTTTATCTGTGCTCATTTCAATCTCTGGTTTTATGCAGCACCCCAACTCACCTTTCCCCTTAAGCAAGCATAAGTTGGTTTTCTAAATTTGAGACCCTGTTCTGTTCTGTAATTCAGTTCCTGTGTAGCCAAGTTTACATTCCGTGTATTACTGATATCTTATGATGTTTCTTTTTCTGTGTGACTTATTTCAGTTAGAATCATCATACCTGAATCCACTCATTGTGCTGCTAAGGGCCTGATGACATAGATTTCATTGCTGAGTGATATTGCTTTGTAAGTAAATACCACAACTTCTTTATCCATTTTTCACTTTCTGCGATGTTGAACTTGTACTGTAAACGAGGTTCTTGTAAACAGAGGCGTCCCAAACTTTGGGGTGGCTGTGTCTTTTTGATTTTAATTTCCCTAAGCTATAGGACCATAAGTGGAAGTGCCCTAGGCTCTGTTGCTTTGTTTTTTAGATGTTTCAGGAAACACCATACACTTCTCCCGAGTGTCTGTTGGCAATTTACATCCCGCCCATCAGCATAACAAGGCTCCCAGTTCTCCATGGCCTGTCCTGCCTTTCTGGATTTTACACTTTTTTCAGATGGCCCTTTTGACCGGGGGGAAGTGAGACTTCATTGTAGTGCAGATTTCCTTTGCAAGCTTGCTTGGTTGGCCAAAAAGGGCGTATGCGTTTTTTCCTGAATATATTCAGGAAAAAACGCATACGCCCTTTTTGGCCAAGTGCATCATTGTGGACGTTCTGCCTCTTTTCCTATGCTTTCAATGCAATTCCAGTCTACCTCCTGAAATCGGTTTCCTGCAATTCTGCCCCGCTTTCAAGTCCTCTTGGCAGCCTTACTTCAGTATATTTTTGGACGATAGCTGTCATTTATAAGTCTGCAGGTTTGTGAATTACAGTGCCCCTGAGCTCCTTTCTTCAACTCGCTTTCTTTTGAGCTGGCCGCAACACCGCAGGATGGCTTCAGGCCCTAATCTGGTTCCGGCAGGGCACGCTGAGCCTTTGGTTAATTCCTCTTCCTGGTGGGAAATGAGAGTTAAATTTGCCCGTCCAGACACCTCCAGCTAGTCTCTCATTGGTTCTCGCTATTCCTGTTCATCTTCCGCAGAAATTGCAAACTGGGCCAAACAGGAGGTTAAAGGGACTGACTCTCCAAGTCGGGAGGGTGTTAGTAAAGCGTCTGGAATGTTGCACCCGAGTACCAGGGTACGAAAACTGAGACATATTTGAACACGTCTCCCGATCACATGGTTGATCATACTCTAGGTTCCACATGCATGTTTTAGCTGAAGGAAGAATACCTTAAACCTGGGTAGTTGAAACCCGTGGAATGGGTACCATGCAATATGACTTCAAAGGGTCTTCATTTGCTCACCGAACCTCTCCAATCCTATCACTGCTGCGTTTATGCCCCTGTACACATGCTTGATTCTCTTTCGGAGACATAGCAATCCATAGGTTTTAAGATACTTACTAGTCAGGTACATTCTTAGGCATTTAATATGCGGTGTTGAGTCCATTTCGTTGAGCAAGGAGTAGCTCTTGTCTATTCCATATTTGGCTTAAGGAACTTTATCTGTGCTCATTTCAATCTCTGGTTTTATGCAGCACCCCAACTCACCTTTCCCCTTAAGCAAGCATAAGTTGGTTTTCTAAATTTGAGACCCTGTTCTGTTCTGTAATTCAGTTCCTGTGTAGCCAAGTTTACATTCCGTGTATTACTGATATCTTATGATGTTTCTTTTTCTGTGTGACTTATTTCAGTTAGAATCATCATACCTGAATCCACTCATTGTGCTGCTAAGGGCCTGATGACATAGATTTCATTGCTGAGTGATATTGCTTTGTAAGTAAATACCACAACTTCTTTATCCATTTTTCACTTTCTGCGATGTTGAACTTGTACTGTAAACGAGGTTCTTGTAAACAGAGGCGTCCCAAACTTTGGGGTGGCTGTGTCTTTTTGATTTTAATTTCCCTAAGCTATAGGACCATAAGTGGAAGTGCCCTAGGCTCTGTTGCTTTGTTTTTTAGATGTTTCAGGAAACACCATACACTTCTCCCGAGTGTCTGTTGGCAATTTACATCCCACCCATCAGCATAACAAGGCTCCCAGTTCTCCATGGCCTGTCCTGCCTTTCTAGATTTTACACTTTTTTCAGATGGCCCTTTTGACCGGGGGGAAGTGAGACTTCATTGTAGTGCAGATTTCCTTTGCAAGCTTGCTTGGTTGGCCAAAAAGGGCGTATGCGTTTTTTCCTGAATATATTCAGGAAAAAACGCATACGCCCTTTTTGGCCAAGTGCATCATTGTGGACGTTCTGCCTCTTTTCCTATGCTTTCAATGCAATTCCAGTCTACCTCCTGAAATCGGTTTCCTGCAATTCTGCCCCGCTTTCAAGTCCTCTTGGCAGCCTTACTTCAGTATATTTTTGGACGATAGCTGTCATTTATAACTCTGCAGGTTTGTGAATTACAGTGCCCCTGAGCTCCTTTCTTCAACTCGCTTTCTTTTGAGCTGGCCGCAACACCGCAGGATGGCTTCAGGCCCTAATCTGGTTCCGGCACGGCACGCTGAGCCTTTGGTTAATTCCTCTTCCTGGTGGGAAATGAGAGTTAAATTTGCCCGTCCAGACACCTCCAGCTAGTCTCTCATTGGTTCTCGCTATTCCTGTTCATCTTCCGCAGAAATTGCAAACTGGGCCAAACAGGAGGTTAAAGGGACTGACTCTCCAAGTCGGGAGGGTGTTAGTAAAGCGTCTGGAATGTTGCACCCGAGTACCAGGGTACGAAAACTGAGACATATTTGAACACGTCTCCCGATCACATGGTTGATCATACTCTAGGTTCCACATGCATGTTTTAGCTGAAGGAAGAATACCTTAAACCTGGGTAGTTGAAACCCGTGGAATGGGTACCATGCAATATGACTTCAAAGGGTCTTCATTTGCTCACCGAACCTCTCCAATCCTATCACTGCTGCGTTTATGCCCCTGTACACATGCTTGATTCTCTTTCAGAGACATAGCAATCCATAGGTTTTAAGATACTTACTAGTCAGGTACATTCTTAGGCATTTAATATGCGGTGTTGAGTCCATTTCGTTGAGCAAGGAGTAGCTCTTGTCTATTCCATATTTGGCTTAAGGAACTTTATCTGTGCTCATTTCAATCTCTGGTTTTATGCAGCACCCCAACTCACCTTTCCCCTTAAGCAAGCATAAGTTGGTTTTCTAAATTTGAGACCCTGTTCTGTTCTGTAATTCAGTTCCTGTGTAGCCAAGTTTACATTCCGTGTATTACTGATATCTTATGATGTTTCTTTTTCTGTGTGACTTATTTCAGTTAGAATCATCATACCTGAATCCACTCATTGTGCTGCTAAGGGCCTGATGACATAGATTTCATTGCTGAGTGATATTGCTTTGTAAGTAAATACCACAACTTCTTTATCCATTTTTCACTTTCTGCGATGTTGAACTTGTACGGTAAACGAGGTTCTTGTAAACAGAGGCGTCCCAAACTTTGGGGTGGCTGTGTCTTTTTGATTTTAATTTCCCTAAGCTATAGGACCATAAGTGGAAGTGCCCTAGGCTCTGTTGCTTTGTTTTTTAGATGTTTCAGGAAACACCATACACTTCTCCCGAGTGTCTGTTGGCAATTTACATCCCGCCCATCAGCATAACAAGGCTCCCAGTTCTCCATGGCCTGTCCTGTCTTTCTGGATTTTACACTTTTTTCAGATGGCCCTTTTGACCGGGAGGAAGTGAGACTTCATTGTAGTGCAGATTTCCTTTGCAAGCTTGCTTGGTTGGCCAAAAAGGGCGTATGCGTTTTTTCCTGAATATATTCAGGAAAAAACGCATACGCCCTTTTTGGCCAAGTGCATCATTGTGGACGTTCTGCCTCTTTTCCTATGCTTTCAATGCAATTCCAGTCTGCCTCCTGAAATCGGTTTCCTGCAATTCTGCCCCGCTTTCAAGTCCTCTTGGCAGCCTTACTTCAGTATATTTTTGGACGATAGCTGTCATTTATAACTCTGCAGGTTTGTGAATTACAGTGCCCCTGAGCTCCTTTCTTCAACTCGCTTTCTTTTGAGCTGGCCGCAACACCGCAGGATGGCTTCAGGCCCTAATCTGGTTCCGGCACGGCACGCTGAGCCTTTGGTTAATTCCTCTTCCTGGTGGGAAATGAGAGTTAAATTTGCCCGTCCAGACACCTTCCAGCTAGTCTCTCATTGGTTCTCGCTATTCCTGTTCATCTTCCGCAGAAATTGCAAACTGGGCCAAACAGGAGGTTAAAGGGACTGACTCTCCAAGTCGGGAGGGTGTTAGTAAAGCGTCTGGAATGTTGCACCCGAGTACCAGGGTACGAAAACTGAGACATATTTGAACACGTCTCCCGATCACATGGTTGATCATACTCTAGGTTCCACATGCATGTTTTAGCTGAAGGAAGAATACCTTAAACCTGGGTAGTTGAAACCCGTGGAATGGGTACCATGAAATATGACTTCAAAGCGTCTTCATTTGCTCACCGAACCTCTCCAATCCTATCACTGCTGCGTTTATGCCCCTGTACACATGCTTGATTCTCTTTCGGAGACATAGCAATCCATAGGTTTTAAGATACTTACTAGTCAGGTACATTCTTAGGCATTTAATATGCGGTGTTGAGTCCATTTCGTTGAGCAAGGAGTAGCTCTTGTCTATTCCATATTTGGCTTAAGGAACTTTATCTGTGCTCATTTCAATCTCTGGTTTTATGCAGCACCCCAACTCACCTTTCCCCTTAAGCAAGCATAAGTTGGTTTTCTAAATTTGAGACCCTGTTCTGTTCTGTAATTCAGTTCCTGTGTAGCCAAGTTTACATTCCGTGTATTACTGATATCTTATGATGTTTCTTTTTCTGTGTGACTTATTTCAGTTAGAATCATCATACCTGAATCCACTCATTGTGCTGCTAAGGGCCTGATGACATAGATTTCATTGCTGAGTGATATTGCTTTGTAAGTAAATACCACAACTTCTTTATCCATTTTTCACTTTCTGCGATGTTGAACTTGTACGGTAAACGAGGTTCTTGTAAACAGAGGCGTCCCAAACTTTGGGGTGGCTGTGTCTTTTTGATTTTAATTTCCCTAAGCTATAGGACCATAAGTGGAAGTGCCCTAGGCTCTGTTGCTTTGTTTTTTAGATGTTTCAGGAAACACCATACACTTCTCCCGAGTGTCTGTTGGCAATTTACATCCCGCCCATCAGCATAACAAGGCTCCCAGTTCTCCATGGCCTGTCCTGCCTTTCTGGATTTTACACTTTTTTCAGATGGCCCTTTTGACCGGGGGGAAGTGAGACTTCATTGTAGTGTAGATTTCCTTTGCAAGCTTGCTTGGTTGGCCAAAAAGGGCGTATGCGTTTTTTCCTGAATATATTCAGGAAAAAACGCATACGCCCTTTTTGGCCAAGTGCATCATTGTGGACGTTCTGCCTCTTTTCCTATGCTTTCAATGCAATTCCAGTCTGCCTCCTGAAATCGGTTTCCTGCAATTCTGCCCCGCTTTCAAGTCCTCTTGGCAGCCTTACTTCAGTATATTTTTGGACGATAGCTGTCATTTATAACTCTGCAGGTTTGTGAATTACAGTGCCCCTGAGCTCCTTTCTTCAACTCGCTTTCTTTTGAGCTGGCCGCAACACCGCAGGATGGCTTCAGGCCCTAATCTGGTTCCGGCACGGCACGCTGAGCCTTTGGTTAATTCCTCTTCCTGGTGGGAAATGAGAGTTAAATTTGCCCGTCCAGACACCTCCAGCTAGTCTCTCATTGGTTCTCGCTATTCCTGTTCATCTTCCGCAGAAATTGCAAACTGGGCCAAACAGGAGGTTAAAGGGACTGACTCTCCAAGTCGGGAGGGTGTTAGTAAAGCGTCTGGAATGTTGCACCCGAGTACCAGGGTACGAAAACTGAGACATATTTGAACACGTCTCCCGATCACATGGTTGATCATACTCTAGGTTCCACATGCATGTTTTAGCTGAAGGAAGAATACCTTAAACCTGGGTAGTTGAAACCCGTGGAATGGGTACCATGCAATATGACTTCAAAGGGTCTTCATTTGCTCACCGAACCTCTCCAATCCTATCACTGCTGCGTTTATGCCCCTGTACACATGCTTGATTCTCTTTCGGAGACATAGCAATCCATAGGTTTTAAGATACTTACTAGTCAGGTACATTCTTAGGCATTTAATATGCGGTGTTGAGTCCATTTCGTTGAGCAAGGAGTAGCTCTTGTCTATTCCATATTTGGCTTAAGGAACTTTATCTGTGCTCATTTCAATCTCTGGTTTTATGCAGCACCCCAACTCACCTTTCCCCTTAAGCAAGCATAAGTTGGTTTTCTAAATTTGAGACCCTGTTCTGTTCTGTAATTCAGTTCCTGTGTAGCCAAGTTTACATTCCGTGTATTACTGATATCTTATGATGTTTCTTTTTCTGTGTGACTTATTTCAGTTAGAATCATCATACCTGAATCCACTCATTGTGCTGCTAAGGGCCTGATGACATAGATTTCATTGCTGAGTGATATTGCTTTGTAAGTAAATACCACAACTTCTTTATCCATTTTTCACTTTCTGCGATGTTGAACTTGTACTGTAAACGAGGTTCTTGTAAACAGAGGCGTCCCAAACTTTGGGGTGGCTGTGTCTTTTTGATTTTAATTTCCCTAAGCTATAGGACCATAAGTGGAAGTGCCCTAGGCTCTGTTGCTTTGTTTTTTAGATGTTTCAGGAAACACCATACACTTCTCCCGAGTGTCTGTTGGCAATTTACATCCCGCCCATCAGCATAACAAGGCTCCCAGTTCTCCATGGCCTGTCCTGCCTTTCTGGATTTTACACTTTTTTCAGATGGCCCTTTTGACCGGGGGGAAGTGAGACTTCATTGTAGTGCAGATTTCCTTTGCAAGCTTGCTTGGTTGGCCAAAAAGGGCGTATGCGTTTTTTCCTGAATATATTCAGGAAAAAACGCATACGCCCTTTTTGGCCAAGTGCATCATTGTGGACGTTCTGCCTCTTTTCCTATGCTTTCAATGCAATTCCAGTCTACCTCCTGAAATCGGTTTCCTGCAATTCTGCCCCGCTTTCAAGTCCTCTTGGCAGCCTTACTTCAGTATATTTTTGGACGATAGCTGTCATTTATAACTCTGCAGGTTTGTGAATTACAGTGCCCCTGAGCTCCTTTCTTCAACTCGCTTTCTTTTGAGCTGGCCGCAACACCGCAGGATGGCTTCAGGCCCTAATCTGGTTCCGGCACGGCACGCTGAGCCTTTGGTTAATTCCTCTTCCTGGTGGGAAATGAGAGTTAAATTTGCCCGTCCAGACACCTCCAGCTAGTCTCTCATTGGTTCTCGCTATTCCTGTTCATCTTCCGCAGAAATTGCAAACTGGGCCAAACAGGAGGTTAAAGGGACTGACTCTCCAAGTCGGGAGGGTGTTAGTAAAGCGTCTGGAATGTTGCACCCGAGTACCAGGGTACGAAAACTGAGACATATTTGAACACGTCTCCCGATCACATGGTTGATCATACTCTAGGTTCCACATGCATGTTTTAGCTGAAGGAAGAATACCTTAAACCTGGGTAGTTGAAACCCGTGGAATGGGTACCATGCAATATGACTTCAAAGGGTCTTCATTTGCTCACCGAACCTCTCCAATCCTATCACTGCTGCGTTTATGCCCCTGTACACATGCTTGATTCTCTTTCGGAGACATAGCAATCCATAGGTTTTAAGATACTTACTAGTCAGGTACATTCTTAGGCATTTAATATGCGGTGTTGAGTCCATTTCGTTGAGCAAGGAGTAGCTCTTGTCTATTCCATATTTGGCTTAAGGAACTTTATCTGTGCTCATTTCAATCTCTGGTTTTATGCAGCACCCCAACTCACCTTTCCCCTTAAGCAAGCATAAGTTGGTTTTCTAAATTTGAGACCCTGTTCTGTTCTGTAATTCAGTTCCTGTGTAGCCAAGTTTACATTCCGTGTATTACTGATATCTTATGATGTTTCTTTTTCTGTGTGACTTATTTCAGTTAGAATCATCATACCTGAATCCACTCATTGTGCTGCTAAGGGCCTGATGACATAGATTTCATTGCTGAGTGATATTGCTTTGTAAGTAAATACCACAACTTCTTTATCCATTTTTCACTTTCTGCGATGTTGAACTTGTACGGTAAACGAGGTTCTTGTAAACAGAGGCGTCCCAAACTTTGGGGTGGCTGTGTCTTTTTGATTTTAATTTCCCTAAGCTATAGGACCATAAGTGGAAGTGCCCTAGGCTCTGTTGCTTTGTTTTTTAGATGTTTCAGGAAACACCATACACTTCTCCCGAGTGTCTGTTGGCAATTTACATCCCGCCCATCAGCATAACAAGGCTCCCAGTTCTCCATGGCCTGTCCTGTCTTTCTGGATTTTACACTTTTTTCAGATGGCCCTTTTGACCGGGAGGAAGTGAGACTTCATTGTAGTGCAGATTTCCTTTGCAAGCTTGCTTGGTTGGCCAAAAAGGGCGTATGCGTTTTTTCCTGAATATATTCAGGAAAAAACGCATACGCCCTTTTTGGCCAAGTGCATCATTGTGGACGTTCTGCCTCTTTTCCTATGCTTTCAATGCAATTCCAGTCTGCCTCCTGAAATCGGTTTCCTGCAATTCTGCCCCGCTTTCAAGTCCTCTTGGCAGCCTTACTTCAGTATATTTTTGGACGATAGCTGTCATTTATAACTCTGCAGGTTTGTGAATTACAGTGCCCCTGAGCTCCTTTCTTCAACTCGCTTTCTTTTGAGCTGGCCGCAACACCGCAGGATGGCTTCAGGCCCTAATCTGGTTCCGGCACGGCACGCTGAGCCTTTGGTTAATTCCTCTTCCTGGTGGGAAATGAGAGTTAAATTTGCCCGTCCAGACACCTTCCAGCTAGTCTCTCATTGGTTCTCGCTATTCCTGTTCATCTTCCGCAGAAATTGCAAACTGGGCCAAACAGGAGGTTAAAGGGACTGACTCTCCAAGTCGGGAGGGTGTTAGTAAAGCGTCTGGAATGTTGCACCCGAGTACCAGGGTACGAAAACTGAGACATATTTGAACACGTCTCCCGATCACATGGTTGATCATACTCTAGGTTCCACATGCATGTTTTAGCTGAAGGAAGAATACCTTAAACCTGGGTAGTTGAAACCCGTGGAATGGGTACCATGAAATATGACTTCAAAGCGTCTTCATTTGCTCACCGAACCTCTCCAATCCTATCACTGCTGCGTTTATGCCCCTGTACACATGCTTGATTCTCTTTCGGAGACATAGCAATCCATAGGTTTTAAGATACTTACTAGTCAGGTACATTCTTAGGCATTTAATATGCGGTGTTGAGTCCATTTCGTTGAGCAAGGAGTAGCTCTTGTCTATTCCATATTTGGCTTAAGGAACTTTATCTGTGCTCATTTCAATCTCTGGTTTTATGCAGCACCCCAACTCACCTTTCCCCTTAAGCAAGCATAAGTTGGTTTTCTAAATTTGAGACCCTGTTCTGTTCTGTAATTCAGTTCCTGTGTAGCCAAGTTTACATTCCGTGTATTACTGATATCTTATGATGTTTCTTTTTCTGTGTGACTTATTTCAGTTAGAATCATCATACCTGAATCCACTCATTGTGCTGCTAAGGGCCTGATGACATAGATTTCATTGCTGAGTGATATTGCTTTGTAAGTAAATACCACAACTTCTTTATCCATTTTTCACTTTCTGCGATGTTGAACTTGTACGGTAAACGAGGTTCTTGTAAACAGAGGCGTCCCAAACTTTGGGGTGGCTGTGTCTTTTTGATTTTAATTTCCCTAAGCTATAGGACCATAAGTGGAAGTGCCCTAGGCTCTGTTGCTTTGTTTTTTAGATGTTTCAGGAAACACCATACACTTCTCCCGAGTGTCTGTTGGCAATTTACATCCCGCCCATCAGCATAACAAGGCTCCCAGTTCTCCATGGCCTGTCCTGCCTTTCTGGATTTTACACTTTTTTCAGATGGCCCTTTTGACCGGGGGGAAGTGAGACTTCATTGTAGTGTAGATTTCCTTTGCAAGCTTGCTTGGTTGGCCAAAAAGGGCGTATGCGTTTTTTCCTGAATATATTCAGGAAAAAACGCATACGCCCTTTTTGGCCAAGTGCATCATTGTGGACGTTCTGCCTCTTTTCCTATGCTTTCAATGCAATTCCAGTCTGCCTCCTGAAATCGGTTTCCTGCAATTCTGCCCCGCTTTCAAGTCCTCTTGGCAGCCTTACTTCAGTATATTTTTGGACGATAGCTGTCATTTATAACTCTGCAGGTTTGTGAATTACAGTGCCCCTGAGCTCCTTTCTTCAACTCGCTTTCTTTTGAGCTGGCCGCAACACCGCAGGATGGCTTCAGGCCCTAATCTGGTTCCGGCACGGCACGCTGAGCCTTTGGTTAATTCCTCTTCCTGGTGGGAAATGAGAGTTAAATTTGCCCGTCCAGACACCTCCAGCTAGTCTCTCATTGGTTCTCGCTATTCCTGTTCATCTTCCGCAGAAATTGCAAACTGGGCCAAACAGGAGGTTAAAGGGACTGACTCTCCAAGTCGGGAGGGTGTTAGTAAAGCGTCTGGAATGTTGCACCCGAGTACCAGGGTACGAAAACTGAGACATATTTGAACACGTCTCCCGATCACATGGTTGATCATACTCTAGGTTCCACATGCATGTTTTAGCTGAAGGAAGAATACCTTAAACCTGGGTAGTTGAAACCCGTGGAATGGGTACCATGCAATATGACTTCAAAGGGTCTTCATTTGCTCACCGAACCTCTCCAATCCTATCACTGCTGCGTTTATGCCCCTGTACACATGCTTGATTCTCTTTCGGAGACATAGCAATCCATAGGTTTTAAGATACTTACTAGTCAGGTACATTCTTAGGCATTTAATATGCGGTGTTGAGTCCATTTCGTTGAGCAAGGAGTAGCTCTTGTCTATTCCATATTTGGCTTAAGGAACTTTATCTGTGCTCATTTCAATCTCTGGTTTTATGCAGCACCCCAACTCACCTTTCCCCTTAAGCAAGCATAAGTTGGTTTTCTAAATTTGAGACCCTGTTCTGTTCTGTAATTCAGTTCCTGTGTAGCCAAGTTTACATTCCGTGTATTACTGATATCTTATGATGGTTCTTTTTCTGTGTGACTTATTTCAGTTAGAATCATCATACCTGAATCCACTCATTGTGCTGCTAAGGGCCTGATGACATAGATTTCATTGCTGAGTGATATTGCTTTGTAAGTAAATACCACAACTTCTTTATCCATTTTTCACTTTCTGCGATGTTGAACTTGTACTGTAAACGAGGTTCTTGTAAACAGAGGCGTCCCAAACTTTGGGGTGGCTGTGTCTTTTTGATTTTAATTTCCCTAAGCTATAGGACCATAAGTGGAAGTGCCCTAGGCTCTGTTGCTTTGTTTTTTAGATGTTTCAGGAAACACCATACACTTCTCCCGAGTGTCTGTTGGCAATTTACATCCCGCCCATCAGCATAACAAGGCTCCCAGTTCTCCATGGCCTGTCCTGCCTTTCTGGATTTTACACTTTTTTCAGATGGCCCTTTTGACCGGGGGGAAGTGAGACTTCATTGTAGTGCAGATTTCCTTTGCAAGCTTGCTTGGTTGGCCAAAAAGGGCGTATGCGTTTTTTCCTGAATATATTCAGGAAAAAACGCATACGCCCTTTTTGGCCAAGTGCATCATTGTGGACGTTCTGCCTCTTTTCCTATGCTTTCAATGCAATTCCAGTCTACCTCCTGAAATCGGTTTCCTGCAATTCTGCCCCGCTTTCAAGTCCTCTTGGCAGCCTTACTTCAGTATATTTTTGGACGATAGCTGTCATTTATAACTCTGCAGGTTTGTGAATTACAGTGCCCCTGAGCTCCTTTCTTCAACTCGCTTTCTTGTGACCTGGCCGCAACACCGCAGGATGGCTTCAGGCCCTAATCTGGTTCCGGCACGGCACGCTGAGCCTTTGGTTAATTCCTCTTCCTGGTGGGAAATGAGAGTTAAATTTGCCCGTCCAGACACCTCCAGCTAGTCTCTCATTGGTTCTCGCTATTCCTGTTCATCTTCCGCAGAAATTGCAAACTGGGCCAAACAGGAGGTTAAAGGGACTGACTCTCCAAGTCGGGAGGGTGTTAGTAAAGCGTCTGGAATGTTGCACCCGAGTACCAGGGTACGAAAACTGAGACATATTTGAACACGTCTCCCGATCACATGGTTGATCATACTCTAGGTTCCACATGCATGTTTTAGCTGAAGGAAGAATACCTTAAACCTGGGTAGTTGAAACCCGTGGAATGGGTACCATGCAATATGACTTCAAAGGGTCTTCATTTGCTCACCGAACCTCTCCAATCCTATCACTGCTGCGTTTATGCCCCTGTACACATGCTTGATTCTCTTTCGGAGACATAGCAATCCATAGGTTTTAAGATACTTACTAGTCAGGTACATTCTTAGGCATTTAATATGCGGTGTTGAGTCCATTTCGTTGAGCAAGGAGTAGCTCTTGTCTATTCCATATTTGGCTTAAGGAACTTTATCTGTGCTCATTTCAATCTCTGGTTTTATGCAGCACCCCAACTCACCTTTCCCCTTAAGCAAGCATAAGTTGGTTTTCTAAATTTGAGACCCTGTTCTGTTCTGTAATTCAGTTCCTGTGTAGCCAAGTTTACATTCCGTGTATTACTGATATCTTATGATGGTTCTTTTTCTGTGTGACTTATTTCAGTTAGAATCATCATACCTGAATCCACTCATTGTGCTGCTAAGGGCCTGATGACATAGATTTCATTGCTGAGTGATATTGCTTTGTAAGTAAATACCACAACTTCTTTATCCATTTTTCACTTTCTGCGATGTTGAACTTGTACTGTAAACGAGGTTCTTGTAAACAGAGGCGTCCCAAACTTTGGGGTGGCTGTGTCTTTTTGATTTTAATTTCCCTAAGCTATAGGACCATAAGTGGAAGTGCCCTAGGCTCTGTTGCTTTGTTTTTTAGATGTTTCAGGAAACACCATACACTTCTCCCGAGTGTCTGTTGGCAATTTACATCCCGCCCATCAGCATAACAAGGCTCCCA
Organism: Pseudorca crassidens; assembly: GCF_039906515.1. Classification (NCBI taxonomy): domain Eukaryota; kingdom Metazoa; phylum Chordata; class Mammalia; order Artiodactyla; family Delphinidae; genus Pseudorca; species Pseudorca crassidens. The sequence goes on along the minus strand of NW_027136063.1, from coordinate 66,068 downwards.
GTTCTCCATGGCCTGTCCTGCCTTTCTGGATTTTACACTTTTTTCAGATGGCCCTTTTGACCGGGGGGAAGTGAGACTTCATTGTAGTGCAGATTTCCTTTGCAAGCTTGCTTGGTTGGCCAAAAAGGGCGTATGCGTTTTTTCCTGAATATATTCAGGAAAAAACGCATACGCCCTTTTTGGCCAAGTGCATCATTGTGGACGTTCTGCCTCTTTTCCTATGCTTTCAATGCAATTCCAGTCTACCTCCTGAAATCGGTTTCCTGCAATTCTGCCCCGCTTTCAAGTCCTCTTGGCAGCCTTACTTCAGTATATTTTTGGACGATAGCTGTCATTTATAACTCTGCAGGTTTGTGAATTACAGTGCCCCTGAGCTCCTTTCTTCAACTCGCTTTCTTGTGACCTGGCCGCAACACCGCAGGATGGCTTCAGGCCCTAATCTGGTTCCGGCACGGCACGCTGAGCCTTTGGTTAATTCCTCTTCCTGGTGGGAAATGAGAGTTAAATTTGCCCGTCCAGACACCTCCAGCTAGTCTCTCATTGGTTCTCGCTATTCCTGTTCATCTTCCGCAGAAATTGCAAACTGGGCCAAACAGGAGGTTAAAGGGACTGACTCTCCAAGTCGGGAGGGTGTTAGTAAAGCGTCTGGAATGTTGCACCCGAGTACCAGGGTACGAAAACTGAGACATATTTGAACACGTCTCCCGATCACATGGTTGATCATACTCTAGGTTCCACATGCATGTTTTAGCTGAAGGAAGAATACCTTAAACCTGGGTAGTTGAAACCCGTGGAATGGGTACCATGCAATATGACTTCAAAGGGTCTTCATTTGCTCACCGAACCTCTCCAATCCTATCACTGCTGCGTTTATGCCCCTGTACACATGCTTGATTCTCTTTCGGAGACATAGCAATCCATAGGTTTTAAGATACTTACTAGTCAGGTACATTCTTAGGCATTTAATATGCGGTGTTGAGTCCATTTCGTTGAGCAAGGAGTAGCTCTTGTCTATTCCATATTTGGCTTAAGGAACTTTATCTGTGCTCATTTCAATCTCTGGTTTTATGCAGCACCCCAACTCACCTTTACCCTTAAGCAAGCATAAGTTGGTTTTCTAAATTTGAGACCCTGTTCTGTTCTGTAATTCAGTTCCTGTGTAGCCAAGTTTACATTCCGTGTATTACTGATATCTTATGATGGTTCTTTTTCTGTGTGACTTATTTCAGTTAGAATCATCATACCTGAATCCACTCATTGTGCTGCTAAGGGCCTGATGACATAGATTTCATTGCTGAGTGATATTGCTTTGTAAGTAAATACCACAACTTCTTTATCCATTTTTCACTTTCTGCGATGTTGAACTTGTACTGTAAACGAGGTTCTTGTAAACAGAGGCGTCCCAAACTTTGGGGTGGCTGTGTCTTTTTGATTTTAATTTCCCTAAGCTATAGGACCATAAGTGGAAGTGCCCTAGGCTCTGTTGCTTTGTTTTTTAGATGTTTCAGGAAACACCATACACTTCTCCCGAGTGTCTGTTGGCAATTTACATCCCGCCCATCAGCATAACAAGGCTCCCAGTTCTCCATGGCCTGTCCTGCCTTTCTGGATTTTACACTTTTTTCAGATGGCCCTTTTGACCGGGGGGAAGTGAGACTTCATTGTAGTGCAGATTTCCTTTGCAAGCTTGCTTGGTTGGCCAAAAAGGGCGTATGCGTTTTTTCCTGAATATATTCAGGAAAAAAACGCATACGCCCTTTTTGGCCAAGTGCATCATTGTGGACGTTCTGCCTCTTTTCCTATGCTTTCAATGCAATTCCAGTCTACCTCCTGAAATCGGTTTCCTGCAATTCTGCCCCGCTTTCAAGTCCTCTTGGCAGCCTTACTTCAGTATATTTTTGGACGATAGCTGTCATTTATAACTCTGCAGGTTTGTGAATTACAGTGCCCCTGAGCTCCTTTCTTCAACTCGCTTTCTTGTGACCTGGCCGCAACACCGCAGGATGGCTTCAGGCCCTAATCTGGTTCCGGCACGGCACGCTGAGCCTTTGGTTAATTCCTCTTCCTGGTGGGAAATGAGAGTTAAATTTGCCCGTCCAGACACCTCCAGCTAGTCTCTCATTGGTTCTCGCTATTCCTGTTCATCTTCCGCAGAAATTGCAAACTGGGCCAAACAGGAGGTTAAAGGGACTGACTCTCCAAGTCGGGAGGGTGTTAGTAAAGCGTCTGGAATGTTGCACCCGAGTACCAGGGTACGAAAACTGAGACATATTTGAACACGTCTCCCGATCACATGGTTGATCATACTCTAGGTTCCACATGCATGTTTTAGCTGAAGGAAGAATACCTTAAACCTGGGTAGTTGAAACCCGTGGAATGGGTACCATGCAATATGACTTCAAAGGGTCTTCATTTGCTCACCGAACCTCTCCAATCCTATCACTGCTGCGTTTATGCCCCTGTACACATGCTTGATTCTCTTTCGGAGACATAGCAATCCATAGGTTTTAAGATACTTACTAGTCAGGTACATTCTTAGGCATTTAATATGCGGTGTTGAGTCCATTTCGTTGAGCAAGGAGTAGCTCTTGTCTATTCCATATTTGGCTTAAGGAACTTTATCTGTGCTCATTTCAATCTCTGGTTTTATGCAGCACCCCAACTCACCTTTACCCTTAAGCAAGCATAAGTTGGTTTTCTAAATTTGAGACCCTGTTCTGTTCTGTAATTCAGTTCCTGTGTAGCCAAGTTTACATTCCGTGTATTACTGATATCTTATGATGGTTCTTTTTCTGTGTGACTTATTTCAGTTAGAATCATCATACCTGAATCCACTCATTGTGCTGCTAAGGGCCTGATGACATAGATTTCATTGCTGAGTGATATTGCTTTGTAAGTAAATACCACAACTTCTTTATCCATTTTTCACTTTCTGCGATGTTGAACTTGTACTGTAAACGAGGTTCTTGTAAACAGAGGCGTCCCAAACTTTGGGGTGGCTGTGTCTTTTTGATTTTAATTTCCCTAAGCTATAGGACCATAAGTGGAAGTGCCCTAGGCTCTGTTGCTTTGTTTTTTAGATGTTTCAGGAAACACCATACACTTCTCCCGAGTGTCTGTTGGCAATTTACATCCCGCCCATCAGCATAACAAGGCTCCCAGTTCTCCATGGCCTGTCCTGCCTTTCTGGATTTTACACTTTTTTCAGATGGCCCTTTTGACCGGGGGGAAGTGAGACTTCATTGTAGTGCAGATTTCCTTTGCAAGCTTGCTTGGTTGGCCAAAAAGGGCGTATGCGTTTTTTCCTGAATATATTCAGGAAAAAAACGCATACGCCCTTTTTGGCCAAGTGCATCATTGTGGACGTTCTGCCTCTTTTCCTATGCTTTCAATGCAATTCCAGTCTACCTCCTGAAATCGGTTTCCTGCAATTCTGCCCCGCTTTCAAGTCCTCTTGGCAGCCTTACTTCAGTATATTTTTGGACGATAGCTGTCATTTATAACTCTGCAGGTTTGTGAATTACAGTGCCCCTGAGCTCCTTTCTTCAACTCGCTTTCTTGTGACCTGGCCGCAACACCGCAGGATGGCTTCAGGCCCTAATCTGGTTCCGGCACGGCACGCTGAGCCTTTGGTTAATTCCTCTTCCTGGTGGGAAATGAGAGTTAAATTTGCCCGTCCAGACACCTCCAGCTAGTCTCTCATTGGTTCTCGCTATTCCTGTTCATCTTCCGCAGAAATTGCAAACTGGGCCAAACAGGAGGTTAAAGGGACTGACTCTCCAAGTCGGGAGGGTGTTAGTAAAGCGTCTGGAATGTTGCACCCGAGTACCAGGGTACGAAAACTGAGACATATTTGAACACGTCTCCCGATCACATGGTTGATCATACTCTAGGTTCCACATGCATGTTTTAGCTGAAGGAAGAATACCTTAAACCTGGGTAGTTGAAACCCGTGGAATGGGTACCATGCAATATGACTTCAAAGGGTCTTCATTTGCTCACCGAACCTCTCCAATCCTATCACTGCTGCGTTTATGCCCCTGTACACATGCTTGATTCTCTTTCGGAGACATAGCAATCCATAGGTTTTAAGATACTTACTAGTCAGGTACATTCTTAGGCATTTAATATGCGGTGTTGAGTCCATTTCGTTGAGCAAGGAGTAGCTCTTGTCTATTCCATATTTGGCTTAAGGAACTTTATCTGTGCTCATTTCAATCTCTGGTTTTATGCAGCACCCCACCTCACCTTTCCCCTTAAGCAAGCATAAGTTGGTTTTCTAAATTTGAGACCCTGTTCTGTTCTGTAATTCAGTTCCTGTGTAGCCAAGTTTACATTCCGTGTATTACTGATATCTTATGATGTTTCTTTTTCTGTGTGACTTATTTCAGTTAGAATCATCATACCTGAATCCACTCATTGTGCTGCTAAGGGCCTGATGACATAGATTTCATTGCTGAGTGATATTGCTTTGTAAGTAAATACCACAACTTCTTTATCCATTTTTCACTTTCTGCGATGTTGAACTTGTACTGTAAACGAGGTTCTTGTAAACAGAGGCGTCCCAAACTTTGGGGTGGCTGTGTCTTTTTGATTTTAATTTCCCTAAGCTATAGGACCATAAGTGGAAGTGCCCTAGGCTCTGTTGCTTTGTTTTTTAGATGTTTCAGGAAACACCATACACTTCTCCCGAGTGTCTGTTGGCAATTTACATCCCGCCCATCAGCATAACAAGGCTCCCAGTTCTCCATGGCCTGTCCTGCCTTTCTGGATTTTACACTTTTTTCAGATGGCCCTTTTGACCGGGGGGAAGTGAGACTTCATTGTAGTGCAGATTTCCTTTGCAAGCTTGCTTGGTTGGCCAAAAAGGGCGTATGCGTTTTTTCCTGAATATATTCAGGAAAAAACGCATACGCCCTTTTTGGCCAAGTGCATCATTGTGGACGTTCTGCCTCTTTTCCTATGCTTTCAATGCAATTCCAGTCTACCTCCTGAAATCGGTTTCCTGCAATTCTGCCCCGCTTTCAAGTCCTCTTGGCAGCCTTACTTCAGTAAATTTTTGGACGATAGCTGTCATTTATAAGTCTGCAGGTTTGTGAATTACAGTGCCCCTGAGCTCCTTTCTTCAACTCGCTTTCTTTTGAGCTGGCCGCAACACCGCAGGATGGCTTCAGGCCCTAATCTGGTTCCGGCACGGCACGCTGAGCCTTTGGTTAATTCCTCTTCCTGGTGGGAAATGAGAGTTAAATTTGCCCGTCCAGACACCTCCAGCTAGTCTCTCATTGGTTCTCGCTATTCCTGTTCATCTTCCGCAGAAATTGCAAACTGGGCCAAACAGGAGGTTAAAGGGACTGACTCTCCAAGTTGGGAGGGTGTTAGTAAAGCATCTGGAATGTTGCACCCGAGTACCAGGGTACGAAAACTGAGACATATTTGAACACGTCTCCCGATCACATGGTTGATCATACTCTAGGTTCCACATGCATGTTTTAGCTGAAGGAAGAATACCTTAAACCTGGGTAGTTGAAACCCGTGGAATGGGTACCATGCAATATGACTTCAAAGGGTCTTCATTTGCTCACCGAACCTCTCCAATCCTATCACTGCTGCGTTTATGCCCCTGTACACATGCTTGATTCTCTTTCGGAGACATAGCAATCCATAGGTTTTAAGATACTTACTAGTCAGGTACATTCTTAGGCATTTAATATGCGGTGTTGAGTCCATTTCGTTGAGCAAGGAGTAGCTCTTGTCTATTCCATATTTGGCTTAAGGAACTTTATCTGTGCTCATTTCAATCTCTGGTTTTATGCAGCACCCCAACTCACCTTTCCCCTTAAGCAAGCATAAGTTGGTTTTCTAAATTTGAGACCCTGTTCTGTTCTGTAATTCAGTTCCTGTGTAGCCAAGTTTACATTCCGTGTATTACTGATATCTTATGATGTTTCTTTTTCTGTGTGACTTATTTCAGTTAGAATCATCATACCTGAATCCACTCATTGTGCTGCTAAGGGCCTGATGACATAGATTTCATTGCTGAGTGATATTGCTTTGTAAGTAAATACCACAACTTCTTTATCCATTTTTCACTTTCTGCGATGTTGAACTTGTACTGTAAACGAGGTTCTTGTAAACAGAGGCGTCCCAAACTTTGGGGTGGCTGTGTCTTTTTGATTTTAATTTCCCTAAGCTATAGGACCATAAGTGGAAGTGCCCTAGGCTCTGTTGCTTTGTTTTTTAGATGTTTCAGGAAACACCATACACTTCTCCCGAGTGTCTGTTGGCAATTTACATCCCGCCCATCAGCATAACAAGGCTCCCAGTTCTCCATGGCCTGTCCTGCCTTTCTGGATTTTACACTTTTTTCAGATGGCCCTTTTGACCGGGGGGAAGTGAGACTTCATTATAGTGCAGATTTCCTTTGCAAGCTTGCTTGGTTGGCCAAAAAGGGCGTATGCGTTTTTTCCTGAATATATTCAGGAAAAAACGCATACGCCCTTTTTGGCCAAGTGCATCATTGTGGACGTTCTGCCTCTTTTCCTATGCTTTCAATGCAATTCCAGTCTACCTCCTGAAATCGGTTTCCTGCAATTCTGCCCCGCTTTCAAGTCCTCTTGGCAGCCTTACTTCAGTATATTTTTGGACGATAGCTGTCATTTATAAGTCTGCAGGTTTGTGAATTACAGTGCCCCTGAGCTCCTTTCTTCAACTCGCTTTCTTTTGAGCTGGCCGCAACACCGCAGGATGGCTTCAGGCCCTAATCTGGTTCCGGCACGGCACGCTGAGCCTTTGGTTAATTCCTCTTCCTGGTGGGAAATGAGAGTTAAATTTGCCCGTCCAGACACCTCCAGCTAGTCTCTCATTGGTTCTCGCTATTCCTGTTCATCTTCCGCAGAAATTGCAAACTGGGCCAAACAGGAGGTTAAAGGGACTGACTCTCCAAGTTGGGAGGGTGTTAGTAAAGCGTCTGGAATGTTGCACCCGAGTACCAGGGTACGAAAACTGAGACATATTTGAACACGTCTCCCGATCACATGGTTGATCATACTCTAGGTTCCACATGCATGTTTTAGCTGAAGGAAGAATACCTTAAACCTGGGTAGTTGAAACCCGTGGAATGGGTACCATGCAATATGACTTCAAAGGGTCTTCATTTGCTCACCGAACATCTCCAATCCTATCACTGCTGCGTTTATGCCCCTGTACACATGCTTGATTCTCTTTCGGAGACATAGCAATCCATAGGTTTTAAGATACTTACTAGTCAGGTACATTCTTAGGCATTTAATATGCGGTGTTGAGTCCATTTCGTTGAGCAAGGAGTAGCTCTTGTCTATTCCATATTTGGCTTAAGGAACTTTATCTGTGTTCATTTCAATCTCTGGTTTTTTGCAGCACCCCAACTCACCTTTACCCTTAAGCAAGCATAAGTTGGTTTTCTAAATTTGAGACCCTGTTCTGTTTTGGAATTCAGTTCCTGTGTAGCCAAGTTTACATTCCGTGTATTACTGATATCTTATGATGGTTCTTTTTCTGTGTGACTTATTTCAGTTAGAATCATCATACCTGAATCCACTCATTGTGCTGCTAAGGGCCTGATGACATAGATTTCATTGCTGAGTGATATTGCTTTGTAAGTAAATACCACAACTTCTTTATCCATTTTTCACTTTCTGCGATGTTGAACTTGTACTGTAAACGAGGTTCTTGTAAACAGAGGCGTCCCAAACTTTGGGGTGGCTGTGTCTTTTTGATTTTAATTTCCCTAAGCTATAGGACCATAAGTGGAAGTGCCCTAGGCTCTGTTGCTTTGTTTTTTAGATGTTTCAGGAAACACCATACACTTCTCCCGAGTGTCTGTTGGCAATTTACATCCCGCCCATCAGCATAACAAGGCTCCCAGTTCTCCATGGCCTGTCCTGTCTTTCTGGATTTTACACTTTTTTCAGATGGCCCTTTTGACCGGGGGGAAGTGAGACTTCATTGTAGTGCAGATTTCCTTTGCAAGCTTGCTTGGTTGGCCAAAAAGGGCGTATGCGTTTTTTCCTGAATATATTCAGGAAAAAACGCATACGCCCTTTTTGGCCAAGTGCATCATTGTGGACGTTCTGCCTCTTTTCCTATGCTTTCAATGCAATTCCAGTCTACCTCCTGAAATCGGTTTCCTGCAATTCTGCCCCGCTTTCAAGTCCTCTTGGCAGCCTTACTTCAGTATATTTTTGGACGATAGCTGTCATTTATAACTCTGCAGGTTTGTGAATTACAGTGTCCCTGAGCTCCTTTCTTCAACTCGCTTTCTTTTGAGCTGGCCGCAACACCGCAGGATGGCTTCAGGCCCTAATCTGGTTCCGGCACGGCACGCTGAGCCTTTGGTTAATTCCTCTTCCTGGTGGGAAATGAGAGTTAAATTTGCCCGTCCAGACACCTTCCAGCTAGTCTCTCATTGGTTCTCGCTATTCCTGTTCATCTTCCGCAGAAATTGCAAACTGGGCCAAACAGGAGGTTAAAGGGACTGACTCTCCAAGTCGGGAGGGTGTTAGTAAAGCGTCTGGAATGTTGCACCCGAGTACCAGGGTACGAAAACTGAGACATATTTGAACACGTCTCCCGATCACATGGTTGATCATACTCTAGGTTCCACATGCATGTTTTAGCTGAAGGAAGAATACCTTAAACCTGGGTAGTTGAAACCCGTGGAATGGGTACCATGCAATATGACTTCAAAGGGTCTTCATTTGCTCACCGAACCTCTCCAATCCTATCACTGCTGCGTTTATGCCCCTGTACACATGCTTGATTCTCTTTCGGAGACATAGCAATCCATAGGTTTTAAGATACTTACTAGTCAGGTACATTCTTAGGCATTTAATATGCGGTGTTGAGTCCATTTCGTTGAGCAAGGAGTAGCTCTTGTCTATTCCATATTTGGCTTAAGGAACTTTATCTGTGCTCATTTCAATCTCTGGTTTTATGCAGCACCCCAACTCACCTTTCCCCTTAAGCAAGCATAAGTTGGTTTTCTAAATTTGAGACCCTGTTCTGTTCTGTAATTCAGTTCCTGTGTAGCCAAGTTTACATTCCGTGTATTACTGATATCTTATGATGTTTCTTTTTCTGTGTGACTTATTTCAGTTAGAATCATCATACCTGAATCCACTCATTGTGCTGCTAAGGGCCTGATGACATAGATTTCATTGCTGAGTGATATTGCTTTGTAAGTAAATACCACAACTTCTTTATCCATTTTTCACTTTCTGCGATGTTGAACTTGTACTGTAAACGAGGTTCTTGTAAACAGAGGCGTCCCAAACTTTGGGGTGGCTGTGTCTTTTTGATTTTAATTTCCCTAAGCTATAGGACCATAAGTGGAAGTGCCCTAGGCTCTGTTGCTTTGTTTTTTAGATGTTTCAGGAAACACCATACACTTCTCCCGAGTGTCTGTTGGCAATTTACATCCCGCCCATCAGCATAACAAGGCTCCCAGTTCTCCATGGCCTGTCCTGCCTTTCTGGATTTTACACTTTTTTCAGATGGCCCTTTTGACCGGGGGGAAGTGAGACTTCATTGTAGTGCAGATTTCCTTTGCAAGCTTGCTTGGTTGGCCAAAAAGGGCGTATGCGTTTTTTCCTGAATATATTCAGGAAAAAACGCATACGCCCTTTTTGGCCAAGTGCATCATTGTGGACGTTCTGCCTCTTTTCCTATGCTTTCAATGCAATTCCAGTCTACCTCCTGAAATCGGTTTCCTGCAATTCTGCCCCGCTTTCAAGTCCTCTTGGCAGCCTTACTTCAGTAAATTTTTGGACGATAGCTGTCATTTATAAGTCTGCAGGTTTGTGAATTACAGTGCCCCTGAGCTCCTTTCTTCAACTCGCTTTCTTTTGAGCTGGCCGCAACACCGCAGGATGGCTTCAGGCCCTAATCTGGTTCCGGCACGGCACGCTGAGCCTTTGGTTAATTCCTCTTCCTGGTGGGAAATGAGAGTTAAATTTGCCCGTCCAGACACCTCCAGCTAGTCTCTCATTGGTTCTCGCTATTCCTGTTCATCTTCCGCAGAAATTGCAAACTGGGCCAAACAGGAGGTTAAAGGGACTGACTCTCCAAGTTGGGAGGGTGTTAGTAAAGCATCTGGAATGTTGCACCCGAGTACCAGGGTACGAAAACTGAGACATATTTGAACACGTCTCCCGATCACATGGTTGATCATACTCTAGGTTCCACATGCATGTTTTAGCTGAAGGAAGAATACCTTAAACCTGGGTAGTTGAAACCCGTGGAATGGGTACCATGCAATATGACTTCAAAGGGTCTTCATTTGCTCACCGAACCTCTCCAATCCTATCACTGCTGCGTTTATGCCCCTGTACACATGCTTGATTCTCTTTCGGAGACATAGCAATCCATAGGTTTTAAGATACTTACTAGTCAGGTACATTCTTAGGCATTTAATATGCGGTGTTGAGTCCATTTCGTTGAGCAAGGAGTAGCTCTTGTCTATTCCATATTTGGCTTAAGGAACTTTATCTGTGCTCATTTCAATCTCTGGTTTTATGCAGCACCCCAACTCACCTTTCCCCTTAAGCAAGCATAAGTTGGTTTTCTAAATTTGAGACCCTGTTCTGTTCTGTAATTCAGTTCCTGTGTAGCCAAGTTTACATTCCGTGTATTACTGATATCTTATGATGTTTCTTTTTCTGTGTGACTTATTTCAGTTAGAATCATCATACCTGAATCCACTCATTGTGCTGCTAAGGGCCTGATGACATAGATTTCATTGCTGAGTGATATTGCTTTGTAAGTAAATACCACAACTTCTTTATCCATTTTTCACTTTCTGCGATGTTGAACTTGTACTGTAAACGAGGTTCTTGTAAACAGAGGCGTCCCAAACTTTGGGGTGGCTGTGTCTTTTTGATTTTAATTTCCCTAAGCTATAGGACCATAAGTGGAAGTGCCCTAGGCTCTGTTGCTTTGTTTTTTAGATGTTTCAGGAAACACCATACACTTCTCCCGAGTGTCTGTTGGCAATTTACATCCCGCCCATCAGCATAACAAGGCTCCCAGTTCTCCATGGCCTGTCCTGCCTTTCTGGATTTTACACTTTTTTCAGATGGCCCTTTTGACCGGGGGGAAGTGAGACTTCATTATAGTGCAGATTTCCTTTGCAAGCTTGCTTGGTTGGCCAAAAAGGGCGTATGCGTTTTTTCCTGAATATATTCAGGAAAAAACGCATACGCCCTTTTTGGCCAAGTGCATCATTGTGGACGTTCTGCCTCTTTTCCTATGCTTTCAATGCAATTCCAGTCTACCTCCTGAAATCGGTTTCCTGCAATTCTGCCCCGCTTTCAAGTCCTCTTGGCAGCCTTACTTCAGTATATTTTTGGACGATAGCTGTCATTTATAAGTCTGCAGGTTTGTGAATTACAGTGCCCCTGAGCTCCTTTCTTCAACTCGCTTTCTTTTGAGCTGGCCGCAACACCGCAGGATGGCTTCAGGCCCTAATCTGGTTCCGGCACGGCACGCTGAGCCTTTGGTTAATTCCTCTTCCTGGTGGGAAATGAGAGTTAAATTTGCCCGTCCAGACACCTCCAGCTAGTCTCTCATTGGTTCTCGCTATTCCTGTTCATCTTCCGCAGAAATTGCAAACTGGGCCAAACAGGAGGTTAAAGGGACTGACTCTCCAAGTTGGGAGGGTGTTAGTAAAGCGTCTGGAATGTTGCACCCGAGTACCAGGGTACGAAAACTGAGACATATTTGAACACGTCTCCCGATCACATGGTTGATCATACTCTAGGTTCCACATGCATGTTTTAGCTGAAGGAAGAATACCTTAAACCTGGGTAGTTGAAACCCGTGGAATGGGTACCATGCAATATGACTTCAAAGGGTCTTCATTTGCTCACCGAACCTCTCCAATCCTATCACTGCTGCGTTTATGCCCCTGTACACATGCTTGATTCTCTTTCGGAGACATAGCAATCCATAGGTTTTAAGATACTTACTAGTCAGGTACATTCTTAGGCATTTAATATGCGGTGTTGAGTCCATTTCGTTGAGCAAGGAGTAGCTCTTGTCTATTCCATATTTGGCTTAAGGAACTTTATCTGTGTTCATTTCAATCTCTGGTTTTTTGCAGCACCCCAACTCACCTTTACCCTTAAGCAAGCATAAGTTGGTTTTCTAAATTTGAGACCCTGTTCTGTTTTGGAATTCAGTTCCTGTGTAGCCAAGTTTACATTCCGTGTATTACTGATATCTTATGATGGTTCTTTTTCTGTGTGACTTATTTCAGTTAGAATCATCATACCTGAATCCACTCATTGTGCTGCTAAGGGCCTGATGACATAGATTTCATTGCTGAGTGATATTGCTTTGTAAGTAAATACCACAACTTCTTTATCCATTTTTCACTTTCTGCGATGTTGAACTTGTACTGTAAACGAGGTTCTTGTAAACAGAGGCGTCCCAAACTTTGGGGTGGCTGTGTCTTTTTGATTTTAATTTCCCTAAGCTATAGGACCATAAGTGGAAGTGCCCTAGGCTCTGTTGCTTTGTTTTTTAGATGTTTCAGGAAACACCATACACTTCTCCCGAGTGTCTGTTGGCAATTTACATCCCGCCCATCAGCATAACAAGGCTCCCAGTTCTCCATGGCCTGTCCTGTCTTTCTGGATTTTACACTTTTTTCAGATGGCCCTTTTGACCGGGGGGAAGTGAGACTTCATTGTAGTGCAGATTTCCTTTGCAAGCTTGCTTGGTTGGCCAAAAAGGGCGTATGCGTTTTTTCCTGAATATATTCAGGAAAAAACGCATACGCCCTTTTTGGCCAAGTGCATCATTGTGGACGTTCTGCCTCTTTTCCTATGCTTTCAATGCAATTCCAGTCTACCTCCTGAAATCGGTTTCCTGCAATTCTGCCCCGCTTTCAAGTCCTCTTGGCAGCCTTACTTCAGTATATTTTTGGACGATAGCTGTCATTTATAACTCTGCAGGTTTGTGAATTACAGTGTCCCTGAGCTCCTTTCTTCAACTCGCTTTCTTTTGAGCTGGCCGCAACACCGCAGGATGGCTTCAGGCCCTAATCTGGTTCCGGCACGGCACGCTGAGCCTTTGGTTAATTCCTCTTCCTGGTGGGAAATGAGAGTTAAATTTGCCCGTCCAGACACCATCCAGCTAGTCTCTCATTGGTTCTCGCTATTCCTGTTCATCTTCCGCAGAAATTGCAAACTGGGCCAAACAGGAGGTTAAAGGGACTGACTCTCCAAGTCGGGAGGGTGTTAGTAAAGCGTCTGGAATGTTGCACCCGAGTACCAGGGTACGAAAACTGAGACATATTTGAACACGTTTCCCGATCACATGGTTGATCATACTCTAGGTTCCACATGCATGTTTTAGCTGAAGGAAGAATACCTTAAACCTGGGTAGTTGAAACCCGTGGAATGGGTACCATGCAATATGACTTCAAAGGGTCTTCATTTGCTCACCGAACCTCTCCAATCCTATCACTGCTGCGTTTATGCCCCTGTACACATGCTTGATTCTCTTTCGGAGACATAGCAATCCATAGGTTTTAAGATACTTACTAGTCAGGTACATTCTTAGGCATTTAATATGCGGTGTTGAGTCCATTTCGTTGAGCAAGGAGTAGCTCTTGTCTATTCCATATTTGGCTTAAGGAACTTTATCTGTGCTCATTTCAATCTCTGGTTTTATGCAGCACCCCAACTCACCTTTCCCCTTAAGCAAGCATAAGTTGGTTTTCTAAATTTGAGACCCTGTTCTGTTCTGTAATTCAGTTCCTGTGTAGCCAAGTTTACATTCCGTGTATTACTGATATCTTATGATGTTTCTTTTTCTGTGTGACTTATTTCAGTTAGAATCATCATACCTGAATCCACTCATTGTGCTGCTAAGGGCCTGATGACATAGATTTCATTGCTGAGTGATATTGCTTTGTAAGTAAATACCACAACTTCTTTATCCATTTTTCACTTTCTGCGATGTTGAACTTGTACTGTAAACGAGGTTCTTGTAAACAGAGGCGTCCCAAACTTTGGGGTGGCTGTGTCTTTTTGATTTTAATTTCCCTAAGCTATAGGACCATAAGTGGAAGTGCCCTAGGCTCTGTTGCTTTGTTTTTTAGATGTTTCAGGAAACACCATACACTTCTCCCGAGTGTCTGTTGGCAATTTACATCCCGCCCATCAGCATAACAAGGCTCCCAGTTCTCCATGGCCTGTCCTGCCTTTCTGGATTTTACACTTTTTTCAGATGGCCCTTTTGACCGGGGGGAAGTGAGACTTCATTGTAGTGCAGATTTCCTTTGCAAGCTTGCTTGGTTGGCCAAAAAGGGCGTATGCGTTTTTTCCTGAATATATTCAGGAAAAAACGCATACGCCCTTTTTGGCCAAGTGCATCATTGTGGACGTTCTGCCTCTTTTCCTATGCTTTCAATGCAATTCCAGTCTACCTCCTGAAATCGGTTTCCTGCAATTCTGCCCCGCTTTCAAGTCCTCTTGGCAGCCTTACTTCAGTATATTTTTGGACGATAGCTGTCATTTATAACTCTGCAGGTTTGTGAATTACAGTGCCCCTGAGCTCCTTTCTTCAACTCGCTTTCTTTTGAGCTGGCCGCAACACCGCAGGATGGCTTCAGGCCCTAATCTGGTTCCGGCAGGGCACGCTGAGCCTTTGGTTAATTCCTCTTCCTGGTGGGAAATGAGAGTTAAATTTGCCCGTCCAGACACCTCCAGCTAGTCTCTCATTGGTTCTCGCTATTCCTGTTCATCTTCCGCAGAAATTGCAAACTGGGCCAAACAGGAGGTTAAAGGGACTGACTCTCCAAGTCGGGAGGGTGTTAGTAAAGCGTCTGGAATGTTGCACCCGAGTACCAGGGTACGAAAACTGAGACATATTTGAACACGTCTCCCGATCACATGGTTGATCATACTCTAGGTTCCACATGCATGTTTTAGCTGAAGGAAGAATACCTTAAACCTGGGTAGTTGAAACCCGTGGAATGGGTACCATGCAATATGACTTCAAAGGGTCTTCATTTGCTCACCGAACCTCTCCAATCCTATCACTGCTGCGTTTATGCCCCTGTACACATGCTTGATTCTCTTTCGGAGACATAGCAATCCATAGGTTTTAAGATACTTACTAGTCAGGTACATTCTTAGGCATTTAATATGCGGTGTTGAGTCCATTTCGTTGAGCAAGGAGTAGCTCTTGTCTATTCCATATTTGGCTTAAGGAACTTTATCTGTGCTCATTTCAATCTCTGGTTTTATGCAGCACCCCAACTCACCTTTACCCTTAAGCAAGCATAAGTTGGTTTTCTAAATTTGAGACCCTGTTCTGTTCTGTAATTCAGTTCCTGTGTAGCCAAGTTTACATTCCGTGTATTACTGATATCTTATGATGTTTCTTTTTCTGTGTGACTTATTTCAGTTAGAATCATCATACCTGAATCCACTCATTGTGCTGCTAAGGGCCTGATGACATAGATTTCATTGCTGAGTGATATTGCTTTGTAAGTAAATACCACAACTTCTTTATCCATTTTTCACTTTCTGCGATGTTGAACTTGTACTGTAAACGAGGTTCTTGTAAACAGAGGCGTCCCAAACTTTGGGGTGGCTGTGTCTTTTTGATTTTAATTTCCCTAAGCTATAGGACCATAAGTGGAAGTGCCCTAGGCTCTGTTGCTTTGTTTTTTAGATGTTTCAGGAAACACCATACACTTCTCCCGAGTGTCTGTTGGCAATTTACATCCCACCCATCAGCATAACAAGGCTCCCAGTTCTCCATGGCCTGTCCTGCCTTTCTGGATTTTACACTTTTTTCAGATGGCCCTTTTGACCGGGGGGAAGTGAGACTTCATTGTAGTGCAGATTTCCTTTGCAAGCTTGCTTGGTTGGCCAAAAAGGGCGTATGCGTTTTTTCCTGAATATATTCAGGAAAAAACGCATACGCCCTTTTTGGCCAAGTGCATCATTGTGGACGTTCTGCCTCTTTTCCTATGCTTTCAATGCAATTCCAGTCTACCTCCTGAAATCGGTTTCCTGCAATTCTGCCCCGCTTTCAAGTCCTCTTGGCAGCCTTACTTCAGTATATTTTTGGACGATAGCTGTCATTTATAACTCTGCAGGTTTGTGAATTACAGTGCCCCTGAGCTCCTTTCTTCAACTCGCTTTCTTTTGAGCTGGCCGCAACACCGCAGGATGGCTTCAGGCCCTAATCTGGTTCCGGCACGGCACGCTGAGCCTTTGGTTAATTCCTCTTCCTGGTGGGAAATGAGAGTTAAATTTGCCCGTCCAGACACCTCCAGCTAGTCTCTCATTGGTTCTCGCTATTCCTGTTCATCTTCCGCAGAAATTGCAAACTGGGCCAAACAGGAGGTTAAAGGGACTGACTCTCCAAGTCGGGAGGGTGTTAGTAAAGCGTCTGGAATGTTGCACCCGAGTACCAGGGTACGAAAACTGAGACATATTTGAACACGTCTCCCGATCACATGGTTGATCATACTCTAGGTTCCACATGCATGTTTTAGCTGAAGGAAGAATACCTTAAACCTGGGTAGTTGAAACCCGTGGAATGGGTACCATGCAATATGACTTCAAAGGGTCTTCATTTGCTCACCGAACCTCTCCAATCCTATCACTGCTGCGTTTATGCCCCTGTACACATGCTTGATTCTCTTTCAGAGACATAGCAATCCATAGGTTTTAAGATACTTACTAGTCAGGTACATTCTTAGGCATTTAATATGCGGTGTTGAGTCCATTTCGTTGAGCAAGGAGTAGCTCTTGTCTATTCCATATTTGGCTTAAGGAACTTTATCTGTGCTCATTTCAATCTCTGGTTTTATGCAGCACCCCAACTCACCTTTCCCCTTAAGCAAGCATAAGTTGGTTTTCTAAATTTGAGACCCTGTTCTGTTCTGTAATTCAGTTCCTGTGTAGCCAAGTTTACATTCCGTGTATTACTGATATCTTATGATGTTTCTTTTTCTGTGTGACTTATTTCAGTTAGAATCATCATACCTGAATCCACTCATTGTGCTGCTAAGGGCCTGATGACATAGATTTCATTGCTGAGTGATATTGCTTTGTAAGTAAATACCACAACTTCTTTATCCATTTTTCACTTTCTGCGATGTTGAACTTGTACGGTAAACGAGGTTCTTGTAAACAGAGGCGTCCCAAACTTTGGGGTGGCTGTGTCTTTTTTATTTTAATTTCCCTAAGCTATAGGACCATAAGTGGAAGTGCCCTAGGCTCTGTTGCTTTGTTTTTTAGATGTTTCAGGAAACACCATACACTTCTCCCGAGTGTCTGTTGGCAATTTACATCCCGCCCATCAGCATAACAAGGCTCCCAGTTCTCCATGGCCTGTCCTGTCTTTCTGGATTTTACACTTTTTTCAGATGGCCCTTTTGACCGGGAGGAAGTGAGACTTCATTGTAGTGCAGATTTCCTCTGCAAGCTTGCTTGGTTGGCCAAAAAGGGCGTATGCGTTTTTTCCTGAATATATTCAGGAAAAAACGCATACGCCCTTTTTGGCCAAGTGCATCATTGTGGACGTTCTGCCTCTTTTCCTATGCTTTCAATGCAATTCCAGTCTGCCTCCTGAAATCGGTTTCCTGCAATTCTGCCCCGCTTTCAAGTCCTCTTGGCAGCCTTACTTCAGTATATTTTTGGACGATAGCTGTCATTTATAACTCTGCAGGTTTGTGAATTACAGTGCCCCTGAGCTCCTTTCTTCAACTCGCTTTCTTTTGAGCTGGCCGCAACACCGCAGGATGGCTTCAGGCCCTAATCTGGTTCCGGCACGGCACGCTGAGCCTTTGGTTAATTCCTCTTCCTGGTGGGAAATGAGAGTTAAATTTGCCCGTCCAGACACCTTCCAGCTAGTCTCTCATTGGTTCTCGCTATTCCTGTTCATCTTCCGCAGAAATTGCAAACTGGGCCAAACAGGAGGTTAAAGGGACTGACTCTCCAAGTCGGGAGGGTGTTAGTAAAGCGTCTGGAATGTTGCACCCGAGTACCAGGGTACGAAAACTGAGACATATTTGAACACGTCTCCCGATCACATGGTTGATCATACTCTAGGTTCCACATGCATGTTTTAGCTGAAGGAAGAATACCTTAAACCTGGGTAGTTGAAACCCGTGGAATGGGTACCATGCAATATGACTTCAAAGCGTCTTCATTTGCTCACCGAACCTCTCCAATCCTATCACTGCTGCATTTATGCCCCTGTACACATGCTTGATTCTCTTTCGGAGACATAGCAATCCATAGGTTTTAAGATACTTACTAGTCAGGTACATTCTTAGGCATTTAATATGCGGTGTTGAGTCCATTTCGTTGAGCAAGGAGTAGCTCTTGTCTATTCCATATTTGGCTTAAGGAACTTTATCTGTGCTCATTTCAATCTCTGGTTTTATGCAGCACCCCAACTCACCTTTCCCCTTAAGCAAGCATAAGTTGGTTTTCTAAATTTGAGACCCTGTTCTGTTCTGTAATTCAGTTCCTGTGTAGCCAAGTTTACATTCCGTGTATTACTGATATCTTATGATGTTTCTTTTTCTGTGTGACTTATTTCAGTTAGAATCATCATACCTGAATCCACTCATTGTGCTGCTAAGGGCCTGATGACATAGATTTCATTGCTGAGTGATATTGCTTTGTAAGTAAATACCACAACTTCTTTATCCATTTTTCACTTTCTGCGATGTTGAACTTGTACGGTAAACGAGGTTCTTGTAAACAGAGGCGTCCCAAACTTTGGGGTGGCTGTGTCTTTTTGATTTTAATTTCCCTAAGCTATAGGACCATAAGTGGAAGTGCCCTAGGCTCTGTTGCTTTGTTTTTTAGATGTTTCAGGAAACACCATACACTTCTCCCGAGTGTCTGTTGGCAATTTACATCCCGCCCATCAGCATAACAAGGCTCCCAGTTCTCCATGGCCTGTCCTGCCTTTCTGGATTTTACACTTTTTTCAGATGGCCCTTTTGACCGGGGGGAAGTGAGACTTCATTGTAGTGCAGATTTCCTTTGCAAGCTTGCTTGGTTGGCCAAAAAGGGCGTATGCGTTTTTTCCTGAATATATTCAGGAAAAAACGCATACGCCCTTTTTGGCCAAGTGCATCATTGTGGACGTTCTGCCTCTTTTCCTATGCTTTCAATGCAATTCCAGTCTACCTCCTGAAATCGGTTTCCTGCAATTCTGCCCCGCTTTCAAGTCCTCTTGGCAGCCTTACTTCAGTATATTTTTGGACGATAGCTGTCATTTATAACTCTGCAGGTTTGTGAATTACAGTGCCCCTGAGCTCCTTTCTTCAACTCGCTTTCTTGTGACCTGGCCGCAACACCGCAGGATGGCTTCAGGCCCTAATCTGGTTCCGGCACGGCACGCTGAGCCTTTGGTTAATTCCTCTTCCTGGTGGGAAATGAGAGTTAAATTTGCCCGTCCAGACACCTCCAGCTAGTCTCTCATTGGTTCTCACTATTCCTGTTCATCTTCCACAGAAATTGCAAACTGGGCCAAACAGGAGGTTAAAGGGACTGACTCTCCAAGTCGGGAGGGTGTTAGTAAAGCGTCTGGAATGTTGCACCCGAGTACCAGGGTACGAAAACTGAGACATATTTGAACACGTCTCCCGATCACATGGTTGATCATACTCTAGGTTCCACATGCATGTTTTAGCTGAAGGAAGAATACCTTAAACCTGGGTAGTTGAAACCCGTGGAATGGGTACCATGCAATATGACTTCAAAGGGTCTTCATTTGCTCACCGAACCTCTCCAATCCTATCACTGCTGCGTTTATGCCCCTGTACACATGCTTGATTCTCTTTCGGAGACATAGCAATCCATAGGTTTTAAGATACTTACTAGTCAGGTACATTCTTAGGCATTTAATATGCGGTGTTGAGTCCATTTCGTTGAGCAAGGAGTAGCTCTTGTCTATTCCATATTTGGCTTAAGGAACTTTATCTGTGTTCATTTCAATCTCTGGTTTTATGCAGCACCCCAACTCACCTTTCCCCTTAAGCAAGCATAAGTTGGTTTTCTAAATTTGAGACCCTGTTCTGTTCTGTAATTCAGTTCCTGTGTAGCCAAGTTTACATTCCGTGTATTACTGATATCTTATGATGTTTCTTTTTCTGTGTGACTTATTTCAGTTAGAATCATCATACCTGAATCCACTCATTGTGCTGCTAAGGGCCTGATGACATAGATTTCATTGCTGAGTGATATTGCTTTGTAAGTAAATACCACAACTTCTTTATCCATTTTTCACTTTCTGCGATGTTGAACTTGTACGGTAAACGAGGTTCTTGTAAACAGAGGCGTCCCAAACTTTGGGGTGGCTGTGTCTTTTTGATTTTAATTTCCCTAAGCTATAGGACCATAAGTGGAAGTGCCCTAGGCTCTGTTGCTTTGTTTTTTAGATGTTTCAGGAAACACCATACACTTCTCCCGAGTGTCTGTTGGCAATTTACATCCCGCCCATCAGCATAACAAGGCTCCCAGTTCTCCATGGCCTGTCCTGCCTTTCTGGATTTTACACTTTTTTCAGATGGCCCTTTTGACCGGGGGGAAGTGAGACTTCATTGTAGTGCAGATTTCCTTTGCAAGCTTGCTTGGTTGGCCAAAAAGGGCGTATGCGTTTTTTCCTGAATATATTCAGGAAAAAACGCATACGCCCTTTTTGGCCAAGTGCATCATTGTGGACGTTCTGCCTCTTTTCCTATGCTTTCAATGCAATTCCAGTCTACCTCCTGAAATCGGTTTCCTGCAATTCTGCCCCGCTTTCAAGTCCTCTTGGCAGCCTTACTTCAGTATATTTTTGGACGATAGCTGTCATTTATAAGTCTGCAGGTTTGTGAATTACAGTGCCCCTGAGCTCCTTTCTTCAACTCGCTTTCTTTTGAGCTGGCCGCAACACCGCAGGATGGCTTCAGGCCCTAATCTGGTTCTGGCACGGCACGCTGAGCCTTTGGTTA
This sequence comes from Pseudorca crassidens, assembly GCF_039906515.1. Classification (NCBI taxonomy): domain Eukaryota; kingdom Metazoa; phylum Chordata; class Mammalia; order Artiodactyla; family Delphinidae; genus Pseudorca; species Pseudorca crassidens. The sequence goes on along the minus strand of NW_027136063.1, from coordinate 45,049 downwards.
ATTCCTCTTCCTGGTGGGAAATGAGAGTTAAATTTGCCCGTCCAGACACCTCCAGCTAGTCTCTCATTGGTTCTCGCTATTCCTGTTCATCTTCCGCAGAAATTGCAAACTGGGCCAAACAGGAGGTTAAAGGGACTGACTCTCCAAGTCGGGAGGGTGTTAGTAAAGCGTCTGGAATGTTGCACCCGAGTACCAGGGTACGAAAACTGAGACATATTTGAACACGTCTCCCGATCACATGGTTGATCATACTCTAGGTTCCACATGCATGTTTTAGCTGAAGGAAGAATACCTTAAACCTGGGTAGTTGAAACCCGTGGAATGGGTACCATGCAATATGACTTCAAAGGGTCTTCATTTGCTCACCGAACCTCTCCAATCCTATCACTGCTGCGTTTATGCCCCTGTACACATGCTTGATTCTCTTTCGGAGACATAGCAATCCATAGGTTTTAAGATACTTACTAGTCAGGTACATTCTTAGGCATTTAATATGCGGTGTTGAGTCCATTTCGTTGAGCAAGGAGTAGCTCTTGTCTATTCCATATTTGGCTTAAGGAACTTTATCTGTGCTCATTTCAATCTCTGGTTTTATGCAGCACCCCAACTCACCTTTCCCCTTAAGCAAGCATAAGTTGGTTTTCTAAATTTGAGACCCTGTTCTGTTCTGTAATTCAGTTCCTGTGTAGCCAAGTTTACATTCCGTGTATTACTGATATCTTATGATGTTTCTTTTTCTGTGTGACTTATTTCAGTTAGAATCATCATACCTGAATCCACTCATTGTGCTGCTAAGGGCCTGATGACATAGATTTCATTGCTGAGTGATATTACTTTGTAAGTAAATACCACAACTTCTTTATCCATTTTTCACTTTCTGCGATGTTGAACTTGTACTGTAAACGAGGTTCTTGTAAACAGAGGCGTCCCAAACTTTGGGGTGGCTGTGTCTTTTTGATTTTAATTTCCCTAAGCTATAGGACCATAAGTGGAAGTGCCCTAGGCTCTGTTGCTTTGTTTTTTAGATGTTTCAGGAAACACCATACACTTCTCCCGAGTGTCTGTTGGCAATTTACATCCCGCCCATCAGCATAACAAGGCTCCCAGTTCTCCATGGCCTGTCCTGCCTTTCTGGATTTTACACTTTTTTCAGATGGCCCTTTTGACCGGGGGGAAGTGAGACTTCATTGTAGTGCAGATTTCCTTTGCAAGCTTGCTTGGTTGGCCAAAAAGGGCGTATGCGTTTTTTCCTGAATATATTCAGGAAAAAACGCATACGCCCTTTTTGGCCAAGTGCATCATTGTGGACGTTCTGCCTCTTTTCCTATGCTTTCAATGCAATTCCAGTCTACCTCCTGAAATCGGTTTCCTGCAATTCTGCCCCGCTTTCAAGTCCTCTTGGCAGCCTTACTTCAGTATATTTTTGGACGATAGCTGTCATTTATAACTCTGCAGGTTTGTGAATTACAGTGCCCCTGAGCTCCTTTCTTCAACTCGCTTTCTTGTGACCTGGCCGCAACACCGCAGGATGGCTTCAGGCCCTAATCTGGTTCCGGCACGGCACACTGAGCCTTTGGTTAATTCCTCTTCCTGGTGGGAAATGAGAGTTAAATTTGCCCGTCCAGACACCTCCAGCTAGTCTCTCATTGGTTCTCGCTATTCCTGTTCATCTTCCGCAGAAATTGCAAACTGGGCCAAACAGGAGGTTAAAGGGACTGACTCTCCAAGTCGGGAGGGTGTTAGTAAAGCGTCTGGAATGTTGCACCCGAGTACCAGGGTACGAAAACTGAGACATATTTGAACACGTCTCCCGATCACATGGTTGATCATACTCTAGGTTCCACATGCATGTTTTAGCTGAAGGAAGAATACCTTAAACCTGGGTAGTTGAAACCCGTGGAATGGGTACCATGCAATATGACTTCAAAGGGTCTTCATTTGCTCACCGAACCTCTCCAATCCTATCACTGCTGCGTTTATGCCCCTGTACACATGCTTGATTCTCTTTCGGAGACATAGCAATCCATAGGTTTTAAGATACTTACTAGTCAGGTACATTCTTAGGCATTTAATATGCGGTGTTGAGTCCATTTCGTTGAGCAAGGAGTAGCTCTTGTCTATTCCATATTTGGCTTAAGGAACTTTATCTGTGTTCATTTCAATCTCTGGTTTTATGCAGCACCCCAACTCACCTTTCCCCTTAAGCAAGCATAAGTTGGTTTTCTAAATTTGAGACCCTGTTCTGTTCTGTAATTCAGTTCCTGTGTAGCCAAGTTTACATTCCGTGTATTACTGATATCTTATGATGGTTCTTTTTCTGTGTGACTTATTTCAGTTAGAATCATCATACCTGAATCCACTCATTGTGCTGCTAAGGGCCTGATGACATAGATTTCATTGCTGAGTGATATTGCTTTGTAAGTAAATACCACAACTTCTTTATCCATTTTTCACTTTCTGCGATGTTGAACTTGTACGGTAAACGAGGTTCTTGTAAACAGAGGCGTCCCAAACTTTGGGGTGGCTGTGTCTTTTTGATTTTAATTTCCCTAAGCTATAGGACCATAAGTGGAAGTGCCCTAGGCTCTGTTGCTTTGTTTTTTAGATGTTTCAGGAAACACCATACACTTCTCCCGAGTGTCTGTTGGCAATTTACATCCCGCCCATCAGCATAACAAGGCTCCCAGTTCTCCATGGCCTGTCCTGCCTTTCTGGATTTTACACTTTTTTCAGATGGCCCTTTTGACCGGGGGGAAGTGAGACTTCATTGTAGTGCAGATTTCCTTTGCAAGCTTGCTTGGTTGGCCAAAAAGGGCGTATGCGTTTTTTCCTGAATATATTCAGGAAAAAACGCATACGCCCTTTTTGGCCAAGTGCATCATTGTGGACGTTCTGCCTCTTTTCCTATGCTTTCAATGCAATTCCAGTCTACCTCCTGAAATCGGTTTCCTGCAATTCTGCCCCGCTTTCAAGTCCTCTTGGCAGCCTTACTTCAGTATATTTTTGGACGATAGCTGTCATTTATAAGTCTGCAGGTTTGTGAATTACAGTGCCCCTGAGCTCCTTTCTTCAACTCGCTTTCTTTTGAGCTGGCCGCAACACCGCAGGATGGCTTCAGGCCCTAATCTGGTTCCGGCAGGGCACGCTGAGCCTTTGGTTAATTCCTCTTCCTGGTGGGAAATGAGAGTTAAATTTGCCCGTCCAGACACCTCCAGCTAGTCTCTCATTGGTTCTCGCTATTCCTGTTCATCTTCCGCAGAAATTGCAAACTGGGCCAAACAGGAGGTTAAAGGGACTGACTCTCCAAGTCGGGAGGGTGTTAGTAAAGCGTCTGGAATGTTGCACCCGAGTACCAGGGTACGAAAACTGAGACATATTTGAACACGTCTCCCGATCACATGGTTGATCATACTCTAGGTTCCACATGCATGTTTTAGCTGAAGGAAGAATACCTTAAACCTGGGTAGTTGAAACCCGTGGAATGGGTACCATGCAATATGACTTCAAAGGGTCTTCATTTGCTCACCGAACCTCTCCAATCCTATCACTGCTGCGTTTATGCCCCTGTACACATGCTTGATTCTCTTTCGGAGACATAGCAATCCATAGGTTTTAAGATACTTACTAGTCAGGTACATTCTTAGGCATTTAATATGCGGTGTTGAGTCCATTTCGTTGAGCAAGGAGTAGCTCTTGTCTATTCCATATTTGGCTTAAGGAACTTTATCTGTACTCATTTCAATCTCTGGTTTTATGCAGCACCCCAACTCACCTTTCCCCTTAAGCAAGCATAAGTTGGTTTTCTAAATTTGAGACCCTGTTCTGTTCTGTAATTCAGTTCCTGTGTAGCCAAGTTTACATTCCGTGTATTACTGATATCTTATGATGTTTCTTTTTCTGTGTGACTTATTTCAGTTAGAATCATCATACCTGAATCCACTCATTGTGCTGCTAAGGGCCTGATGACATAGATTTCATTGCTGAGTGATATTGCTTTGTAAGTAAATACCACAACTTCTTTATCCATTTTTCACTTTCTGCGATGTTGAACTTGTACTGTAAACGAGGTTCTTGTAAACAGAGGCGTCCCAAACTTTGGGGTGGCTGTGTCTTTTTGATTTTAATTTCCCTAAGCTATAGGACCATAAGTGGAAGTGCCCTAGGCTCTGTTGCTTTGTTTTTTAGATGTTTCAGGAAACACCATACACTTCTCCCGAGTGTCTGTTGGCAATTTACATCCCACCCATCAGCATAACAAGGCTCCCAGTTCTCCATGGCCTGTCCTGCCTTTCTGGATTTTACACTTTTTTCAGATGGCCCTTTTGACCGGGGGGAAGTGAGACTTCATTGTAGTGCAGATTTCCTTTGCAAGCTTGCTTGGTTGGCCAAAAAGGGCGTATGCGTTTTTTCCTGAATATATTCAGGAAAAAACGCATACGCCCTTTTTGGCCAAGTGCATCATTGTGGACGTTCTGCCTCTTTTCCTATGCTTTCAATGCAATTCCAGTCTACCTCCTGAAATCGGTTTCCTGCAATTCTGCCCCGCTTTCAAGTCCTCTTGGCAGCCTTACTTCAGTATATTTTTGGACGATAGCTGTCATTTATAACTCTGCAGGTTTGTGAATTACAGTGCCCCTGAGCTCCTTTCTTCAACTCGCTTTCTTTTGAGCTGGCCGCAACACCGCAGGATGGCTTCAGGCCCTAATCTGGTTCCGGCACGGCACGCTGAGCCTTTGGTTAATTCCTCTTCCTGGTGGGAAATGAGAGTTAAATTTGCCCGTCCAGACACCTCCAGCTAGTCTCTCATTGGTTCTCGCTATTCCTGTTCATCTTCCGCAGAAATTGCAAACTGGGCCAAACAGGAGGTTAAAGGGACTGACTCTCCAAGTCGGGAGGGTGTTAGTAAAGCGTCTGGAATGTTGCACCCGAGTACCAGGGTACGAAAACTGAGACATATTTGAACACGTCTCCCGATCACATGGTTGATCATACTCTAGGTTCCACATGCATGTTTTAGCTGAAGGAAGAATACCTTAAACCTGGGTAGTTGAAACCCGTGGAATGGGTACCATGCAATATGACTTCAAAGGGTCTTCATTTGCTCACCGAACCTCTCCAATCCTATCACTGCTGCGTTTATGCCCCTGTACACATGCTTGATTCTCTTTCGGAGACATAGCAATCCATAGGTTTTAAGATACTTACTAGTCAGGTACATTCTTAGGCATTTAATATGCGGTGTTGAGTCCATTTCGTTGAGCAAGGAGTAGCTCTTGTCTATTCCATATTTGGCTTAAGGAACTTTATCTGTGCTCATTTCAATCTCTGGTTTTATGCAGCACCCCAACTCACCTTTACCCTTAAGCAAGCATAAGTTGGTTTTCTAAATTTGAGACCCTGTTCTGTTCTGTAATTCAGTTCCTGTGTAGCCAAGTTTACATTCCGTGTATTACTGATATCTTATGATGTTTCTTTTTCTGTGTGACTTATTTCAGTTAGAATCATCATACCTGAATCCACTCATTGTGCTGCTAAGGGCCTGATGACATAGATTTCATTGCTGAGTGATATTGCTTTGTAAGTAAATACCACAACTTCTTTATCCATTTTTCACTTTCTGCGATGTTGAACTTGTACTGTAAACGAGGTTCTTGTAAACAGAGGCGTCCCAAACTTTGGGGTGGCTGTGTCTTTTTGATTTTAATTTCCCTAAGCTATAGGACCATAAGTGGAAGTGCCCTAGGCTCTGTTGCTTTGTTTTTTAGATGTTTCAGGAAACACCATACACTTCTCCCGAGTGTCTGTTGGCAATTTACATCCCACCCATCAGCATAACAAGGCTCCCAGTTCTCCATGGCCTGTCCTGCCTTTCTGGATTTTACACTTTTTTCAGATGGCCCTTTTGACCGGGGGGAAGTGAGACTTCATTGTAGTGCAGATTTCCTTTGCAAGCTTGCTTGGTTGGCCAAAAAGGGCGTATGCGTTTTTTCCTGAATATATTCAGGAAAAAACGCATACGCCCTTTTTGGCCAAGTGCATCATTGTGGACGTTCTGCCTCTTTTCCTATGCTTTCAATGCAATTCCAGTCTACCTCCTGAAATCGGTTTCCTGCAATTCTGCCCCGCTTTCAAGTCCTCTTGGCAGCCTTACTTCAGTATATTTTTGGACGATAGCTGTCATTTATAACTCTGCAGGTTTGTGAATTACAGTGCCCCTGAGCTCCTTTCTTCAACTCGCTTTCTTTTGAGCTGGCCGCAACACCGCAGGATGGCTTCAGGCCCTAATCTGGTTCCGGCACGGCACGCTGAGCCTTTGGTTAATTCCTCTTCCTGGTGGGAAATGAGAGTTAAATTTGCCCGTCCAGACACCTCCAGCTAGTCTCTCATTGGTTCTCGCTATTCCTGTTCATCTTCCGCAGAAATTGCAAACTGGGCCAAACAGGAGGTTAAAGGGACTGACTCTCCAAGTCGGGAGGGTGTTAGTAAAGCGTCTGGAATGTTGCACCCGAGTACCAGGGTACGAAAACTGAGACATATTTGAACACGTCTCCCGATCACATGGTTGATCATACTCTAGGTTCCACATGCATGTTTTAGCTGAAGGAAGAATACCTTAAACCTGGGTAGTTGAAACCCGTGGAATGGGTACCATGCAATATGACTTCAAAGGGTCTTCATTTGCTCACCGAACCTCTCCAATCCTATCACTGCTGCGTTTATGCCCCTGTACACATGCTTGATTCTCTTTCGGAGACATAGCAATCCATAGGTTTTAAGATACTTACTAGTCAGGTACATTCTTAGGCATTTAATATGCGGTGTTGAGTCCATTTCGTTGAGCAAGGAGTAGCTCTTGTCTATTCCATATTTGGCTTAAGGAACTTTATCTGTGCTCATTTCAATCTCTGGTTTTATGCAGCACCCCAACTCACCTTTCCCCTTAAGCAAGCATAAGTTGGTTTTCTAAATTTGAGACCCTGTTCTGTTCTGTAATTCAGTTCCTGTGTAGCCAAGTTTACATTCCGTGTATTACTGATATCTTATGATGTTTCTTTTTCTGTGTGACTTATTTCAGTTAGAATCATCATACCTGAATCCACTCATTGTGCTGCTAAGGGCCTGATGACATAGATTTCATTGCTGAGTGATATTGCTTTGTAAGTAAATACCACAACTTCTTTATCCATTTTTCACTTTCTGCGATGTTGAACTTGTACGGTAAACGAGGTTCTTGTAAACAGAGGCGTCCCAAACTTTGGGGTGGCTGTGTCTTTTTGATTTTAATTTCCCTAAGCTATAGGACCATAAGTGGAAGTGCCCTAGGCTCTGTTGCTTTGTTTTTTAGATGTTTCAGGAAACACCATACACTTCTCCCGAGTGTCTGTTGGCAATTTACATCCCGCCCATCAGCATAACAAGGCTCCCAGTTCTCCATGGCCTGTCCTGTCTTTCTGGATTTTACACTTTTTTCAGATGGCCCTTTTGACCGGGAGGAAGTGAGACTTCATTGTAGTGCAGATTTCCTTTGCAAGCTTGCTTGGTTGGCCAAAAAGGGCGTATGCGTTTTTTCCTGAATATATTCAGGAAAAAACGCATACGCCCTTTTTGGCCAAGTGCATCATTGTGGACGTTCTGCCTCTTTTCCTATGCTTTCAATGCAATTCCAGTCTGCCTCCTGAAATCGGTTTCCTGCAATTCTGCCCCGCTTTCAAGTCCTCTTGGCAGCCTTACTTCAGTATATTTTTGGACGATAGCTGTCATTTATAACTCTGCAGGTTTGTGAATTACAGTGCCCCTGAGCTCCTTTCTTCAACTCGCTTTCTTTTGAGCTGGCCGCAACACCGCAGGATGGCTTCAGGCCCTAATCTGGTTCCGGCACGGCACGCTGAGCCTTTGGTTAATTCCTCTTCCTGGTGGGAAATGAGAGTTAAATTTGCCCGTCCAGACACCTTCCAGCTAGTCTCTCATTGGTTCTCGCTATTCCTGTTCATCTTCCGCAGAAATTGCAAACTGGGCCAAACAGGAGGTTAAAGGGACTGACTCTCCAAGTCGGGAGGGTGTTAGTAAAGCGTCTGGAATGTTGCACCCGAGTACCAGGGTACGAAAACTGAGACATATTTGAACACGTCTCCCGATCACATGGTTGATCATACTCTAGGTTCCACATGCATGTTTTAGCTGAAGGAAGAATACCTTAAACCTGGGTAGTTGAAACCCGTGGAATGGGTACCATGCAATATGACTTCAAAGCGTCTTCATTTGCTCACCGAACCTCTCCAATCCTATCACTGCTGCATTTATGCCCCTGTACACATGCTTGATTCTCTTTCGGAGACATAGCAATCCATAGGTTTTAAGATACTTACTAGTCAGGTACATTCTTAGGCATTTAATATGCGGTGTTGAGTCCATTTCGTTGAGCAAGGAGTAGCTCTTGTCTATTCCATATTTGGCTTAAGGAACTTTATCTGTGCTCATTTCAATCTCTGGTTTTATGCAGCACCCCAACTCACCTTTCCCCTTAAGCAAGCATAAGTTGGTTTTCTAAATTTGAGACCCTGTTCTGTTCTGTAATTCAGTTCCTGTGTAGCCAAGTTTACATTCCGTGTATTACTGATATCTTATGATGTTTCTTTTTCTGTGTGACTTATTTCAGTTAGAATCATCATACCTGAATCCACTCATTGTGCTGCTAAGGGCCTGATGACATAGATTTCATTGCTGAGTGATATTGCTTTGTAAGTAAATACCACAACTTCTTTATCCATTTTTCACTTTCTGCGATGTTGAACTTGTACGGTAAACGAGGTTCTTGTAAACAGAGGCGTCCCAAACTTTGGGGTGGCTGTGTCTTTTTGATTTTAATTTCCCTAAGCTATAGGACCATAAGTGGAAGTGCCCTAGGCTCTGTTGCTTTGTTTTTTAGATGTTTCAGGAAACACCATACACTTCTCCCGAGTGTCTGTTGGCAATTTACATCCCGCCCATCAGCATAACAAGGCTCCCAGTTCTCCATGGCCTGTCCTGCCTTTCTGGATTTTACACTTTTTTCAGATGGCCCTTTTGACCGGGGGGAAGTGAGACTTCATTGTAGTGCAGATTTCCTTTGCAAGCTTGCTTGGTTGGCCAAAAAGGGCGTATGCGTTTTTTCCTGAATATATTCAGGAAAAAACGCATACGCCCTTTTTGGCCAAGTGCATCATTGTGGACGTTCTGCCTCTTTTCCTATGCTTTCAATGCAATTCCAGTCTACCTCCTGAAATCGGTTTCCTGCAATTCTGCCCCGCTTTCAAGTCCTCTTGGCAGCCTTACTTCAGTATATTTTTGGACGATAGCTGTCATTTATAACTCTGCAGGTTTGTGAATTACAGTGCCCCTGAGCTCCTTTCTTCAACTCGCTTTCTTGTGACCTGGCCGCAACACCGCAGGATGGCTTCAGGCCCTAATCTGGTTCCGGCACGGCACGCTGAGCCTTTGGTTAATTCCTCTTCCTGGTGGGAAATGAGAGTTAAATTTGCCCGTCCAGACACCTCCAGCTAGTCTCTCATTGGTTCTCACTATTCCTGTTCATCTTCCGCAGAAATTGCAAACTGGGCCAAACAGGAGGTTAAAGGGACTGACTCTCCAAGTCGGGAGGGTGTTAGTAAAGCGTCTGGAATGTTGCACCCGAGTACCAGGGTACGAAAACTGAGACATATTTGAACACGTCTCCCGATCACATGGTTGATCATACTCTAGGTTCCACATGCATGTTTTAGCTGAAGGAAGAATACCTTAAACCTGGGTAGTTGAAACCCGTGGAATGGGTACCATGCAATATGACTTCAAAGGGTCTTCATTTGCTCACCGAACCTCTCCAATCCTATCACTGCTGCGTTTATGCCCCTGTACACATGCTTGATTCTCTTTCGGAGACATAGCAATCCATAGGTTTTAAGATACTTACTAGTCAGGTACATTCTTAGGCATTTAATATGCGGTGTTGAGTCCATTTCGTTGAGCAAGGAGTAGCTCTTGTCTATTCCATATTTGGCTTAAGGAACTTTATCTGTGTTCATTTCAATCTCTGGTTTTATGCAGCACCCCAACTCACCTTTCCCCTTAAGCAAGCATAAGTTGGTTTTCTAAATTTGAGACCCTGTTCTGTTCTGTAATTCAGTTCCTGTGTAGCCAAGTTTACATTCCGTGTATTACTGATATCTTATGATGTTTCTTTTTCTGTGTGACTTATTTCAGTTAGAATCATCATACCTGAATCCACTCATTGTGCTGCTAAGGGCCTGATGACATAGATTTCATTGCTGAGTGATATTGCTTTGTAAGTAAATACCACAACTTCTTTATCCATTTTTCACTTTCTGCGATGTTGAACTTGTACGGTAAACGAGGTTCTTGTAAACAGAGGCGTCCCAAACTTTGGGGTGGCTGTGTCTTTTTGATTTTAATTTCCCTAAGCTATAGGACCATAAGTGGAAGTGCCCTAGGCTCTGTTGCTTTGTTTTTTAGATGTTTCAGGAAACACCATACACTTCTCCCGAGTGTCTGTTGGCAATTTACATCCCGCCCATCAGCATAACAAGGCTCCCAGTTCTCCATGGCCTGTCCTGCCTTTCTGGATTTTACACTTTTTTCAGATGGCCCTTTTGACCGGGGGGAAGTGAGACTTCATTGTAGTGCAGATTTCCTTTGCAAGCTTGCTTGGTTGGCCAAAAAGGGCGTATGCGTTTTTTCCTGAATATATTCAGGAAAAAACGCATACGCCCTTTTTGGCCAAGTGCATCATTGTGGACGTTCTGCCTCTTTTCCTATGCTTTCAATGCAATTCCAGTCTACCTCCTGAAATCGGTTTCCTGCAATTCTGCCCCGCTTTCAAGTCCTCTTGGCAGCCTTACTTCAGTATATTTTTGGACGATAGCTGTCATTTATAAGTCTGCAGGTTTGTGAATTACAGTGCCCCTGAGCTCCTTTCTTCAACTCGCTTTCTTTTGAGCTGGCCGCAACACCGCAGGATGGCTTCAGGCCCTAATCTGGTTCCGGCACGGCACGCTGAGCCTTTGGTTAATTCCTCTTCCTGGTGGGAAATGAGAGTTAAATTTGCCCGTCCAGACACCTCCAGCTAGTCTCTCATTGGTTCTCGCTATTCCTGTTCATCTTCCGCAGAAATTGCAAACTGGGCCAAACAGGAGGTTAAAGGGACTGACTCTCCAAGTCGGGAGGGTGTTAGTAAAGCGTCTGGAATGTTGCACCCGAGTACCAGGGTACGAAAACTGAGACATATTTGAACACGTCTCCCGATCACATGGTTGATCATACTCTAGGTTCCACATGCATGTTTTAGCTGAAGGAAGAATACCTTAAACCTGGGTAGTTGAAACCCGTGGAATGGGTACCATGCAATATGACTTCAAAGGGTCTTCATTTGCTCACCGAACCTCTCCAATCCTATCACTGCTGCGTTTATGCCCCTGTACACATGCTTGATTCTCTTTCGGAGACATAGCAATCCATAGGTTTTAAGATACTTACTAGTCAGGTACATTCTTAGGCATTTAATATGCGGTGTTGAGTCCATTTCGTTGAGCAAGGAGTAGCTCTTGTCTATTCCATATTTGGCTTAAGGAACTTTATCTGTGCTCATTTCAATCTCTGGTTTTATGCAGCACCCCAACTCACCTTTCCCCTTAAGCAAGCATAAGTTGGTTTTCTAAATTTGAGACCCTGTTCTGTTCTGTAATTCAGTTCCTGTGTAGCCAAGTTTACATTCCGTGTATTACTGATATCTTATGATGTTTCTTTTTCTGTGTGACTTATTTCAGTTAGAATCATCATACCTGAATCCACTCATTGTGCTGCTAAGGGCCTGATGACATAGATTTCATTGCTGAGTGATATTACTTTGTAAGTAAATACCACAACTTCTTTATCCATTTTTCACTTTCTGCGATGTTGAACTTGTACTGTAAACGAGGTTCTTGTAAACAGAGGCGTCCCAAACTTTGGGGTGGCTGTGTCTTTTTGATTTTAATTTCCCTAAGCTATAGGACCATAAGTGGAAGTGCCCTAGGCTCTGTTGCTTTGTTTTTTAGATGTTTCAGGAAACACCATACACTTCTCCCGAGTGTCTGTTGGCAATTTACATCCCGCCCATCAGCATAACAAGGCTCCCAGTTCTCCATGGCCTGTCCTGCCTTTCTGGATTTTACACTTTTTTCAGATGGCCCTTTTGACCGGGGGGAAGTGAGACTTCATTGTAGTGCAGATTTCCTTTGCAAGCTTGCTTGGTTGGCCAAAAAGGGCGTATGCGTTTTTTCCTGAATATATTCAGGAAAAAACGCATACGCCCTTTTTGGCCAAGTGCATCATTGTGGACGTTCTGCCTCTTTTCCTATGCTTTCAATGCAATTCCAGTCTACCTCCTGAAATCGGTTTCCTGCAATTCTGCCCCGCTTTCAAGTCCTCTTGGCAGCCTTACTTCAGTATATTTTTGGACGATAGCTGTCATTTATAACTCTGCAGGTTTGTGAATTACAGTGCCCCTGAGCTCCTTTCTTCAACTCGCTTTCTTGTGACCTGGCCGCAACACCGCAGGATGGCTTCAGGCCCTAATCTGGTTCCGGCACGGCACACTGAGCCTTTGGTTAATTCCTCTTCCTGGTGGGAAATGAGAGTTAAATTTGCCCGTCCAGACACCTCCAGCTAGTCTCTCATTGGTTCTCGCTATTCCTGTTCATCTTCCGCAGAAATTGCAAACTGGGCCAAACAGGAGGTTAAAGGGACTGACTCTCCAAGTCGGGAGGGTGTTAGTAAAGCGTCTGGAATGTTGCACCCGAGTACCAGGGTACGAAAACTGAGACATATTTGAACACGTCTCCCGATCACATGGTTGATCATACTCTAGGTTCCACATGCATGTTTTAGCTGAAGGAAGAATACCTTAAACCTGGGTAGTTGAAACCCGTGGAATGGGTACCATGCAATATGACTTCAAAGGGTCTTCATTTGCTCACCGAACCTCTCCAATCCTATCACTGCTGCGTTTATGCCCCTGTACACATGCTTGATTCTCTTTCGGAGACATAGCAATCCATAGGTTTTAAGATACTTACTAGTCAGGTACATTCTTAGGCATTTAATATGCGGTGTTGAGTCCATTTCGTTGAGCAAGGAGTAGCTCTTGTCTATTCCATATTTGGCTTAAGGAACTTTATCTGTGTTCATTTCAATCTCTGGTTTTATGCAGCACCCCAACTCACCTTTCCCCTTAAGCAAGCATAAGTTGGTTTTCTAAATTTGAGACCCTGTTCTGTTCTGTAATTCAGTTCCTGTGTAGCCAAGTTTACATTCCGTGTATTACTGATATCTTATGATGGTTCTTTTTCTGTGTGACTTATTTCAGTTAGAATCATCATACCTGAATCCACTCATTGTGCTGCTAAGGGCCTGATGACATAGATTTCATTGCTGAGTGATATTGCTTTGTAAGTAAATACCACAACTTCTTTATCCATTTTTCACTTTCTGCGATGTTGAACTTGTACGGTAAACGAGGTTCTTGTAAACAGAGGCGTCCCAAACTTTGGGGTGGCTGTGTCTTTTTGATTTTAATTTCCCTAAGCTATAGGACCATAAGTGGAAGTGCCCTAGGCTCTGTTGCTTTGTTTTTTAGATGTTTCAGGAAACACCATACACTTCTCCCGAGTGTCTGTTGGCAATTTACATCCCGCCCATCAGCATAACAAGGCTCCCAGTTCTCCATGGCCTGTCCTGCCTTTCTGGATTTTACACTTTTTTCAGATGGCCCTTTTGACCGGGGGGAAGTGAGACTTCATTGTAGTGCAGATTTCCTTTGCAAGCTTGCTTGGTTGGCCAAAAAGGGCGTATGCGTTTTTTCCTGAATATATTCAGGAAAAAACGCATACGCCCTTTTTGGCCAAGTGCATCATTGTGGACGTTCTGCCTCTTTTCCTATGCTTTCAATGCAATTCCAGTCTACCTCCTGAAATCGGTTTCCTGCAATTCTGCCCCGCTTTCAAGTCCTCTTGGCAGCCTTACTTCAGTATATTTTTGGACGATAGCTGTCATTTATAAGTCTGCAGGTTTGTGAATTACAGTGCCCCTGAGCTCCTTTCTTCAACTCGCTTTCTTTTGAGCTGGCCGCAACACCGCAGGATGGCTTCAGGCCCTAATCTGGTTCCGGCACGGCACGCTGAGCCTTTGGTTAATTCCTCTTCCTGGTGGGAAATGAGAGTTAAATTTGCCCGTCCAGACACCTCCAGCTAGTCTCTCATTGGTTCTCGCTATTCCTGTTCATCTTCCGCAGAAATTGCAAACTGGGCCAAACAGGAGGTTAAAGGGACTGACTCTCCAAGTCGGGAGGGTGTTAGTAAAGCGTCTGGAATGTTGCACCCGAGTACCAGGGTACGAAAACTGAGACATATTTGAACACGTCTCCCGATCACATGGTTGATCATACTCTAGGTTCCACATGCATGTTTTAGCTGAAGGAAGAATACCTTAAACCTGGGTAGTTGAAACCCGTGGAATGGGTACCATGCAATATGACTTCAAAGGGTCTTCATTTGCTCACCGAACCTCTCCAATCCTATCACTGCTGCGTTTATGCCCCTGTACACATGCTTGATTCTCTTTCGGAGACATAGCAATCCATAGGTTTTAAGATACTTACTAGTCAGGTACATTCTTAGGCATTTAATATGCGGTGTTGAGTCCATTTCGTTGAGCAAGGAGTAGCTCTTGTCTATTCCATATTTGGCTTAAGGAACTTTATCTGTGCTCATTTCAATCTCTGGTTTTATGCAGCACCCCAACTCACCTTTCCCCTTAAGCAAGCATAAGTTGGTTTTCTAAATTTGAGACCCTGTTCTGTTCTGTAATTCAGTTCCTGTGTAGCCAAGTTTACATTCCGTGTATTACTGATATCTTATGATGTTTCTTTTTCTGTGTGACTTATTTCAGTTAGAATCATCATACCTGAATCCACTCATTGTGCTGCTAAGGGCCTGATGACATAGATTTCATTGCTGAGTGATATTGCTTTGTAAGTAAATACCACAACTTCTTTATCCATTTTTCACTTTCTGCGATGTTGAACTTGTACTGTAAACGAGGTTCTTGTAAACAGAGGCGTCCCAAACTTTGGGGTGGCTGTGTCTTTTTGATTTTAATTTCCCTAAGCTATAGGACCATAAGTGGAAGTGCCCTAGGCTCTGTTGCTTTGTTTTTTAGATGTTTCAGGAAACACCATACACTTCTCCCGAGTGTCTGTTGGCAATTTACATCCCACCCATCAGCATAACAAGGCTCCCAGTTCTCCATGGCCTGTCCTGCCTTTCTGGATTTTACACTTTTTTCAGATGGCCCTTTTGACCGGGGGGAAGTGAGACTTCATTGTAGTGCAGATTTCCTTTGCAAGCTTGCTTGGTTGGCCAAAAAGGGCGTATGCGTTTTTTCCTGAATATATTCAGGAAAAAACGCATACGCCCTTTTTGGCCAAGTGCATCATTGTGGACGTTCTGCCTCTTTTCCTATGCTTTCAATGCAATTCCAGTCTACCTCCTGAAATCGGTTTCCTGCAATTCTGCCCCGCTTTCAAGTCCTCTTGGCAGCCTTACTTCAGTATATTTTTGGACGATAGCTGTCATTTATAACTCTGCAGGTTTGTGAATTACAGTGCCCCTGAGCTCCTTTCTTCAACTCGCTTTCTTGTGACCTGGCCGCAACACCGCAGGATGGCTTCAGGCCCTAATCTGGTTCCGGCACGGCACGCTGAGCCTTTGGTTAATTCCTCTTCCTGGTGGGAAATGAGAGTTAAATTTGCCCGTCCAGACACCTCCAGCTAGTCTCTCATTGGTTCTCGCTATTCCTGTTCATCTTCCGCAGAAATTGCAAACTGGGCCAAACAGGAGGTTAAAGGGACTGACTCTCCAAGTCGGGAGGGTGTTAGTAAAGCGTCTGGAATGTTGCACCCGAGTACCAGGGTACGAAAACTGAGACATATTTGAACACGTCTCCCGATCACATGGTTGATCATACTCTAGGTTCCACATGCATGTTTTAGCTGAAGGAAGAATACCTTAAACCTGGGTAGTTGAAACCCGTGGAATGGGTACCATGCAATATGACTTCAAAGGGTCTTCATTTGCTCACCGAACCTCTCCAATCCTATCACTGCTGCGTTTATGCCCCTGTACACATGCTTGATTCTCTTTCAGAGACATAGCAATCCATAGGTTTTAAGATACTTACTAGTCAGGTACATTCTTAGGCATTTAATATGCGGTGTTGAGTCCATTTCGTTGAGCAAGGAGTAGCTCTTGTCTATTCCATATTTGGCTTAAGGAACTTTATCTGTGCTCATTTCAATCTCTGGTTTTATGCAGCACCCCAACTCACCTTTCCCCTTAAGCAAGCATAAGTTGGTTTTCTAAATTTGAGACCCTGTTCTGTTCTGTAATTCAGTTCCTGTGTAGCCAAGTTTACATTCCGTGTATTACTGATATCTTATGATGTTTCTTTTTCTGTGTGACTTATTTCAGTTAGAATCATCATACCTGAATCCACTCATTGTGCTGCTAAGGGCCTGATGACATAGATTTCATTGCTGAGTGATATTGCTTTGTAAGTAAATACCACAACTTCTTTATCCATTTTTCACTTTCTGCGATGTTGAACTTGTACGGTAAACGAGGTTCTTGTAAACAGAGGCGTCCCAAACTTTGGGGTGGCTGTGTCTTTTTGATTTTAATTTCCCTAAGCTATAGGACCATAAGTGGAAGTGCCCTAGGCTCTGTTGCTTTGTTTTTTAGATGTTTCAGGAAACACCATACACTTCTCCCGAGTGTCTGTTGGCAATTTACATCCCGCCCATCAGCATAACAAGGCTCCCAGTTCTCCATGGCCTGTCCTGCCTTTCTGGATTTTACACTTTTTTCAGATGGCCCTTTTGACCGGGGGGAAGTGAGACTTCATTGTAGTGTAGATTTCCTTTGCAAGCTTGCTTGGTTGGCCAAAAAGGGCGTATGCGTTTTTTCCTGAATATATTCAGGAAAAAACGCATACGCCCTTTTTGGCCAAGTGCATCATTGTGGACGTTCTGCCTCTTTTCCTATGCTTTCAATGCAATTCCAGTCTGCCTCCTGAAATCGGTTTCCTGCAATTCTGCCCCGTTTTCAAGTCCTCTTGGCAGCCTTACTTCAGTATATTTTTGGACGATAGCTGTCATTTATAACTCTGCAGGTTTGTGAATTACAGTGCCCCTGAGCTCCTTTCTTCAACTCGCTTTCTTTTGAGCTGGCCGCAACACCGCAGGATGGCTTCAGGCCCTAATCTGGTTCCGGCACGGCACGCTGAGCCTTTGGTTAATTCCTCTTCCTGGTGGGAAATGAGAGTTAAATTTGCCCGTCCAGACACCTCCAGCTAGTCTCTCATTGGTTCTCGCTATTCCTGTTCATCTTCCGCAGAAATTGCAAACTGGGCCAAACAGGAGGTTAAAGGGACTGACTCTCCAAGTCGGGAGGGTGTTAGTAAAGCGTCTGGAATGTTGCACCCGAGTACCAGGGTACGAAAACTGAGACATATTTGAACACGTCTCCCGATCACATGGTTGATCATACTCTAGGTTCCACATGCATGTTTTAGCTGAAGGAAGAATACCTTAAACCTGGGTAGTTGAAACCCGTGGAATGGGTACCATGCAATATGACTTCAAAGGGTCTTCATTTGCTCACCGAACCTCTCCAATCCTATCACTGCTGCGTTTATGCCCCTGTACACATGCTTGATTCTCTTTCGGAGACATAGCAATCCATAGGTTTTAAGATACTTACTAGTCAGGTACATTCTTAGGCATTTAATATGCGGTGTTGAGTCCATTTCGTTGAGCAAGGAGTAGCTCTTGTCTATTCCATATTTGGCTTAAGGAACTTTATCTGTGCTCATTTCAATCTCTGGTTTTATGCAGCACCCCAACTCACCTTTCCCCTTAAGCAAGCATAAGTTGGTTTTCTAAATTTGAGACCCTGTTCTGTTCTGTAATTCAGTTCCTGTGTAGCCAAGTTTACATTCCGTGTATTACTGATATCTTATGATGGTTCTTTTTCTGTGTGACTTATTTCAGTTAGAATCATCATACCTGAATCCACTCATTGTGCTGCTAAGGGCCTGATGACATAGATTTCATTGCTGAGTGATATTGCTTTGTAAGTAAATACCACAACTTCTTTATCCATTTTTCACTTTCTGCGATGTTGAACTTGTACTGTAAACGAGGTTCTTGTAAACAGAGGCGTCCCAAACTTTGGGGTGGCTGTGTCTTTTTGATTTTAATTTCCCTAAGCTATAGGACCATAAGTGGAAGTGCCCTAGGCTCTGTTGCTTTGTTTTTTAGATGTTTCAGGAAACACCATACACTTCTCCCGAGTGTCTGTTGGCAATTTACATCCCGCCCATCAGCATAACAAGGCTCCCAGTTCTCCATGGCCTGTCCTGCCTTTCTGGATTTTACACTTTTTTCAGATGGCCCTTTTGACCGGGGGGAAGTGAGACTTCATTGTAGTGCAGATTTCCTTTGCAAGCTTGCTTGGTTGGCCAAAAAGGGCGTATGCGTTTTTTCCTGAATATATTCAGGAAAAAACGCATACGCCCTTTTTGGCCAAGTGCATCATTGTGGACGTTCTGCCTCTTTTCCTATGCTTTCAATGCAATTCCAGTCTACCTCCTGAAATCGGTTTCCTGCAATTCTGCCCCGCTTTCAAGTCCTCTTGGCAGCCTTACTTCAGTATATTTTTGGACGATAGCTGTCATTTATAACTCTGCAGGTTTGTGAATTACAGTGCCCCTGAGCTCCTTTCTTCAACTCGCTTTCTTGTGACCTGGCCGCAACACCGCAGGATGGCTTCAGGCCCTAATCTGGTTCCGGCACGGCACGCTGAGCCTTTGGTTAATTCCTCTTCCTGGTGGGAAATGAGAGTTAAATTTGCCCGTCCAGACACCTCCAGCTAGTCTCTCATTGGTTCTCGCTATTCCTGTTCATCTTCCGCAGAAATTGCAAACTGGGCCAAACAGGAGGTTAAAGGGACTGACTCTCCAAGTCGGGAGGGTGTTAGTAAAGCGTCTGGAATGTTGCACCCGAGTACCAGGGTACGAAAACTGAGACATATTTGAACACGTCTCCCGATCACATGGTTGATCATACTCTAGGTTCCACATGCATGTTTTAGCTGAAGGAAGAATACCTTAAACCTGGGTAGTTGAAACCCGTGGAATGGGTACCATGCAATATGACTTCAAAGGGTCTTCATTTGCTCACCGAACCTCTCCAATCCTATCACTGCTGCGTTTATGCCCCTGTACACATGCTTGATTCTCTTTCGGAGACATAGCAATCCATAGGTTTTAAGATACTTACTAGTCAGGTACATTCTTAGGCATTTAATATGCGGTGTTGAGTCCATTTCGTTGAGCAAGGAGTAGCTCTTGTCTATTCCATATTTGGCTTAAGGAACTTTATCTGTGTTCATTTCAATCTCTGGTTTTATGCAGCACCCCAACTCACCTTTACCCTTAAGCAAGCATAAGTTGGTTTTCTAAATTTGAGACCCTGTTCTGTTCTGTAATTCAGTTCCTGTGTAGCCAAGTTTACATTCCGTGTATTACTGATATCTTATGATGGTTCTTTTTCTGTGTGACTTATTTCAGTTAGAATCATCATACCTGAATCCACTCATTGTGCTGCTAAGGGCCTGATGACATAGATTTCATTGCTGAGTGATATTGCTTTGTAAGTAAATACCACAACTTCTTTATCCATTTTTCACTTTCTGCGATGTTGAACTTGTACGGTAAACGAGGTTCTTGTAAACAGAGGCGTCCCAAACTTTGGGGTGGCTGTGTCTTTTTGATTTTAATTTCCCTAAGCTATAGGACCATAAGTGGAAGTGCCCTAGGCTCTGTTGCTTTGTTTTTTAGATGTTTCAGGAAACACCATACACTTCTCCCAAGTGTCTGTTGGCAATTTACATCCCGCCCATCAGCATAACAAGGCTCCCAGTTCTCCATGGCCTGTCCTGCCTTTCTGGATTTTACACTTTTTTCAGATGGCCCTTTTGACCGGGGGGAAGTGAGACTTCATTGTAGTGCAGATTTCCTTTGCAAGCTTGCTTGGTTGGCCAAAAAGGGCGTATGCGTTTTTTCCTGAATATATTCAGGAAAAAACGCATACGCCCTTTTTGGCCAAGTGCATCATTGTGGACGTTCTGCCTCTTTTCCTATGCTTTCAATGCAATTCCAGTCTGCCTCCTGAAATCGGTTTCCTGCAATTCTGCCCCGCTTTCAAGTCCTCTTGGCAGCCTTACTTCAGTATATTTTTGGACGATAGCTGTCATTTATAACTCTGCAGGTTTGTGAATTACAGTGCCCCTGAGCTCCTTTCTTCAACTCGCTTTCTTTTGAGCTGGCCGCAACACCGCAGGATGGCTTCAGGCCCTAATCTGGTTCCGGCACGGCACGCTGAGCCTTTGGTTAATTCCTCTTCCTGGTGGGAAATGAGAGTTTAATTTGCCCGTCCAGACACCTTCCAGCTAGTCTCTCATTGGTTCTCGCTATTCCTGTTCATCTTCCGCAGAAATTGCAAACTGGGCCAAACAGGAGGTTAAAGGGACTGACTCTCCAAGTCGGGAGGGTGTTAGTAAAGCGTCTGGAATGTTGCACCCGAGTACCAGGGTACGAAAACTGAGACATATTTGAACACGTCTCCCGATCACATGGTTGATCATACTCTAGGTTCCACATGCATGTTTTAGCTGAAGGAAGAATACCTTAAACCTGGGTAGTTGAAACCCGTGGAATGGGTACCATGCAATATGACTTCAAAGGGTCTTCATTTGCTCACCGAACCTCTCCAATCCTATCACTGCTGCGTTTATGCCCCTGTACACATGCTTGATTCTCTTTCGGAGACATAGCAATCCATAGGTTTTAAGATACTTACTAGTCAGGTACATTCTTAGGCATTTAATATGCGGTGTTGAGTCCATTTCGTTGAGCAAGGAGTAGCTCTTGTCTATTCCATATTTGGCTTAAGGAACTTTATCTGTGCTCATTTCAATCTCTGGTTTTATGCAGCACCCCAACTCACCTTTACCCTTAAGCAAGCATAAGTTGGTTTTCTAAATTTGAGACCCTGTTCTGTTCTGTAATTCAGTTCCTGTGTAGCCAAGTTTACATTCCGTGTATTACTGATATCTTATGATGTTTCTTTTTCTGTGTGACTTATTTCAGTTAGAATCATCATACCTGAATCCACTCATTGTGCTGCTAAGGGCCTGATGACATAGATTTCATTGCTGAGTGATATTGCTTTGTAAGTAAATACCACAACTTCTTTATCCATTTTTCACTTTCTGCGATGTTGAACTTGTACTGTAAACGAGGTTCTTGTAAACAGAGGCGTCCCAAACTTTGGGGTGGCTGTGTCTTTTTGATTTTAATTTCCCTAAGCTATAGGACCATAAGTGGAAGTGCCCTAGGCTCTGTTGCTTTGTTTTTTAGATGTTTCAGGAAACACCATACACTTCTCCCGAGTGTCTGTTGGCAATTTACATCCCGCCCATCAGCATAACAAGGCTCCCAGTTCTCCATGGCCTGTCCTGCCTTTCTGGATTTTACACTTTTTTCAGATGGCCCTTTTGACCGGGGGGAAGTGAGACTTCATTGTAGTGCAGATTTCCTTTGCAAGCTTGCTTGGTTGGCCAAAAAGGGCGTATGCGTTTTTTCCTGAATATATTCAGGAAAAAACGCATACGCCCTTTTTGGCCAAGTGCATCATTGTGGACGTTCTGCCTCTTTTCCTATGCTTTCAATGCAATTCCAGTCTGCCTCCTGAAATCGGTTTCCTGCAATTCTGCCCCGCTTTCAAGTCCTCTTGGCAGCCTTACTTCAGTATATTTTTGGACGATAGCTGTCATTTATAACTCTGCAGGTTTGTGAATTACAGTGCCCCTGAGCTCCTTTCTTCAACTCGCTTTCTTTTGAGCTGGCCGCAACACCGCAGGATGGCTTCAGGCCCTAATCTGGTTCCGGCACGGCACGCTGAGCCTTTGGTTAATTCCTCTTCCTGGTGGGAAATGAGAGTTAAATTTGCCCGTCCAGACACCTCCAGCTAGTCTCTCATTGGTTCTCGCTATTCCTGTTCATCTTCCGCAGAAATTGCAAACTGGGCCAAACAGGAGGTTAAAGGGACTGACTCTCCAAGTCGGGAGGGTGTTAGTAAAGCGTCTGGAATGTTGCACCCGAGTACCAGGGTACGAAAACTGAGACATATTTGAACACGTCTCCCGATCACATGGTTGATCATACTCTAGGTTCCACATGCATGTTTTAGCTGAAGGAAGAATACCTTAAACCTGGGTAGTTGAAACCCGTGGAATGGGTACCATGCAATATGACTTCAAAGGGTCTTCATTTGCTCACCGAACCTCTCCAATCCTATCACTGCTGCGTTTATGCCCCTGTACACATGCTTGATTCTCTTTCGGAGACATAGCAATCCATAGGTTTTAAGATACTTACTAGTCAGGTACATTCTTAGGCATTTAATATGCGGTGTTGAGTCCATTTCGTTGAGCAAGGAGTAGCTCTTGTCTATTCCATATTTGGCTTAAGGAACTTTATCTGTGCTCATTTCAATCTCTGGTTTTATGCAGCACCCCAACTCACCTTTCCCCTTAAGCAAGCATAAGTTGGTTTTCTAAATTTGAGACCCTGTTCTGTTCTGTAATTCAGTTCCTGTGTAGCCAAGTTTACATTCCGTGTATTACTGATATCTTATGATGGTTCTTTTTCTGTGTGACTTATTTCAGTTAGAATCATCATACCTGAATCCACTCATTGTGCTGCTAAGGGCCTGATGACATAGATTTCATTGCTGAGTGATATTGCTTTGTAAGTAAATACCACAACTTCTTTATCCATTTTTCACTTTCTGCGATGTTGAACTTGTACGGTAAACGAGGTTCTTGTAAACAGAGGCGTCCCAAACTTTGGGGTGGCTGTGTCTTTTTGATTTTAATTTCCCTAAGCTATAGGACCATAAGTGGAAGTGCCCTAGGCTCTGTTGCTTTGTTTTTTAGATGTTTCAGGAAACACCATACACTTCTCCCGAGTGTCTGTTGGCAATTTACATCCCGCCCATCAGCATAACAAGGCTCCCAGTTCTCCATGGCCTGTCCTGCCTTTCTGGATTTTACACTTTTTTCAGATGGCCCTTTTGACCGGGGGGAAGTGAGACTTCATTGTAGTGTAGATTTCCTTTGCAAGCTTGCTTGGTTGGCCAAAAAGGGCGTATGCGTTTTTTCCTGAATATATTCAGGAAAAAACGCATACGCCCTTTTTGGCCAAGTGCATCATTGTGGACGTTCTGCCTCTTTTCCTATGCTTTCAATGCAATTCCAGTCTGCCTCCTGAAATCGGTTTCCTGCAATTCTGCCCCGCTTTCAAGTCCTCTTGGCAGCCTTACTTCAGTATATTTTTGGACGATAGCTGTCATTTATAACTCTGCAGGTTTGTGAATTACAGTGCCCCTGAGCTCCTTTCTTCAACTCGCTTTCTTTTGAGCTGGCCGCAACACCGCAGGATGGCTTCAGGCCCTAATCTGGTTCCGGCACGGCACGCTGAGCCTTTGGTTAATTCCTCTTCCTGGTGGGAAATGAGAGTTAAATTTGCCCGTCCAGACACCTCCAGCTAGTCTCTCATTGGTTCTCGCTATTCCTGTTCATCTTCCGCAGAAATTGCAAACTGGGCCAAACAGGAGGTTAAAGGGACTGACTCTCCAAGTCGGGAGGGTGTTAGTAAAGCGTCTGGAATGTTGCACCCGAGTACCAGGGTACGAAAACTGAGACATATTTGAACACGTCTCCCGATCACATGGTTGATCATACTCTAGGTTCCACATGCATGTTTTAGCTGAAGGAAGAATACCTTAAACCTGGGTAGTTGAAACCCGTGGAATGGGTACCATGCAATATGACTTCAAAGGGTCTTCATTTGCTCACCGAACCTCTCCAATCCTATCACTGCTGCGTTTATGCCCCTGTACACATGCTTGATTCTCTTTCGGAGACATAGCAATCCATAGGTTTTAAGATACTTACTAGTCAGGTACATTCTTAGGCATTTAATATGCGGTGTTGAGTCCATTTCGTTGAGCAAGGAGTAGCTCTTGTCTATTCCATATTTGGCTTAAGGAACTTTATCTGTGCTCATTTCAATCTCTGGTTTTATGCAGCACCCCAACTCACCTTTCCCCTTAAGCAAGCATAAGTTGGTTTTCTAAATTTGAGACCCTGTTCTGTTCTGTAATTCAGTTCCTGTGTAGCCAAGTTTACATTCCGTGTATTACTGATATCTTATGATGTTTCTTTTTCTGTGTGACTTATTTCAGTTAGAATCATCATACCTGAATCCACTCATTGTGCTGCTAAGGGCCTGATGACATAGATTTCATTGCTGAGTGATATTGCTTTGTAAGTAAATACCACAACTTCTTTATCCATTTTTCACTTTCTGCGATGTTGAACTTGTACGGTAAACGAGGTTCTTGTAAACAGAGGCGTCCCAAACTTTGGGGTGGCTGTGTCTTTTTGATTTTAATTTCCCTAAGCTATAGGACCATAAGTGGAAGTGCCCTAGGCTCTGTTGCTTTGTTTTTTAGATGTTTCAGGAAACACCATACACTTCTCCCGAGTGTCTGCTGGCAATTTTCATCCCGCCCATCAGCATAACAAGGCTCCCAGTTCTCCATGGCCTGTCCTGTCTTTCTGGATTTTACACTTTTTTCAGATGGCCCTTTTGACCGGGGGGAAGTGAGACTTCATTGTAGTGCAGATTTCCTTTGCAAGCTTGCTTGGTTGGCCAAAAAGGGCGTATGCGTTTTTTCCTGAATATATTCAGGAAAAAACGCATACGCCCTTTTTGGCCAAGTGCATCATTGTGGACGTTCTGCCTCTTTTCCTATGCTTTCAATGCAATTCCAGTCTACCTCCTGAAATCGGTTTCCTGCAATTCTGCCCCGCTTTCAAGTCCTCTTGGCAGCCTTACTTCAGTATATTTTTGGACGATAGCTGTCATTTATAACTCTGCAGGTTTGTGAATTACAGTGCCCCTGAGCTCCTTTCTTCAACTCGCTTTCTTTTGAGCTGGCCGCAACACCGCAGGATGGCTTCAGGCCCTAATCTGGTTCCGGCACGGCACGCTGAGCCTTTGGTTAATTCCTCTTCCTGGTGGGAAATGAGAGTTAAATTTGCCCGTCCAGACACCTCCAGCTAGTCTCTCATTGGTTCTCGCTATTCCTGTTCATCTTCCGCAGAAATTGCAAACTGGGCCAAACAGGAGGTTAAAGGGACTGACTCTCCAAGTCGGGAGGGTGTTAGTAAAGCGTCTGGAATGTTGCACCCGAGTACCAGGGTACGAAAACTGAGACATATTTGAACACGTCTCCCGATCACATGGTTGATCATACTCTAGGTTCCACATGCATGTTTTAGCTGAAGGAAGAATACCTTAAACCTGGGTAGTTGAAACCCGTGGAATGGGTACCATGCAATATGACTTCAAAGGGTCTTCATTTGCTCACCGAACCTCTCCAATCCTATCACTGCTGCGTTTATGCCCCTGTACACATGCTTGATTCTCTTTCGGAGACATAGCAATCCATAGGTTTTAAGATACTTACTAGTCAGGTACATTCTTAGGCATTTAATATGCGGTGTTGAGTCCATTTCGTTGAGCAAGGAGTAGCTCTTGTCTATTCCATATTTGGCTTAAGGAACTTTATCTGTGCTCATTTCAATCTCTGGTTTTATGCAGCACCCCAACTCACCTTTCCCCTTAAGCAAGCATAAGTTGGTTTTCTAAATTTGAGACCCTGTTCTGTTCTGTAATTCAGTTCCTGTGTAGCCAAGTTTACATTCCGTGTATTACTGATATCTTATGATGTTTCTTTTTCTGTGTGACTTATTTCAGTTAGAATCATCATACCTGAATCCACTCATTGTGCTGCTAAGGGCCTGATGACATAGATTTCATTGCTGAGTGATATTGCTTTGTAAGTAAATACCACAACTTCTTTATCCATTTTTCACTTTCTGCGATGTTGAACTTGTACGGTAAACGAGGTTCTTGTAAACAGAGGCGTCCCAAACTTTGGGGTGGCTGTGTCTTTTTGATTTTAATTTCCCTAAGCTATAGGACCATAAGTGGAAGTGCCCTAGGCTCTGTTGCTTTGTTTTTTAGATGTTTCAGGAAACACCATACACTTCTCCCGAGTGTCTGTTGGCAATTTACATCCCGCCCATCAGCATAACAAGGCTCCCAGTTCTCCATGGCCTGTCCTGCCTTTCTGGATTTTACACTTTTTTCAGATGGCCCTTTTGACCGGGGGGAAGGGAGACTTCATTGTAGTGCAGATTTCCTTTGCAAGCTTTCTTGGTTGGCCAAAAAGGGCGTATGCGTTTTTTCCTGAATATATTCAGGAAAAAACTCATACGCCCTTTTTGGCCAAGTGCATCATTGTGGACGTTCTGCCTCTTTTCCTATGCTTTCAATGCAATTCCAGTCTACCTCCTGAAATCGGTTTCCTGCAATTCTGCCCCGCTTTCAAGTCCTCTTGGCAGCCTTACTTCAGTATATTTTTGGACGATAGCTGTCATTTATAAGTCTGCAGGTTTGTGAATTACAGTGCCCCTGAGCTCCTTTCTTCAACTCGCTTTCTTTTGAGCTGGCCGCAACACCACAGGATGGCTTCAGGCCCTAATCTGGTTCCGGCACGGCACGCTGAGCCTTTGGTTAATTCCTCTTCCTGGTGGGAAATGAGAGTTAAATTTGCCCGTCCAGACACCTCCAGCTAGTCTCTCATTGGTTCTCGCTATTCCTGTTCATCTTCCGCAGAAATTGCAAACTGGGCCAAACAGGAGGTTAAAGGGACTGACTCTCCAAGTCGGGAGGGTGTTAGTAAAGCGTCTGGAATGTTGCACCCGAGTACCAGGGTACGAAAACTGAGACATATTTGAACACGTCTCCCGATCACATGGTTGATCATACTCTAGGTTCCACATGCATGTTTTAGCTGAAGGAAGAATACCTTAAACCTGGGTAGTTGAAACCCGTGGAATGGGTACCATGCAATATGACTTCAAAGGGTCTTCATTTGCTCACCGAACCTCTCCAATCCTATCACTGCTGCGTTTATGCCCCTGTACACATGCTTGATTCTCTTTCGGAGACATAGCAATCCATAGGTTTTAAGATACTTACTAGTCAGGTACATTCTTAGGCATTTAATATGCGGTGTTGAGTCCATTTCGTTGAGCAAGGAGTAGCTCTTGTCTATTCCATATTTGGCTTAAGGAACTTTATCTGTGCTCATTTCAATCTCTGGTTTTATGCAGCACCCCAACTCACCTTTCCCCTTAAGCAAGCATAAGTTGGTTTTCTAAATTTGAGACCCTGTTCTGTTCTGTAATTCAGTTCCTGTGTAGCCAAGTTTACATTCCGTGTATTACTGATATCTTATGATGGTTCTTTTTCTGTGTGACTTATTTCAGTTAGAATCATCATACCTGAATCCACTCATTGTGCTGCTAAGGGCCTGATGACATAGATTTCATTGCTGAGTGATATTGCTTTGTAAGTAAATACCACAACTTCTTTATCCATTTTTCACTTTCTGCGATGTTGAACTTGTACTGTAAACGAGGTTCTTGTAAACAGAGGCGTCCCAAACTTTGGGGTGGCTGTGTCTTTTTGATTTTAATTTCCCTAAGCTATAGGACCATAAGTGGAAGTGCCCTAGGCTCTGTTGCTTTGTTTTTTAGATGTTTCAGGAAACACCATACACTTCTCCCGAGTGTCTGCTGGCAATTTTCATCCCGCCCATCAGCATAACAAGGCTCCCAGTTCTCCATGGCCTGTCCTGTCTTTCTGGATTTTACACTTTTTTCAGATGGCCCTTTTGACCGGGGGGAAGTGAGACTTCATTGTAGTGCAGATTTCCTTTGCAAGCTTGCTTGGTTGGCCAAAAAGGGCGTATGCGTTTTTTCCTGAATATATTCAGGAAAAAACGCATACGCCCTTTTTGGCCAAGTGCATCATTGTGGACGTTCTGCCTCTTTTCCTATGCTTTCAATGCAATTCCAGTCTACCTCCTGAAATCGGTTTCCTGCAATTCTGCCCCGCTTTCAAGTCCTCTTGGCAGCCTTACTTCAGTATATTTTTGGACGATAGCTGTCATTTATAAGTCTGCAGGTTTGTGAATTACAGTGCCCCTGAGCTCCTTTCTTCAACTCGCTTTCTTTTGAGCTGGCCGCAACACCGCAGGATGGCTTCAGGCCCTAATCTGGTTCCGGCACGGCACGCTGAGCCTTTGGTTAATTCCTCTTCCTGGTGGGAAATGAGAGTTAAATTTGCCCGTCCAGACACCTCCAGCTAGTCTCTCATTGGTTCTCACTATTCCTGTTCATCTTCCGCAGAAATTGCAAACTGGGCCAAACAGGAGGTTAAAGGGACTGACTCTCCAAGTCGGGAGGGTGTTAGTAAAGCGTCTGGAATGTTGCACCCGAGTACCAGGGTACGAAAACTGAGACATATTTGAACACGTCTCCCGATCACATGGTTGATCATACTCTAGGTTCCACATGCATGTTTTAGCTGAAGGAAGAATACCTTAAACCTGGGTAGTTGAAACCCGTGGAATGGGTACCATGCAATATGACTTCAAAGGGTCTTCATTTGCTCACCGAACCTCTCCAATCCTATCACTGCTGCGTTTATGCCCCTGTACACATGCTTGATTCTCTTTCGGAGACATAGCAATCCATAGGTTTTAAGATACTTACTAGTCAGGTACATTCTTAGGCATTTAATATGCGGTGTTGAGTCCATTTCGTTGAGCAAGGAGTAGCTCTTGTCTATTCCATATTTGGCTTAAGGAACTTTATCTGTGCTCATTTCAATCTCTGGTTTTATGCAGCACCCCAACTCACCTTTCCCCTTAAGCAAGCATAAGTTGGTTTTCTAAATTTGAGACCCTGTTCTGTTCTGTAATTCAGTTCCTGTGTAGCCAAGTTTACATTCCGTGTATTACTGATATCTTATGATGGTTCTTTTTCTGTGTGACTTATTTCAGTTAGAATCATCATACCTGAATCCACTCATTGTGCTGCTAAGGGCCTGATGACATAGATTTCATTGCTGAGTGATATTGCTTTGTAAGTAAATACCACAACTTCTTTATCCATTTTTCACTTTCTGCGATGTTGAACTTGTACGGTAAACGAGGTTCTTGTAAACAGAGGCGTCCCAAACTTTGGGGTGGCTGTGTCTTTTTGATTTTAATTTCCCTAAGCTATAGGACCATAAGTGGAAGTGCCCTAGGCTCTGTTGCTTTGTTTTTTAGATGTTTCAGGAAACACCATACACTTCTCCCGAGTGTCTGTTGGCAATTTACATCCCGCCCATCAGCATAACAAGGCTCCCAGTTCTCCATGGCCTGTCCTGCCTTTCTGGATTTTACACTTTTTTCAGATGGCCCTTTTGACCGGGGGGAAGTGAGACTTCATTGTAGTGCAGATTTCCTTTGCAAGCTTGCTTGGTTGGCCAAAAAGGGCGTATGCGTTTTTTCCTGAATATATTCAGGAAAAAACGCATACGCCCTTTTTGGCCAAGTGCATCATTGTGGACGTTCTGCCTCTTTTCCTATGCTTTCAATGCA
The DNA here is from genome assembly GCF_039906515.1 of Pseudorca crassidens. Taxonomy (NCBI): domain Eukaryota; kingdom Metazoa; phylum Chordata; class Mammalia; order Artiodactyla; family Delphinidae; genus Pseudorca; species Pseudorca crassidens. The sequence goes on along the minus strand of NW_027136063.1, from coordinate 15,267 downwards.
ATTCCAGTCTACCTCCTGAAATCGGTTTCCTGCAATTCTGCCCCGCTTTCAAGTCCTCTTGGCAGCCTTACTTCAGTATATTTTTGGACGATAGCTGTCATTTATAAGTCTGCAGGTTTGTGAATTACAGTGCCCCTGAGCTCCTTTCTTCAACTCGCTTTCTTTTGAGCTGGCCGCAACACCGCAGGATGGCTTCAGGCCCTAATCTGGTTCCGGCACGGCACGCTGAGCCTTTGGTTAATTCCTCTTCCTGGTGGGAAATGAGAGTTAAATTTGCCCGTCCAGACACCTCCAGCTAGTCTCTCATTGGTTCTCGCTATTCCTGTTCATCTTCCGCAGAAATTGCAAACTGGGCCAAACAGGAGGTTAAAGGGACTGACTCTCCAAGTCGGGAGGGTGTTAGTAAAGCGTCTGGAATGTTGCACCCGAGTACCAGGGTACGAAAACTGAGACATATTTGAACACGTCTCCCGATCACATGGTTGATCATACTCTAGGTTCCACATGCATGTTTTAGCTGAAGGAAGAATACCTTAAACCTGGGTAGTTGAAACCCGTGGAATGGGTACCATGCAATATGACTTCAAAGGGTCTTCATTTGCTCACCGAACCTCTCCAATCCTATCACTGCTGCGTTTATGCCCCTGTACACATGCTTGATTCTCTTTCGGAGACATAGCAATCCATAGGTTTTAAGATACTTACTAGTCAGGTACATTCTTAGGCATTTAATATGCGGTGTTGAGTCCATTTCGTTGAGCAAGGAGTAGCTCTTGTCTATTCCATATTTGGCTTAAGGAACTTTATCTGTGCTCATTTCAATCTCTGGTTTTATGCAGCACCCCAACTCACCTTTCCCCTTAAGCAAGCATAAGTTGGTTTTCTAAATTTGAGACCCTGTTCTGTTCTGTAATTCAGTTCCTGTGTAGCCAAGTTTACATTCCGTGTATTACTGATATCTTATGATGTTTCTTTTTCTGTGTGACTTATTTCAGTTAGAATCATCATACCTGAATCCACTCATTGTGCTGCTAAGGGCCTGATGACATAGATTTCATTGCTGAGTGATATTGCTTTGTAAGTAAATACCACAACTTCTTTATCCATTTTTCACTTTCTGCGATGTTGAACTTGTACGGTAAACGAGGTTCTTGTAAACAGAGGCGTCCCAAACTTTGGGGTGGCTGTGTCTTTTTGATTTTAATTTCCCTAAGCTATAGGACCATAAGTGGAAGTGCCCTAGGCTCTGTTGCTTTGTTTTTTAGATGTTTCAGGAAACACCATACACTTCTCCCGAGTGTCTGTTGGCAATTTACATCCCGCCCATCAGCATAACAAGGCTCCCAGTTCTCCATGGCCTGTCCTGCCTTTCTGGATTTTACACTTTTTTCAGATGGCCCTTTTGACCGGGGGGAAGTGAGACTTCATTGTAGTGTAGATTTCCTTTGCAAGCTTGCTTGGTTGGCCAAAAAGGGCGTATGCGTTTTTTCCTGAATATATTCAGGAAAAAACGCATACGCCCTTTTTGGCCAAGTGCATCATTGTGGACGTTCTGCCTCTTTTCCTATGCTTTCAATGCAATTCCAGTCTGCCTCCTGAAATCGGTTTCCTGCAATTCTGCCCCGCTTTCAAGTCCTCTTGGCAGCCTTACTTCAGTATATTTTTGGACGATAGCTGTCATTTATAACTCTGCAGGTTTGTGAATTACAGTGCCCCTGAGCTCCTTTCTTCAACTCGCTTTCTTTTGAGCTGGCCGCAACACCGCAGGATGGCTTCAGGCCCTAATCTGGTTCCGGCACGGCACGCTGAGCCTTTGGTTAATTCCTCTTCCTGGTGGGAAATGAGAGTTAAATTTGCCCGTCCAGACACCTCCAGCTAGTCTCTCATTGGTTCTCGCTATTCCTGTTCATCTTCCGCAGAAATTGCAAACTGGGCCAAACAGGAGGTTAAAGGGACTGACTCTCCAAGTTGGGAGGGTGTTAGTAAAGCGTCTGGAATGTTGCACCCGAGTACCAGGGTACGAAAACTGAGACATATTTGAACACGTCTCCCGATCACATGGTTGATCATACTCTAGGTTCCACATGCATGTTTTAGCTGAAGGAAGAATACCTTAAACCTGGGTAGTTGAAACCCGTGGAATGGGTACCATGCAATATGACTTCAAAGGGTCTTCATTTGCTCACCGAACCTCTCCAATCCTATCACTGCTGCGTTTATGCCCCTGTACACATGCTTGATTCTCTTTCGGAGACATAGCAATCCATAGGTTTTAAGATACTTACTAGTCAGGTACATTCTTAGGCATTTAATATGCGGTGTTGAGTCCATTTCGTTGAGCAAGGAGTAGCTCTTGTCTATTCCATATTTGGCTTAAGGAACTTTATCTGTGCTCATTTCAATCTCTGGTTTTATGCAGCACCCCAACTCACCTTTCCCCTTAAGCAAGCATAAGTTGGTTTTCTAAATTTGAGACCCTGTTCTGTTCTGTAATTCAGTTCCTGTGTAGCCAAGTTTACATTCCGTGTATTACTGATATCTTATGATGGTTCTTTTTCTGTGTGACTTATTTCAGTTAGAATCATCATACCTGAATCCACTCATTGTGCTGCTAAGGGCCTGATGACATAGATTTCATTGCTGAGTGATATTGCTTTGTAAGTAAATACCACAACTTCTTTATCCATTTTTCACTTTCTGCGATGTTGAACTTGTACTGTAAACGAGGTTCTTGTAAACAGAGGCGTCCCAAACTTTGGGGTGGCTGTGTCTTTTTGATTTTAATTTCCCTAAGCTATAGGACCATAAGTGGAAGTGCCCTAGGCTCTGTTGCTTTGTTTTTTAGATGTTTCAGGAAACACCATACACTTCTCCCGAGTGTCTGCTGGCAATTTTCATCCCGCCCATCAGCATAACAAGGCTCCCAGTTCTCCATGGCCTGTCCTGCCTTTCTGGATTTTACACTTTTTTCAGATGGCCCTTTTGACCGGGGGGAAGTGAGACTTCATTGTAGTGCAGATTTCCTTTGCAAGCTTGCTTGGTTGGCCAAAAAGGGCGTATGCGTTTTTTCCTGAATATATTCAGGAAAAAACGCATACGCCCTTTTTGGCCAAGTGCATCATTGTGGACGTTCTGCCTCTTTTCCTATGCTTTCAATGCAATTCCAGTCTACCTCCTGAAATCGGTTTCCTGCAATTCTGCCCCGCTTTCAAGTCCTCTTGGCAGCCTTACTTCAGTATATTTTTGGACGATAGCTGTCATTTATAACTCTGCAGGTTTGTGAATTACAGTGCCCCTGAGCTCCTTTCTTCAACTCGCTTTCTTTTGAGCTGGCCGCAACACCGCAGGATGGCTTCAGGCCCTAATCTGGTTCCGGCACGGCACGCTGAGCCTTTGGTTAATTCCTCTTCCTGGTGGGAAATGAGAGTTAAATTTGCCCGTCCAGACACCTCCAGCTAGTCTCTCATTGGTTCTCGCTATTCCTGTTCATCTTCCGCAGAAATTGCAAACTGGGCCAAACAGGAGGTTAAAGGGACTGACTCTCCAAGTCGGGAGGGTGTTAGTAAAGCGTCTGGAATGTTGCACCCGAGTACCAGGGTACGAAAACTGAGACATATTTGAACACGTCTCCCGATCACATGGTTGATCATACTCTAGGTTCCACATGCATGTTTTAGCTGAAGGAAGAATACCTTAAACCTGGGTAGTTGAAACCCGTGGAATGGGTACCATGCAATATGACTTCAAAGGGTCTTCATTTGCTCACCGAACCTCTCCAATCCTATCACTGCTGCGTTTATGCCCCTGTACACATGCTTGATTCTCTTTCGGAGACATAGCAATCCATAGGTTTTAAGATACTTACTAGTCAGGTACATTCTTAGGCATTTAATATGCGGTGTTGAGTCCATTTCGTTGAGCAAGGAGTAGCTCTTGTCTATTCCATATTTGGCTTAAGGAACTTTATCTGTGCTCATTTCAATCTCTGGTTTTATGCAGCACCCCAACTCACCTTTCCCCTTAAGCAAGCATAAGTTGGTTTTCTAAATTTGAGACCCTGTTCTGTTCTGTAATTCAGTTCCTGTGTAGCCAAGTTTACATTCCGTGTATTACTGATATCTTATGATGTTTCTTTTTCTGTGTGACTTATTTCAGTTAGAATCATCATACCTGAATCCACTCATTGTGCTGCTAAGGGCCTGATGACATAGATTTCATTGCTGAGTGATATTGCTTTGTAAGTAAATACCACAACTTCTTTATCCATTTTTCACTTTCTGCGATGTTGAACTTGTACGGTAAACGAGGTTCTTGTAAACAGAGGCGTCCCAAACTTTGGGGTGGCTGTGTCTTTTTGATTTTAATTTCCCTAAGCTATAGGACCATAAGTGGAAGTGCCCTAGGCTCTGTTGCTTTGTTTTTTAGATGTTTCAGGAAACACCATACACTTCTCCCGAGTGTCTGTTGGCAATTTACATCCCGCCCATCAGCATAACAAGGCTCCCAGTTCTCCATGGCCTGTCCTGCCTTTCTGGATTTTACACTTTTTTCAGATGGCCCTTTTGACCGGGGGGAAGTGAGACTTCATTGTAGTGTAGATTTCCTTTGCAAGCTTGCTTGGTTGGCCAAAAAGGGCGTATGCGTTTTTTCCTGAATATATTCAGGAAAAAACGCATACGCCCTTTTTGGCCAAGTGCATCATTGTGGACGTTCTGCCTCTTTTCCTATGCTTTCAATGCAATTCCAGTCTGCCTCCTGAAATCGGTTTCCTGCAATTCTGCCCCGCTTTCAAGTCCTCTTGGCAGCCTTACTTCAGTATATTTTTGGACGATAGCTGTCATTTATAACTCTGCAGGTTTGTGAATTACAGTGCCCCTGAGCTCCTTTCTTCAACTCGCTTTCTTTTGAGCTGGCCGCAACACCGCAGGATGGCTTCAGGCCCTAATCTGGTTCCGGCACGGCACGCTGAGCCTTTGGTTAATTCCTCTTCCTGGTGGGAAATGAGAGTTAAATTTGCCCGTCCAGACACCTCCAGCTAGTCTCTCATTGGTTCTCGCTATTCCTGTTCATCTTCCGCAGAAATTGCAAACTGGGCCAAACAGGAGGTTAAAGGGACTGACTCTCCAAGTCGGGAGGGTGTTAGTAAAGCGTCTGGAATGTTGCACCCGAGTACCAGGGTACGAAAACTGAGACATATTTGAACACGTCTCCCGATCACATGGTTGATCATACTCTAGGTTCCACATGCATGTTTTAGCTGAAGGAAGAATACCTTAAACCTGGGTAGTTGAAACCCGTGGAATGGGTACCATGCAATATGACTTCAAAGGGTCTTCATTTGCTCACCGAACCTCTCCAATCCTATCACTGCTGCGTTTATGCCCCTGTACACATGCTTGATTCTCTTTCGGAGACATAGCAATCCATAGGTTTTAAGATACTTACTAGTCAGGTACATTCTTAGGCATTTAATATGCGGTGTTGAGTCCATTTCGTTGAGCAAGGAGTAGCTCTTGTCTATTCCATATTTGGCTTAAGGAACTTTATCTGTGCTCATTTCAATCTCTGGTTTTATGCAGCACCCCAACTCACCTTTACCCTTAAGCAAGCATAAGTTGGTTTTCTAAATTTGAGACCCTGTTCTGTTCTGTAATTCAGTTCCTGTGTAGCCAAGTTTACATTCCGTGTATTACTGATATCTTATGATGTTTCTTTTTCTGTGTGACTTATTTCAGTTAGAATCATCATACCTGAATCCACTCATTGTGCTGCTAAGGGCCTGATGACATAGATTTCATTGCTGAGTGATATTGCTTTGTAAGTAAATACCACAACTTCTTTATCCATTTTTCACTTTCTGCGATGTTGAACTTGTACTGTAAACGAGGTTCTTGTAAACAGAGGCGTCCCAAACTTTGGGGTGGCTGTGTCTTTTTGATTTTAATTTCCCTAAGCTATAGGACCATAAGTGGAAGTGCCCTAGGCTCTGTTGCTTTGTTTTTTAGATGTTTCAGGAAACACCATACACTTCTCCCGAGTGTCTGTTGGCAATTTACATCCCGCCCATCAGCATAACAAGGCTCCCAGTTCTCCATGGCCTGTCCTGCCTTTCTGGATTTTACACTTTTTTCAGATGGCCCTTTTGACCGGGGGGAAGTGAGACTTCATTGTAGTGCAGATTTCCTTTGCAAGCTTGCTTGGTTGGCCAAAAAGGGCGTATGCGTTTTTTCCTGAATATATTCAGGAAAAAACGCATACGCCCTTTTTGGCCAAGTGCATCATTGTGGACGTTCTGCCTCTTTTCCTATGCTTTCAATGCAATTCCAGTCTACCTCCTGAAATCGGTTTCCTGCAATTCTGCCCCGCTTTCAAGTCCTCTTGGCAGCCTTACTTCAGTATATTTTTGGACGATAGCTGTCATTTATAAGTCTGCAGGTTTGTGAATTACAGTGCCCCTGAGCTCCTTTCTTCAACTCGCTTTCTTTTGAGCTGGCCGCAACACCGCAGGATGGCTTCAGGCCCTAATCTGGTTCCGGCACGGCACGCTGAGCCTTTGGTTAATTCCTCTTCCTGGTGGGAAATGAGAGTTAAATTTGCCCGTCCAGACACCTCCAGCTAGTCTCTCATTGGTTCTCGCTATTCCTGTTCATCTTCCGCAGAAATTGCAAACTGGGCCAAACAGGAGGTTAAAGGGACTGACTCTCCAAGTCGGGAGGGTGTTAGTAAAGCGTCTGGAATGTTGCACCCGAGTACCAGGGTACGAAAACTGAGACATATTTGAACACGTCTCCCGATCACATGGTTGATCATACTCTAGGTTCCACATGCATGTTTTAGCTGAAGGAAGAATACCTTAAACCTGGGTAGTTGAAACCCGTGGAATGGGTACCATGCAATATGACTTCAAAGGGTCTTCATTTGCTCACCGAACCTCTCCAATCCTATCACTGCTGCGTTTATGCCCCTGTACACATGCTTGATTCTCTTTCGGAGACATAGCAATCCATAGGTTTTAAGATACTTACTAGTCAGGTACATTCTTAGGCATTTAATATGCGGTGTTGAGTCCATTTCGTTGAGCAAGGAGTAGCTCTTGTCTATTCCATATTTGGCTTAAGGAACTTTATCTGTGCTCATTTCAATCTCTGGTTTTATGCAGCACCCCAACTCACCTTTCCCCTTAAGCAAGCATAAGTTGGTTTTCTAAATTTGAGACCCTGTTCTGTTCTGTAATTCAGTTCCTGTGTAGCCAAGTTTACATTCCGTGTATTACTGATATCTTATGATGGTTCTTTTTCTGTGTGACTTATTTCAGTTAGAATCATCATACCTGAATCCACTCATTGTGCTGCTAAGGGCCTGATGACATAGATTTCATTGCTGAGTGATATTGCTTTGTAAGTAAATACCACAACTTCTTTATCCATTTTTCACTTTCTGCGATGTTGAACTTGTACGGTAAACGAGGTTCTTGTAAACAGAGGCGTCCCAAACTTTGGGGTGGCTGTGTCTTTTTGATTTTAATTTCCCTAAGCTATAGGACCATAAGTGGAAGTGCCCTAGGCTCTGTTGCTTTGTTTTTTAGATGTTTCAGGAAACACCATACACTTCTCCCGAGTGTCTGTTGGCAATTTACATCCCGCCCATCAGCATAACAAGGCTCCCAGTTCTCCATGGCCTGTCCTGCCTTTCTGGATTTTACACTTTTTTCAGATGGCCCTTTTGACCGGGGGGAAGTGAGACTTCATTGTAGTGCAGATTTCCTTTGCAAGCTTGCTTGGTTGGCCAAAAAGGGCGTATGCGTTTTTTCCTGAATATATTCAGGAAAAAACGCATACGCCCTTTTTGGCCAAGTGCATCATTGTGGACGTTCTGCCTCTTTTCCTATGCTTTCAATGCAATTCCAGTCTACCTCCTGAAATCGGTTTCCTGCAATTCTGCCCCGCTTTCAAGTCCTCTTGGCAGCCTTACTTCAGTATATTTTTGGACGATAGCTGTCATTTATAACTCTGCAGGTTTGTGAATTACAGTGCCCCTGAGCTCCTTTCTTCAACTCGCTTTCTTTTGAGCTGGCCGCAACACCGCAGGATGGCTTCAGGCCCTAATCTGGTTCCGGCACGGCACGCTGAGCCTTTGGTTAATTCCTCTTCCTGGTGGGAAATGAGAGTTAAATTTGCCCGTCCAGACACCTCCAGCTAGTCTCTCATTGGTTCTCGCTATTCCTGTTCATCTTCCGCAGAAATTGCAAACTGGGCCAAACAGGAGGTTAAAGGGACTGACTCTCCAAGTCGGGAGGGTGTTAGTAAAGCGTCTGGAATGTTGCACCCGAGTACCAGTGTACGAAAACTGAGACATATTTGAACACGTCTCCCGATCACATGGTTGATCATACTCTAGGTTCCACATGCATGTTTTAGCTGAAGGAAGAATACCTTAAACCTGGGTAGTTGAAACCCGTGGAATGGGTACCATGCAATATGACTTCAAAGGGTCTTCATTTGCTCACCGAACCTCTCCAATCCTATCACTGCTGCGTTTATGCCCCTGTACACATGCTTGATTCTCTTTCGGAGACATAGCAATCCATAGGTTTTAAGATACTTACTAGTCAGGTACATTCTTAGGCATTTAATATGCGGTGTTGAGTCCATTTCGTTGAGCAAGGAGTAGCTCTTGTCTATTCCATATTTGGCTTAAGGAACTTTATCTGTGCTCATTTCAATCTCTGGTTTTATGCAGCACCCCAACTCACCTTTCCCCTTAAGCAAGCATAAGTTGGTTTTCTAAATTTGAGACCCTGTTCTGTTCTGTAATTCAGTTCCTGTGTAGCCAAGTTTACATTCCGTGTATTACTGATATCTTATGATGTTTCTTTTTCTGTGTGACTTATTTCAGTTAGAATCATCATACCTGAATCCACTCATTGTGCTGCTAAGGGCCTGATGACATAGATTTCATTGCTGAGTGATATTGCTTTGTAAGTAAATACCACAACTTCTTTATCCATTTTTCACTTTCTGCGATGTTGAACTTGTACGGTAAACGAGGTTCTTGTAAACAGAGGCGTCCCAAACTTTGGGGTGGCTGTGTCTTTTTGATTTTAATTTCCCTAAGCTATAGGACCATAAGTGGAAGTGCCCTAGGCTCTGTTGCTTTGTTTTTTAGATGTTTCAGGAAACACCATACACTTCTCCCGAGTGTCTGTTGGCAATTTACATCCCGCCCATCAGCATAACAAGGCTCCCAGTTCTCCATGGCCTGTCCTGCCTTTCTGGATTTTACACTTTTTTCAGATGGCCCTTTTGACCGGGGGGAAGGGAGACTTCATTGTAGTGCAGATTTCCTTTGCAAGCTTGCTTGGTTGGCCAAAAAGGGCGTATGCGTTTTTTCCTGAATATATTCAGGAAAAAACGCATACGCCCTTTTTGGCCAAGTGCATCATTGTGGACGTTCTGCCTCTTTTCCTATGCTTTCAATGCAATTCCAGTCTGCCTCCTGAAATCGGTTTCCTGCAATTCTGCCCCGCTTTCAAGTCCTCTTGGCAGCCTTACTTCAGTATATTTTTGGACGATAGCTGTCATTTATAACTCTGCAGGTTTGTGAATTACAGTGCCCCTGAGCTCCTTTCTTCAACTCGCTTTCTTTTGAGCTGGCCGCAACACCGCAGGATGGCTTCAGGCCCTAATCTGGTTCCGGCACGGCACGCTGAGCCTTTGGTTAATTCCTCTTCCTGGTGGGAAATGAGAGTTAAATTTGCCCGTCCAGACACCTCCAGCTAGTCTCTCATTGGTTCTCGCTATTCCTGTTCATCTTCCGCAGAAATTGCAAACTGGGCCAAACAGGAGGTTAAAGGGACTGACTCTCCAAGTCGGGAGGGTGTTAGTAAAGCGTCTGGAATGTTGCACCCGAGTACCAGGGTACGAAAACTGAGACATATTTGAACACGTCTCCCGATCACATGGTTGATCATACTCTAGGTTCCACATGCATGTTTTAGCTGAAGGAAGAATACCTTAAACCTGGGTAGTTGAAACCCGTGGAATGGGTACCATGCAATATGACTTCAAAGGGTCTTCATTTGCTCACCGAACCTCTCCAATCCTATCACTGCTGCGTTTATGCCCCTGTACACATGCTTGATTCTCTTTCGGAGACATAGCAATCCATAGGTTTTAAGATACTTACTAGTCAGGTACATTCTTAGGCATTTAATATGCGGTGTTGAGTCCATTTCGTTGAGCAAGGAGTAGCTCTTGTCTATTCCATATTTGGCTTAAGGAACTTTATCTGTGCTCATTTCAATCTCTGGTTTTATGCAGCACCCCAACTCACCTTTACCCTTAAGCAAGCATAAGTTGGTTTTCTAAATTTGAGACCCTGTTCTGTTCTGTAATTCAGTTCCTGTGTAGCCAAGTTTACATTCCGTGTATTACTGATATCTTATGATGTTTCTTTTTCTGTGTGACTTATTTCAGTTAGAATCATCATACCTGAATCCACTCATTGTGCTGCTAAGGGCCTGATGACATAGATTTCATTGCTGAGTGATATTGCTTTGTAAGTAAATACCACAACTTCTTTATCCATTTTTCACTTTCTGCGATGTTGAACTTGTACTGTAAACGAGGTTCTTGTAAACAGAGGCGTCCCAAACTTTGGGGTGGCTGTGTCTTTTTGATTTTAATTTCCCTAAGCTATAGGACCATAAGTGGAAGTGCCCTAGGCTCTGTTGCTTTGTTTTTTAGATGTTTCAGGAAACACCATACACTTCTCCCGAGTGTCTGTTGGCAATTTACATCCCGCCCATCAGCATAACAAGGCTCCCAGTTCTCCATGGCCTGTCCTGCCTTTCTGGATTTTACACTTTTTTCAGATGGCCCTTTTGACCGGGGGGAAGTGAGACTTCATTGTAGTGCAGATTTCCTTTGCAAGCTTGCTTGGTTGGCCAAAAAGGGCGTATGCGTTTTTTCCTGAATATATTCAGGAAAAAACGCATACGCCCTTTTTGGCCAAGTGCATCATTGTGGACGTTCTGCCTCTTTTCCTATGCTTTCAATGCAATTCCAGTCTGCCTCCTGAAATCGGTTTCCTGCAATTCTGCCCCGCTTTCAAGTCCTCTTGGCAGCCTTACTTCAGTATATTTTTGGACGATAGCTGTCATTTATAACTCTGCAGGTTTGTGAATTACAGTGCCCCTGAGCTCCTTTCTTCAACTCGCTTTCTTTTGAGCTGGCCGCAACACCGCAGGATGGCTTCAGGCCCTAATCTGGTTCCGGCACGGCACGCTGAGCCTTTGGTTAATTCCTCTTCCTGGTGGGAAATGAGAGTTAAATTTGCCCGTCCAGACACCTCCAGCTAGTCTCTCATTGGTTCTCGCTATTCCTGTTCATCTTCCGCAGAAATTGCAAACTGGGCCAAACAGGAGGTTAAAGGGACTGACTCTCCAAGTCGGGAGGGTGTTAGTAAAGCGTCTGGAATGTTGCACCCGAGTACCAGGGTACGAAAACTGAGACATATTTGAACACGTCTCCCGATCACATGGTTGATCATACTCTAGGTTCCACATGCATGTTTTAGCTGAAGGAAGAATACCTTAAACCTGGGTAGTTGAAACCCGTGGAATGGGTACCATGCAATATGACTTCAAAGGGTCTTCATTTGCTCACCGAACCTCTCCAATCCTATCACTGCTGCGTTTATGCCCCTGTACACATGCTTGATTCTCTTTCGGAGACATAGCAATCCATAGGTTTTAAGATACTTACTAGTCAGGTACATTCTTAGGCATTTAATATGCGGTGTTGAGTCCATTTCGTTGAGCAAGGAGTAGCTCTTGTCTATTCCATATTTGGCTTAAGGAACTTTATCTGTGCTCATTTCAATCTCTGGTTTTATGCAGCACCCCAACTCACCTTTCCCCTTAAGCAAGCATAAGTTGGTTTTCTAAATTTGAGACCCTGTTCTGTTCTGTAATTCAGTTCCTGTGTAGCCAAGTTTACATTCCGTGTATTACTGATATCTTATGATGGTTCTTTTTCTGTGTGACTTATTTCAGTTAGAATCATCATACCTGAATCCACTCATTGTGCTGCTAAGGGCCTGATGACATAGATTTCATTGCTGAGTGATATTGCTTTGTAAGTAAATACCACAACTTCTTTATCCATTTTTCACTTTCTGCGATGTTGAACTTGTACGGTAAACGAGGTTCTTGTAAACAGAGGCGTCCCCAAACTTTGGGGTGGCTGTGTCTTTTTGATTTTAATTTCCCTAAGCTATAGGACCATAAGTGGAAGTGCCCTAGGCTCTGTTGCTTTGTTTTTTAGATGTTTCAGGAAACACCATACACTTCTCCCGAGTGTCTGTTGGCAATTTACATCCCGCCCATCAGCATAACAAGGCTCCCAGTTCTCCATGGCCTGTCCTGCCTTTCTGGATTTTACACTTTTTTCAGATGGCCCTTTTGACCGGGGGGAAGTGAGACTTCATTGTAGTGCAGATTTCCTTTGCAAGCTTGCTTGGTTGGCCAAAAAGGGCGTATGCGTTTTTTCCTGAATATATTCAGGAAAAAACGCATACGCCCTTTTTGGCCAAGTGCATCATTGTGGACGTTCTGCCTCTTTTCCTATGCTTTCAATGCAATTCCAGTCTACCTCCTGAAATCGGTTTCCTGCAATTCTGCCCCGCTTTCAAGTCCTCTTGGCAGCCTTACTTCAGTATATTTTTGGACGATAGCTGTCATTTATAACTCTGCAGGTTTGTGAATTACAGTGCCCCTGAGCTCCTTTCTTCAACTCGCTTTCTTTTGAGCTGGCCGCAACACCGCAGGATGGCTTCAGGCCCTAATCTGGTTCCGGCACGGCACGCTGAGCCTTTGGTTAATTCCTCTTCCTGGTGGGAAATGAGAGTTAAATTTGCCCGTCCAGACACCTCCAGCTAGTCTCTCATTGGTTCTCGCTATTCCTGTTTCATCTTCCGCAGAAATTGCAAACTGGGCCAAACAGGAGGTTAAAGGGACTGACTCTCCAAGTCGGGAGGGTGTTAGTAAAGCGTCTGGAATGTTGCACCCGAGTACCAGTGTACGAAAAACTGAGACATATTTGAACACGTCTCCCGATCACATGGTTGATCATACTCTAGGTTCCACATGCATGTTTTAGCTGAAGGAAGAATACCTTAAACCTGGGTAGTTGAAACCCGTGGAATGGGTACCATGCAATATGACTTCAAAGGGTCTTCATTTGCTCACCAAACCTCTCCAATCCTATCACTGCTGCGTTTATGCCCCTGTACACATGCTTGATTCTCTTTCGGAGACATAGCAATCCATAGGTTTTAAGATACTTACTAGTCAGGTACATTCTTAGGCATTTAATATGCGGTGTTGAGTCCATTTCGTTGAGCAAGGAGTAGCTCTTGTCTATTCCATATTTGGCTTAAGGAACTTTATCTGTGCTCATTTCAATCTCTGGTTTTATGCAGCACCCCAACTCACCTTTCCCCTTAAGCAAGCATAAGTTGGTTTTTCTAAATTTGAGACCCTGTTCTGTTCTGTAATTCAGTTCCTGTGTAGCCAAGTTTACATTCCGTGTATTACTGATATCTTATGATGTTTCTTTTTCTGTGTGACTTATTTCAGTTAGAATCATCATACCTGAATCCACTCATTGTGCTGCTAAGGGCCTGATGACATAGATTTCATTGCTGAGTGATATTGCTTTGTAAGTAAATACCACAACTTCTTTATCCATTTTTCACTTTCTGCGATGTTGAACTTGTACGGTAAACGAGGTTCTTGTAAACAGAGGCGTCCCAAACTTTGGGGGTGGCTGTGTCTTTTTGATTTTAATTTCCCTAAGCTATAGGACCATAAGTGGAAGTGCCCTAGGCTCTGTTGCTTTGTTTTTTAGATTGTTTCAGGAAAACACCATACACTTCTCCCGAGTGTCTGTTGGCAATTTACATCCCGCCCATCAGCATAACAAGGCTCCCAGTTCTCCATGGCCTGTCCTGCCTTTCTGGATTTTACACTTTTTTTCAGATGGCCCTTTTGACCGGGGGGAAGGGAGACTTCATTGTAGTGCAGATTTCCTTTGCAAGCTTGCTTGGTTGGCCAAAAAGGGCGTATGCGTTTTTTCCTGAATATATTCAGGAAAAAACGCATACGCCCTTTTTGGCCAAGTGCATCATTGTGGACGTTCTGCCTCTTTTCCTATGCTTTCAATGCAATTCCAGTCTGCCTCCTGAAATCGGTTTCCTGCAATTCTGCCCCGCTTTCAAGTCCTCTTGGCAGCCTTACTTCAGTATATTTTTGGACGATAGCTGTCATTTATAACTCTGCAGGTTTGTGAATTACAGTGCCCCTGAGCTCCTTTCTTCAACTCGCTTTCTTTTGAGCTGGCCGCAACACCGCAGGATGGCTTCAGGCCTAATCTGGTTCCGGCACGGCACGCTGAGCCTTTGGTTAATTCCTCTTCCTGGTGGGAAATGAGAGTTAAATTTGCCCGTCCAGACACCTCCAGCTAGTCTCTCATTGGTTCTCGCTATTCCTGTTCATCTTCCGCAGAAATTGCAAACTGGGCCAAACAGGAGGTTAAAGGGACTGACTCTCCAAGTCGGGAGGGTGTTAGTAAAGCGTCTGGAATGTTGCACCCGAGTACCAGGGTACGAAAACTGAGACATATTTGAACACGTCTCCCGATCACATGGTTGATCATACTCTAGGTTCCACATGCATGTTTTAGCTGAAGGAAGAATACCTTAAACCTGGGTAGTTGAAACCCGTGGAATGGGTACCATGCAATATGACTTCAAAGGGTCTTCATTTGCTCACCGAACCTCTCCAATCCTATCACTGCTGCGTTTATGCCCCTGTACACATGCCTTGATTCTCTTTCGGAGACATAGCAATCCATAGGTTTTAAGATACTTACTAGTCAGGTACATTCTTAGGCATTTAATATGCGGTGTTGAGTCCATTTCGTTGAGCAAGGAGTAGCTCTTGTCTATTCCATATTTGGCTTAAGGAACTTTATCTGTGCTCATTTCAATCTCTGGTTTTATGCAGCACCCCAACTCACCTTTTCCCCTTAAGCAAGCATAAGTTGGTTTTCTAAATTTGAGACCCTGTTCTGTTCTGTAATTCAGTTCCTGTGTAGCCAAGTTTACATTCCGTGTATTACTGATATCTTATGATGTTTCTTTTTCTGTGTGACTTATTTCAGTTAGAATCATCATACCTGAATCCACTCATTGTGCTGCTAAGGG